>NW_005371792.1:274586-300764 GCF_000412655.1 Myotis brandtii | reverse complement strand
GGGTCCCCACTGGGGTGCCTGGCCAGCCTGGGTGAGGGGCTGAGGGCTGTTTTCAGCTGGTCACACACTCTTCAGGGTGTGGGTCCCCACTGGGGTGCCTGGCCAGCCTGGGTGAGGGGCTGAGGGCTGTTTTCAGCTGGTCACACACTCTTCAGGGTGTGGGTCCCCACTGGGGTGCCTGGCCAGCCTGGGTGAGGGGCTGAGGGCTGTTTTCAGCTGGTCACACACTCTTCAGGGTGTGGGTCCCCACTGGGGTGCCTGGCCAGCCTGGGTGAGGGGCTGAGGGCTGTTTTCAGCTGGTCACACACTCTTCAGGGTGTGGGTCCCCACTGGGGTGCCTGGCCAGTCTGGGTGAGGGGCTGAGGGCTGTTTTCAGCTGGTCACACACTCTTCAGGGTGTGGGTCCCCACTGGGGTGCCTGGCCAGTCTGGGTGAGGGGCTGAGGGCTGTTTTCAGCTGGTCACACACTCTTCAGGGTGTGGGTCCCCACTGGGGTGCCTGGCCAGTCTGGGTGAGGGGCTGAGGGCTGTTTTCAGCTGGTCACACACTCTTCAGGGTGTGGGTCCCCACTGGGGTGCCTGGCCAGTCTGGGTGAGGGGCTGAGGGCTGTTTTCAGCTGGTCACACACTCTTCAGGGTGTGGGTCCCCACTGGGGTGCCTGGCCAGTCTGGGTGAGGGGCTGAGGGCTGTTTTCAGCTGGTCACACACTCTTCAGGGTGTGGGTCCCCACTGGGGTGCCTGGCCAGTCTGGGTGAGGGGCTGAGGGCTGTTTTCAGCTGGTCACACACTCTTCAGGGTGTGGGTCCCCACTGGGGTGCCTGGCCAGTCTGGGTGAGGGGCTGAGGGCTGTTTTCCGGCTGGCGAGTGACTGAAGCTTCCAACCGCTCCTTGTTTTCTTTCTTTTTTTTTTTATTCTGGGCCAGCTTTAGCTCTGAGGCCTCGCTGCTGAAAACATCGATACAATGTTGTGGTCCGGCTGGCTTTCAGTCCGGCTGGTTTCTGGGGTTTTGTTTAGCTTCTTATTTGCAACATAGTACATAGTTGCTTAGAGTTGCAGCTGAGAGGCCAGCGAGTTAGTCAAGCGGGGAACGTTGGAGTTCGCAGTCACTGGAGCAAGCAAGCCTCCCTGCTCGCTTCAGTGCATGGCTGCCGGCCGCCATCTTGGCTGACAGTTAATTTGCATAAGGATATGCTGATTAGCCAATGGGAAGGGTAGCGGTCGTACGCTAACTACCATGTTTCTTTTTTATTAGTGTAGATTTTTAAAAGAGTTACACTTTATTTTTTTTTAAATATATTTTTATTGTTTTCAGAGAGGAAGGGAGAGGGAGAGACAGAAACATCAATGATGAGAGAGAATCATTGATTGACTGCCTTCTGCACCCGCCTCCCCCTTCCCCCCCAGGGGATGGAGCTTGCAACCCAGGCATGTGCCCTTGACTGGAATTGAACCTGGGACCCTTCAGTCTGCAGGCAGACACTCTAGCCACTGAGCCAAACCGGCTAGGGCAAGTTTCCTTAATTATTATAAGCTTGGGGTTTCTCTCCATAGCTCAGTGTTCATACCTGTTTCACCTGTTCCTCTTCACTTTGCTTTTGACATTGAGGAACTTATGCAAAAATGAACATACCCTACTGTTATTTCTGTGAGAAATAAATTTTCTACTATTAATCCAACGGCATTAAAACAAAACAAAACAAATCTGGAATGTGCACTGTGTCAAGTGCTTTGTTAGGCCTAGATGAAGGAACATAGGGTTAGAGAAGTTAAGTTGCTTATCTGAAGTCTGGCTCTCAAATGTGTTTCTGTTCTCTGCTGCTTAAGTTGTTCTTGTCTTGAACGCAACTTATATAAAACTAGAGGCCTGGTGCACAAAAATTTGTGCACTGGGGGGGGCCCTCAGCCCGGCCTGCGCCCATTTGCACTCCAGTACCCCTTGGGGGATGTCCACCTGTCGACTTAGGCCCACTCCCCGGGGGATCAGGCCTAAGCTTGCAGTCAGACATCCTTCTGGCAGCCAGGGAGCCCTCGGGGGATGTCCGACTAAAGGCTTAGGCCCCCAAGGGAGCTGTGATGAGGAAGCTGGGGTGACAGAGGAGCCACGCTGCCCCGTCCCGCCACCCCGGGTCGCAGACAGCTGACCCGGATGGCGGCAGGGCAGGCAGGATGGCACTGTTCCGCCCCACCGCCCTGGGTGGCAAATAGCAGGCCTGGATGGCGGCGGGGCAAGTGGTATGGCACTGACCCGCCCTGCCTACAGTATGCAAATTAGCTGCCATCTTTGTTGGCGGTTAATTTGCATATTGCGCTGATTAGCCAATGGGAGGTGTAGCGAAGGTATGGTCAATTACCATGTTTGTCTATTATTAGGTAGGATACAATTAAATATTGATGGAATGTTTTCACTGTATTTAAATAGTATTATTTAAATATTTTTGTGTGAAATTATTGAAACTTAAATTGTGACATTTAAGTTAAATGATTTGATACTTTTTAAAAAGCATAACTAATACTTTTTTTTTTAAAGAATTGTTCTCTGTGTACTTCAAGCTATATCTCAATCCTTCACAAGACATTAACAGAGTATTATTGGCTAGAATCATTCATGCTGTGACTAAAGGATGCTGTTCACAAACTGATGGATTAAATCCCAAATTTTTGGATTGTTTTTCTAAGGCTATTCAGAATGCAAGGTAATTTAATCTTTTTGTATTTTATTGAAAATCCATTTGATCTTGAAAACCATGTTTTTGATTCAGTAACTAAAAATTCTACCAACTTTTAAAACTTGGCTCATTATAGTAGGACTAGTGGATTCCCAAAGGAAGTACTAGTTAGGTCCAACACTTCCTGAATATCCTGCGTACAGACCATGAAATGATGTTCCTAAGTGAGACCTCTTTCTTGCTTTTCTAATGGCAGGAAAGCTAAATGCCCTCTAAGTAGTTTTGTTTTTCCCATTTTTGAGAATAAGAATAAAATAAAATAGTATATTTTGGAAATATCAATATCTTATATTTGTGTTGTATTACCCACTTATTAATGTGAAACAGTTTATAAATGGTAGGTATTACAAATCAGTTTTGTGTAATTTTAGACAGTGTTCCAGAAGCAGAGAGAGCTAACAGGAGTGATACTTAGCACCAAAGAAGAACTTTTTTTTGTTGCTATGTAGTGCTGCTGTTATTTGTGTGTGTGTGTGTGTGTGTGAGAATAGTTCTGAAACTATTATTTGAAAATTAGATATTGTTTTATTTCAGCATGCAACTTCATAACTGTCTTCAGTTTGTGTATTTTTCTCCCTGTTAAACCAATTTGAGTGTCTTTATTTTCTTTCACAGACAAGAACAGACCTCTGCAGGTTTCAATCATATCTTAGCAGCATTTGTTATCTTCCTCAAGGCTTTGGCTGTCAACTTTCGAATTAAAGTGTGTGAGTTAGGAGATGAAATTCTTCCTACCTTTATTTATATTTGGACTCAACATAGACTTAATGATTCCTTAAAAGAAGTAATTATTGAATTATTTCAACTGCAAATTTATATTCATCATCCAAAGGGAGCCAAAACCCAAGAAAAAGGTATAAAGGAAGTTTTTGCTGTTTTGAATTTGCTTCTTCATTGAAACATAGAGGCTTAAGCATGAAATCCGTATTTTGGAGGAGGTAATGACCTACTTTTGGATTGCTGTGCTTACTGATGATATTAGTCATGATGATATTTTTCATGATGATATTTTTCACACACATGTTTTTAGAATTTGGAGCTGTGGTAGAAAATCATATTTTGCCTTACCCTTTTGATTAGTATAATGCTAGATATTATGAGGAATACAAACAAATATGAGCTACTATTCCCTCTAGGAGTTAATTATGCAGCAATAATTAGTTGCTGAGAGGTATGACATAGACTAAGTGTAAAAGAATTTAGAGAAGGCATGGTCTTATTTACCCACACATTGCTTTTATTAGAAGATAAAATAGATAAATAAGGGCTGAAAATAGCCAATCAGGTTAGTCAGGGCCCAAGGAAGATTTATACATATAGCCTTAAACCTCATAGTTACTCCAGGCCCCTGTTTACTGGGAAACCAGAAATGAATGACCCACGCACTCTTAGTCCTTCACATTTGTCTTTCATCAAGAGAGTATTGCTTGGATGGTGTAGCTCCATTCAGTAGACAGGAACTTTATTGGGTGGACCTGGAACAGAATGAGTTTTCTCATGCTCAGCCTGAGTTTGCCTTTGGGCTTGTACTAGCCTTTGGACCAATTCATCCTGACTAGTTTAATGACCTTATTAAGATATCATTCTGCATTGAGTAATAGTCCCTAAAACAAGGGAGAACTGCTGTAGCCACTTTTTAAAATCAAAGGTAGCTGTGTGTATTACATAAGTTCTAGTATATATGGTTAGATATATTTTTAACCCATGTAACCACTGTGAGTCAAAGAATGGTAATTTTTCTTAGTTTATCATCTTTCACATAGCTCTCACCAAGATGAAAATCAGGTTTATTAGAAGATGGTATGACATGTTTAGGGTTTTAGTTAACTGCATATTAGGATGAATCAAAAATTGGCAGGATGAGGAGGCTGCCAGAAATGCTACTGTAGCATAAGGCTAAGTAAGTAGATTTCGTGTTTTCTGTTTTGTTTGTGGGAAGTAATAGCCCATTGTCCCCCCATACTGGTCAGATCACAGTGGAAGTATTAGTAGCGAAGGTATGTGTAAAGTCAGCATTTTAAGAGTCAGCATTTTAAATTGCTGAGTAATAAGTAGACTGGAGTGTATCTAGGGAAAGAGGACTGGGATAAGGAGAATTGTGGATAACATATTATTTGTACACTAGTTGAAGGATGTTTCTTTCTTAGACATACAGATAACTTGGTCCTCATACAAAAGAGGGAAACATCCACTGTATTTGCTTCAGGGGAAAGAAGAAATTAGAGAAAGCTTGGTTGAGATTTTGATTGAGTTGATTAGAGAAAGTTTAGATCAAAATATGGAAGAATTTTATAACAAATACAATTAATTGTGAAATGGACACTGATATGAAGTAGATCTTGTCAAAGATATTGTCAGAGGAGGCATTAGTACTGAATAGAAGGTTGGACCATATGTCTTCTAATGTTGTTTTCACCTTAACAGATGAATAATTTTGTGGGAATTGGTGGTACAAATGGAATATATAATTTTTTGAATTACAGGTGCTTATGAATCAAGAAAATGGAAAAGTATCTTATACAACTTATATGATCTGCTAGTTAATGAGATAAGTCATATAGGGAGCAGAGGGAAATATTCCTCAGGATCTCGTAACATTGCTGTCAAAGAAAACTTGATTGACTTGATGGCAGATGTTTGTCACCAGGTACAGTAGATCTTGTCACATTTTAACATTTCTTGTTAATTTTTTTTACTGGGCTTTTAAAATCTGTGTTCTGATAAAAAGCCTGTAAAATTGCTTTGTACATGTAACTACTCTTTTCAAAGCACCATAAATATTTAGAATTGCCTTCTGACTTAAAAGGTAACTGTTCTGTATATTATAAATTTAGTGAAAAGTGATGATGAACTTTTTCATTCTTAATATATTATCTATAGGAAATAAGATTACCCTAACCCTAATGTTTCTTTGTTGTTGTTCTGTTTTTTGGTTTTACTGAGTTAGAAATCACAGCACAAAATGTGTTATTTTAAAGTGTACAATTTAGTATTTTTAAGTATTTTCACTGTGCTTTATACCCATCACCTCTATTTAATTACAGAACATTACCCCAAACTTTTCACCTATTAGTGTCAGTCCTAATTCCCCACTTCTTCCAGTCCCTAGCAACCCACCACTAACCTACTTTGTCTATCTGTTTTTTCTAATTTGAACATTTCATGTAAGTACAATCATACATAAGTGGTCTTTTGTGACTGGCTTCTTTCACTTAGGATAATGTTTTCAAGTTTTATTCATATTTTACCTTGAATCAGTATTTCCTTTTTTAAAATTGCTGAACCTACTTTGTCTATCTGTTTTTCCTAATTTGAACATTTCATGTAAGTACAATCATACATAAGTGGTCTTTTGTGACTGGCTTCTTTCACTTAGGATAATGTTTTCAAGTTTTACTCATATTTTACCTTGAATCAGTATTTCATTTTTTAAAATTGCTGAGTAATATTCAATTGTGTGGCTGTTTTACGTTTTGTTACTCATTCATCATTTGATAGCTTAATGTTTCTGAAGTAAAACTTTTTCCCTCAAGATTTGGTTAACATCCTAGATCATTTTACTTGTCAATATTTTCTTAATGCTAAATTTATGATTTAATTCCTTTGAAAAAAGAGGTTTTTGCTTTGCTTTTAGATATCTTGGTGTTTTTTTTAATAAATATTGCCGGAAATAAAGCTAATACTCTTTTTGGTAATATTTGCTCTCTAGAGAGCCATTGCAGTCATGCAAAATTGTTTGTTACTTTATGACTTCTTGTATCTTCATTTGAGGAGTGATGTTGTTTTCTAATAGTTCATAAAAAATAAATCTTTATTTTTTTATTTTACAGGTTTTTAATGAAGATACCAGATCTTTGGAGATTTCCCAGTCTTATACTACCACACAAAGAGAATATGGTGTACCTTGCAAAAAGAGGAAAATAGAATTAGGCTGGGATGTAATAAAAGATCATCTCCAGAAGTCACAGAGTGATTTTGAACTTGTGCCTTGGTAAAATATAACTTTTTCCCCCTCTTTCAGTGTCCTTTTAGTCTCATTTAGTTTTTCTCACAAAGACCTCCTTTAATCTCATTAGCCAGTAGGATAATTTCCTTGGCCAGAATGAGGTCATTTGCTCCCAAACCATTCACTGACAAAGGGAAAATGATTGCCAGGACTTGTTGAGATCAACCACCATGGCTCATCTGCTGTTGCAGGGACAGGGCCACTTTTCTTAAGCATATTGCCATAGCAAGGAATAAGCGAGAATGGATGCCTCCTAGGCAATCACTAGTATGACTCATGGAATTCATTCAGTTGTACACCTCAGTATAAAGAGAGTTAACATGCATAGCACCTTTTTGTAGAATTATATTAGGAAGAAATTCAGGATGCCTTAGCTGGTTGGGCTTAGTGGATGGAGTGTCGGTGTGCGTACTGAAGGGTCCCAGATTCGATTCCAGTCAAAGACACGTATGTTGGTTGCAGGCTCCTCCCCGGCCTGGGCCCTATACAGTCGATGTGATGTGTTTCTCTCTCTGTCTTTCCCTCTCTCTTCCACTCTCCCTAAACATCAATGGAAAAATATCCTCAGGTGAGGATTAACAAAACAAAACAAAAAGAGAAATTAAGGATAACATCCAGAAATCACACATATTTGGACCTTATGCCATGACAAAAGGCTGTTTTTTTTCTTGTCTCACATAGTACTCACAATTATTTAAATAATTAAATAATCAGTGGAATTCTGTGGGAAAAAAAAAAAGTTGGTATGGTAGAAATCTTCAGAATTCATCCAGTTCAGCCTGTTTGCTGTACAAAAGAAATAAGTGAAACTGAGAAAGGTTAAGCAGCCTGCCTAGGGACTGTTGGAAATTTGAAGATTATAGTCAAACTATGATTAGTGTTCTTTTGATATTTACTATGTTGATGTAATGTTTAAATATAATTGAGTTGTGCGGGGGAAAGCGTATTTATTTAGATACCTCTTGTTTAAGCTCATGTTTGTTTTATATAGTTGAGGGTACCTAGTTCAATTAGTTAATTTGTCCATTCAGTAAAGAGTTATTTATTGAACAGCTGCTATGTGCCAAACATTAGCGATGCAGAAGTGAATAAGATAAAGTTTCTATTCCTGAATAGCACTCATTTTGGAGAACTCATAGCAAATATTTATTGAATTAACTGAATTAATGTCAAGGAAAAACCGTTTTTTGAGGTTTTGTTTGTTTTTCTGGTTTGAAGGAATATTATCGGTGGCTGAAGAACAGGAATGGGTGCAATAACGCAGGAATATAATATTGCTAATTTAGTTTTTCTTTAAAAGTTTTTGTGTAAGGGAAATATAGCTTACCCAGCTAGACAAAAAGCTGTAACTTCTTGACACTTTAGGAAGTAGGGCCTAATAAAAATTAAGAGCCAGTGTATTATGAGAGCAGTACGGAAAATAATGATGGTGATATTCTAATTAGGGTATTATAAATGGTACTATAGCTATACATTGATTTTTTAGCTTGTTAGTAGAATTGAGTAATTTTCAAATTAATTATAATTTTTTTCAGGTTACAGATTGTAATTCAATTAATATCAAAATATCCTGCATGTTTACCTAACTGTGAGCTATCACCATTATTGATGATACTATGTCAGCTTCTACCTCAACAGCGACGTGGGGAACGCACACCATATGTATTACGATGCCTTATGGAAATTGCATTGTGTCAAGGCAAGAAATCAAACCTAGAAAGCTCACAAAAGTCAGAGTTATTGAAACTCTGGATTAAAATTTGGTCTATTACCTTTCGCAATATAAGTTTTGAACAAATACAAGCTGAAAATTTTGGCTTACTTGGAGCCATAATTCAAGGGAGCTTAGTTGAGATTGACAGAGAATTCTGGAAGTTATTTACTGGGTCAGCCTGCAGACCTTCATGGTAAGTTGACTATGCATTGTATTAGATTTTGCAATTTTCATATTTACATATTTTATTTATATATATACACACACACAGGGGTGGGCAAAAGTAGCAGTAGATTTATCTTTGTGAGTACGCAAACACAGAGTTTATTTTTGTAGAGGCCCAGTGCACGGATTCATGCACCGGTGGGGTCCCTCGGCCTGGCCTGCGGGGATCAGGCCGAAACCAGCTCTCTGACATCCCGCGAGGGGTCCCGGATTGCAGAGGGCGGTTCTTGGGTGACACACCCCAGAATCAGGCTCATCACCTGAGAACTGCAGCTGCCAAGTCACGTAGCTCGACAGCTCCTGTGTTGAGCGTCTGCCCCCTGGTGGCCAGTGCACATCATAGCTACCGGTTGGCAGGTTGGATGGTTGCTTAAGCTTTTATATATATAGATTAATTGTATTATTTATTTGTATTATTTCCATACGGACAACTGTAAACCTACTTTTGACAACCTCTGTATACAAGGTGTCCCAAAAAAATGTATCCACACTTTAACACATTGTATGCGGGAAACGTATTTATAAAACGTATGAATACGTTTCCCGCATACAATGTGTTAACAGCTGATAGCCCAGTTAGGGTTTCTTTCTTTTCAGATTTAACCCATTGGAATTAATAATTATTCAAAGTGTGTGTACATTTTTGGAATGGTGCTGTATATTCATCTACCCCCTGATTTTTGGAATTTGGAATTTCAGTTAAAGATTGTTAAATTCTATTTCAGATGCTTTTAATGTTTGTCCAGGAAGTCTTAATAAATAAGTGTAAATTTAGTTTTAAATGTGGAGAGATTACTGCAGTCAGTTTAAAAGAATTAAATGTTTTAAATTTTTTATGGGTAATTTGACAATTTACCACTTGTTTGCTCAATATTCATAACCCTTATTGTTTTAGTAGTACTACATTCTTAAAGAGGTTACTTATAACACTAATCATTCTTTGTTTTGTTATAGTCCTGTGATATCCTGTTTGACTTTGGCACTGACCACCTGTGTAGTTCCAGAAACAGTAAAAATGGGAATGGAGCAGAATATATGCGAAGTAAACAGAAGTTTTTCTTTAAAGGAATTGATAATGAAATGGCTCTTATTCTATCAGTTAGAAGATGACTTTGAAAACAGTACGGAGCTTCCCCCAATTCTTCACAGGTAGTTTGAGTTCATTGGTGTGCTGTTGTTTTTTGGTTTTGTTTAGTCAGGCACCATCCATTACTATTTGATGCTAGGTGGCTTTATTTTACAGTGATAATGCAGGATTTCCCAGAGCTAGCCCAAATATTAAATAGTCCCTTTGTTGTTACAGTTTACTTTCTTTTTGCCTGGATCTTAGTCCATGTACTTTTACTTTATTTTTGTCACTCTGTCTACACAGTGAGAATAAGAGGGATGTGCACAATGAATGTGCATATAACTCTTTGAGCACTTATGTGTTCTTTTGTGATCTTCTGTAAATAGATCCACCTGAACATATATCCAACTCAGGTGTATCCTGGAATCATAATGAGAGTATCTTCTGGGTGAAATATGTTAAATTAGCGGATGGATGAAATGAGAAAAAGGCAAAATAGGGCATAAGTAGCTTGCCCACGTAACCTTTCCATAGTCAATAATTGGAACTGAGTGATTGGAGGACAGTCATCTGGATCCTAGTACTTTAATTTCATAATTGTTTTATTTCTGAAATGAGCTTTACAAATTTGCACATGATTTTGCTTCTAGAAAGTGTTAAAAATAATAGTAACATAAAATGTATGCTCCTTAAATTCTTTCACATGTTAAGACATTCAGTATAGGTGAAAGCAATTTTAATTTTGGATCCAAATTTTAGAGGTATATATACTAAAGTCAGACATTGATGTTTAAGTTTAAAGAATACTTTAAATGGCTTTGGTGTTCTAAGTGAAGATTTTTATTTTCCTTTATAGTAATTTTCCTCATCTTGCACTGGAGAAAATTCTTGTGAGTCTCACTATGAAAAACTGTAAAGCTGCAATGAATTTTTTCCAGAGTGTGCCGGAATGGTATGTTATCTAATAGAGTTCTGTGTTTTTTTTAAGTTATATCTTTAATTGCATCTTAGAAATGTTGAACTAAATTGGTCAACTAAAAAATCGCAACTGTTAGCTAGGGAAATGTTTCTTATAATATATAAGCTCAGTTGGTTGGGCATTGTCCAATGCACCAAGGGGTTGCTGGTTTGATTCCAGTTGGGGCACATACCTAGGTTGTGAGTTCAATCCCTGGCAGGAGGTGGCTGATTAATGTTTTGTTCTCACATCAATATTTCTCTCTGTCCCTCTCCCTAAAAATCAATTAAAAGAAAAATCTAAACAAAATAAAAAAATAGTCATTAAAAATAAAAAAATAAAATAAAAGAAAAATCTGACTATGTGACCTTCAAAAACGAATGATAAAAAACGGCAATGGCCCTAGCCGGTTTGGCTCAGTGGATAGAGCGTTGACCTGCGGACTGAAAGGTCCCAGGTTCGATTCCAGTCAAGGGCATGTACCTTGGTTGTGGGCACATCCCCAGTAGGGGTTGTGCAGGAGGCAGCTGGTTGATGTTTCTCTCTCATCGATGTTTCTAACTCTCTATTCCTCCCTTCCTCTCTGTAAAAAAATCAATAAAATATATTTTAAAAAAAACACGGAAATGATATTTGAAGAAAGTGAAAACAAAAATAAATTTTAAAGCCTCATTTTAGTTCATGGACTCAAGGGGTTTTTTGTTTGTTTGTTTTTTCACTATGACTGGCATGAAGATTTTTAATCTCCCTCAAAAGGGCTAAGATGAAAAAAAATCTACATTTTGGAGAAATCAAAGGTTAAAAAAAGGAAATGCTTTATAATGTTATTTTCATGTTTATATCTGGTGTTATTAGTGTTTTCTTTTTAATACTTTCTGAATTTTCTTTGAGATTGAAATTTGTATTTGTTCTGTGCATCTGTTAGTAAAATTTGCTGCTGAATAATGAAATTTGGTTCAAGTAGGTATCAAAGTCCAAAGAGGAGCATTTAAAAGAATAATTTAATGCTTGTATAAACAGTCTTTGAATAAGTTAATATTTTCATTTGTATTATATTGCTGTTATATGAAGATGAAATGTTAGGTAGTTTAATTATAAATAAAAGATCTTACTTTCTTTAAGTGAACAGCACCAAAATGAGAAAGAAGAGCCTTCATTCTCAGCAGTTGAAGAACTATTTCTTCAGACATCTTTTGACAAGATGGATTTTTTAGCTGTTGTGGAAAAATGTGCATTAGAAAAGCACCAATCTAGTAGAGGCTTTTCTGTCCATCCAAATCTCAAGGAATCACTGGATCGCTATCTTCTGGGATTATCAAAACAGCTTCTAAATAACTATTCATCTGAGGTGAGATTTTTAAAAATGACGAAGGCCCATATTTCATTCCACTTTGTAGACTGTTTAGGAAGGAGAAACAGGCAGGAAAGGCACTAAGAATGGTGAGAAGCTTCCTTTTAAAAGCAAAGTGACAACACATGTCAGCTAATAGTGAAAACAGCATGAAAAAAGGAAAATCAAAGAATAATAATTTGATACTCTTTGTACCAAAAACTCTGGTAAATACCATAGAAGTAGAATTCTTTGGGTGGGTTTATGGTTAATAATAGTAATGGTTTTGAGTAGAGCAATTTGATGAAAAAGTGACTCAGTTTTGTGGAGGGAACTGTTATAACACCAAAGCATATAATTGAAACTGAATGTCACAATCCTTGCTAAAGCCTTTCTTAGATAATCTCAGCCATAATAATTCATCTTTTGATTTTCATAATACTTAATATTTCTATTTTGAAAGGATACTTAGCATCTTCCTTGTACCATAATTTGTGTTTATATTTTATACACAAATACCTCTTAAGCCATGCTATAAGTTCCTTAAAGGGCATATATGTATTTTTAATGATTTTTGTATCTGCCACAAGCCTTGTTACATGGTAGATGATAAAGTATTTGTTGAATAAAATAAAAACTATAAGCTACTCAAAGAAGTGAATTCATTAGCCAGGAATAGTGAGCTAAAGAACCAGAGAAGGGACACTGTGCCTGTTTCATCTGCCTTAACCTTAGTAACTGACATTCTTCAGGATCACAGTTGTAACCACTTTCATTACAAAGTAACATGGTGTTCTGTGTTTTCCCCTAAAATGCCATTTCCTACAATATAGGAACAACAACAACAACAAAAATCTAGTTTTTCTGTGTAACCTTGGCAAAATCATTAATAATTTTATAAAATTGGCTAAACAGTACCTACTTGCAAAAAATATTTGTGTTAGTCCATGGAATCTAAAAAGCTGAATAAGTTAAGGTTCATGTCCTTTAGAAGCTCACAAGGTCATTTTAATATTTCTTTATATGAATCTAATTTCTGTGTCTGTTCTAAGAGTTACAGACACTTATTTGCCTATCAGGTTTTTTTTTTTCTTCCTCCTTCAAATACTTAAGGGCCTTTGTGTGCAGAACACTGGGCTACTTTAAGAGGAGATGTCTTACTTGGCCATGATTACATACTTCCACTGTTTTCTTGAGAATCCTGGTTATCACAATTCTTCAAGGATCTCTTAGATGTTTTTTAGAGATAACCAGAATTATGCCACTATTAACTCAATTTACTGTATTTAATGTTTCTTATTATGTACATAAATTTTTTCTTATAAGAGAATAGAGGCTTGGTGCATGAATTTGTGCACAGGACCGATCGGGGCCGGGCTGGTGGCGGGGAGGGGATGCAGGAGGTTGGCCAGCTGGCCCCACCCCTGATTGGGGTGGTGGGGGCCGATTGGGGGCCAGGTCAGCAGGGGGAGGGGCCACGGGCAGTTTTGGGGAGCCGATTGGGGTCCCAATCAGATGCACATCATAGCAACTGGTCGTTCAGTTGTTCCGTCGTTCCGGTCGCTTGGCTTTTATATATATAGATAATCATAGTGTACTCAGATTACTTATAAACTATATGTTTTTATTTGTGTTTTACTTTTAAGACTTCAAATACAGAAATGCTTGTCCGGTGTTCAAGTCTTTTGGTGGGTGTTCTTGGTTGCTATTGTCATATTGGTGTAATAACTGAAGAGGAAGCATATAAATCAGAATTATTCCAGAAAGCCAAGGTATGAGAATTTATGTAAGTTCTGGATTAATTGAATGAAATATATCCCTGGGAAAATTAGTATACATGTTTAGAAAGCACAAATATTTATGTAGGTTAACCATTTCCCTTGTATTTATGTAGCCTGAGAAGAAATGATACTGTGTGTTCTTCCTTGAGATGTGAAATTATTTTAAGCCAAAAATAAATACAGTAATTGAAATAATATTACATTAAAATTTAATCTTAACAAAAATTCTTATTTTTATCTTACTTTAAAAAGTTTTCCTGTGATCAGTTATCCTAAAGAATCCTTGACTAAGAGTATTAATCAAGTAGGCACTCAGCATGAAACTTATTTTCATCTCTGGGTACTACTGTCAGTTGTGTGATTTGTACGAATGGGATAATATATGTCCTTTAAAAATTGTTAGTAATTTTTAATTATGCTATAAATCAAGTATAACTTCTTAAATACTTAATTTTACCTTTAAGTAAAACTTTTAAAAGCAGTCATTAAACTCTAATTTTAACTGAAATTTGAATTTTTCCTTCTTTATTTTTAATAGTCTCTAATGCAGTGTGCTGGAGAAAGTGTTACTCTGTTTAAAAATAAGACAAATGAGGAGTCTAGAATTGTTTCATTGAGAAATATGATGCATCTATGTACAAGTTGCTTATGTAACTGTAACAAGGTAAGATGTTCTTCCTGCTTGACAGTATAGCCTTCCTAGGGGATTGATAACTGGTTGGTGTTGTTATTATTTTTTGTTTTTTGGTCCATTTGTAAGTTTACACACTGATATAAAATTAAATTGAATGGAAAATAAAAGGTAATATCCAGAGGAATAAAGCAACAGATAATCAGAATTTCTCATGAAACTAATTTCATCATTTCAGGAAGGTTTCAGAGATTATTTTACCACTGTTATATACTACATACATGACTCTTGCTGCCAGCATATTTTCATCCTATATAATAAAAGGGTAATATGCAAATTTACCCTAATGGCAGAACGACCGGGAACGACTGGTTGCTGTGACGTGCACTGATCACCAGGGGGCAGATGCTCAATGCAGGAGCTACCCCCTGGTGGTCAGTGCGCTCCCACAGGGGGAGATTCGCTCAGCCACAAGCCGGGCTGACCGTTGCGAGCACAGCGGCAGTGGCGGGAGCCTCTCTTGCCTCCTTGGCAGCATTAAGGATGTCCAACTGCGGCTTAGTCTGTCAGTCAGACATCCCCCGAGGGCTCCCAGACTTCCAGAGGGATGTCTGACTGCCAGGTTAGGCCCAATCCCCTGGGGAGTGGGCCTAAGCCATCAGTTGGACATCCCCCGAGGGCTCCTGGGCTGCCAGAGGAATGTCTGACGGCCAGTTTAGGCCCGATCCCTGGGGAGTGGGCCTAAGCCGGCAGGTGGACATCCCCCAAGGGGTCCTGGACTGCGAGAGGGCCCGGCTGAGGGACCCCCCACCCCCGAGTGCACGAATTTTCATGCACTGGGCCTCTAGTTCATAATAAAAATGTGTTGACTGCTAGCTGTTTGATGTGCATACCACTATACCAGGGATAGTGAGCACCACAAAGATAAATAAGTCCAGCACATATGTTACTCTCTTTTTGCCCATATAGTCCTATATAACGTTTGGTGGGAAGAGTGCTACTGTGTATAATCTTTGTTTTGTTTTGGAGCGGGTCTGAGGGGGTAGCTGAGCCAGTTCAAATTGTTAAAAATAATTGGAAACATTTTGAAAGCTGATGTTAAGTACATGACCATGTATCAATATTATCAGCATGTATTTTTGGTTTTGTAATGTGGTATTGTATGTTTTGCTGTAAGTGGGGAAGGAGAGAAAAGGAAGAATAAAATGTAAGCTACAATTATTGCTTGCTTATGTTTAGGGTCATTAGCTGGTATTTTACTTTAATGTTGTTTATGCACAGTGGTAGATACGTAGTTATTATTGTCTAAGGAAAGATAATAGTATTTTTTGAAGTAATTTATAACTTCTCCCCAATAGCAAACTCTTTATCTGTGCTTTTTATGTTAGAGAATTTTCAGTGTAAAGGAAAATTTACATTTCAGTCAAGATAGAGAAAAATATTATTTGTCAAGAATAATTGTTTTTATTTCTTTGTTTGCTTGGTTTTTTTGTTCGACTTCATTACAGCACAGTCCAAATAAGATTGCATCTAGCTTTTTCCTACGATTGTTAACATCAAAGCTAATGAATGATATTGCTGATATTTGTAGAAGTTTAGTAAGTATGCTTCTTGTTTTACTACCATATTTCATTGATTTTAAGATGCTTCCCCCCCCCCATTGAAATATCTCTTAAATGATGCATTTCACAATATATGGCATTTTATACTTTCTAAATGTGGAAATTAAAGTTATTTGGTTTGGGGGTGGGTATATTTCATTGCTTCTTAATATCAGTACCTAGCACAGTGCTTGGCTTTTTTTTTTATTATTCTCAATAAATAATAATAGACTGAACAATTAGGAACTAAGCATCCAGGCTCATATCTATTTCTCTGTAACATAGTTCTCTATTCATAAAAATAAAAGCAAAAACCTTGCCAGAGCAGAACATAGTCTCATCATGGTATTTGTTTTTCTTCTTCCATACAAATGGACTCTGCGATGCATACTTTTTTAACTGGAATAATACCTGGCACACAGAGTGGATATTCAAATATCTAATGAGTGAAAAAAATATTCTCTAACTGAATTAATTTCATTTAATAATAAATCTTGGTCACTTTTTCATGTCACTGCTTAGTATTACACCTTCCACTTTTTTAGCAGTAGCCTGATATTTTATTATATGGGTATGGTATATATGTAGTTTTAACCCATCAGATCTTTTTTTAAAAGTAATTTAAAATTTTTCAATTATATTTTATGTTACAATATTATGTTAGTTTCAGGTGTACAACCCAGTGATTAGACAGTTATATAACTTACAAATGATCACCCTGATAAATCTAGTACCACCTGACACCATACATAGTTATTATAATATTATTAACTATATTTTCTACGCTGTACTTTACATTTCCATGACTGTTCTGTCACTACCAATTTGTATTTAATCCCTTCACCTTTGTCCCCCATCTCCCCAATTCCCTCCCATCTGGCAACTGTGAAAATGTTCTCTGTATCTATGAGTCTGTTTCTGTTCAGGTTCATTTATTTTGTTCTTTAGATTTTACATATAAGTGAAATCATACGACATTTGTCCTTCTCTGTCTGGCTTATTTCACTCAGCACAATATCTGCAGGTCCATCCATGCTGTTGCAGATGGCAAGATTTCATTCTTTTTTTCAGTTTGACTCATACTCCATTGTATGCATGCACCACTTTTACTTCATCTGTTCATCTTTTGATGGACACTTAGTTGACTTTCATATCTTGGTATTGTAGATAATTCTGTAAGGAACATATGGATGCATATATTTTTTCATTTTAGTGTTTTTGGTTTCTTTGGATAAGTACCCGTAAGTGGAATTGCTGGGTACTTCTTTGTCTCTGGTTATAGCCTTTGTTTTAAATTCTGTTTTGTCTTTTATAAGGATTGCTATCCCAGCTCTTTTGTTTGTTTTTATTTTTATAACATATTTTTTCCCATCCCTATACTTTTAGTTTATATGTGTCTTTTGATGTGAAGTGAGTCCAGTTTGTCTTTTGATTGGAGCATTTAGTCCATTTGCATTTTTAAAATTAATTGTTAATAGATATGGAATCTTGGTTCTTGAACTTAATTCATTCCAGAAGGTTGTTCAAGGAGCGATTTATTTGAAAATCAAATCATTTTTTCCCCATTAGAAATAATGTAAATTGAATTAATCTGTTTCAGACCCCCCCAAATGATTTTCTTCTTTAGCCTTTCTTATATACAGTACATGTCTAATGTACTGTTTAATCTATAAATAAACACTTCTTTTCTTAAATTTATCAAAACACTCCCTATTAGCCTTAAACAAATCACTTTTAGCATTCGGTCTAGGGATGTCTTTCAGGTCTGCATACAGTATCTTTGCTTGTCTGTGTATTACTGCCTCCAAGAAATGGCTGTCACTGGCTAACTGCTTTTCATCTGTCCAAACCAACAACAGTTTTTCTGCCTCTTTAATTGTCTGTGATCGTTGTTTCTTTCACACTTAGCAATATTAGCACTCTCGATGGCCTCTTTCTGTTTTAAAATTGTGCTAATCCTTGTTTTCTCCAGCCACAAAAGCATTCTCTTCTTTGTTTGCTGCCTGAAAGATTCCTTTTGTCATGCCGAGGTATCAGCATGAAAGGGTTGTCAGGTAGAAAACCAAAACTTAACAATTGGGACATTTTTGCTGTGAATAACTTGGTCGAAACCCAAATTGTTTGAAGATGGGAGATGTTCAAGAAATAAGGTTTGAGTGTATTTATTGCCATTTTATTATTCATATTTTTTATCTCTTTTTATTCTGTTTTGATGGTGATGAACTAGCTTTTTCTAGTCCGGGAATCTCTTTATCCTTCCATTCTAAATGATAGCTTTCCTAGGTAATGTTGGTTGTAGGTCCTTGCTTTATCTCTTTGAATATTTTGAGCCACTACTTCCTGCCTGCAAAGTTTCTATTGAGAAATCAGCTGACAGTCTTATGGGAGCTCTCTTGTAGCTAACTAATGGGTTCCTTCTTGCTGTTTTTAAGATTCTCTCTTTGTCTTTAACCTTTGGCATTTTAATTATGATGTGTCTTGGTGTAGACTTCTTTGAGTTCATCTTGTTTGGGACTCTGTATTTCCTGGACTTCTATGTCTATTTTCTTCACCAGGTTAGGAAAGTTTTTTGTTACTATTTATTCAAATAGGATTTCAATTCTTGGCTCTCTCTCTTCTTCTGGGAGGCACCCCCATAATGTGAATGTTGGTACGCTTGATGTTGTCCCAGAGGCTCCTTAAACTGTCCACAATTTTTTGGATTCTTTTTCTTTTTGCTGTTTTGATTGGGTGTTTTTTGCTACTTTATCTTCCAGTTGCTGGTTTGCTACTCTGCTTCATCTTCTCCGTTGTTGATTCCCAGTAACTTCATTTCAGTTTGTGTATCTTTAATTGGGTTCTTCTTTATGTTTGCTATTTCCATTTTTATATTTCCTCTCCTTATTAAAGTTCATTTAATTCATCTGCCCCTCCCCTAGGTTCATTGAGTATCCTTCAACCAGTGTTTTGAACTCTGCACCTGGTATTGTTTGTCTCCATTTGTTTAATTCTTTTTCTGGGATATTGTGCTATTGTTTCATTTGAGACATGTTTTTTTTATCTCCTCATTTTGGCTGCCTCCCTGTGCTGGCTTCTATGTAGTAGGTAGAGCTGTTACATGTCCCCGTCTTGGCAGAGTGGTCTAATGTAGTAGGTATCCTGAAGGGCCTAGTGACACAGCCTCCCTGGTCATTTTAGCTGGGTACTTCAGGTGTGCCGTGTCTTGGCTCTGTGACCCCTCCTGTTGTAGTTGAGCTTTGATTGTTGTTGGCACATCAATGGGAGGTATTTACCCCAAGGCCGGTTGGCTACAACTGGCCGTGACTACAATGGACAAGCTCTTATGTAGGGGCCAACCCCAGGGAGCAGGACTTGCTTCAGTGGGGCTCTGGTGCCTGATTAGTTCTCACCTTGAGTGTGCCGCTGGTAGAGGTGGTTGGGTGGTGTTCTGGCATTGTCTGACACTGTCCACCTAGTGCGCTAGCTCTGGAGTCCTCTGGGAGGTGCAGACCAAAGTCAGCTGCCACCCATATCCTGCCCAGGGCCACCCAGCATGAGCTACAGAGCGATCTGCAGAAGACTGCTACCTGTGCTGGGCTTGGAGGTGATGGGGAGAGCCCGTGCTGTGAACAGGGGCCAGCTGTTGCTCTTGCCAGGCCTGGGACCATTAGCAGGAGGTATGAGGCATGCCGAGGCCAGATCCTGCTGGTTGAGGTAGGGTTTGTGAACTTTTGAGAGATTTTGGGAAAGTTTTCAGCAGGAGCCAAGACAGGCTGCTTGTATGGAAAAGCTACTGGAAGTTGCTTGGATGGGCCCACAAGGTGGGTAGGGCACTGTCTCAGGGACTTACCAGGGTGGGGTGAACAGTTAATCAGACTCAGATATGGTGCTTGCCTGTGGGCCCTGTGCCAGGTGGTGGGGTCGGGGGGAGGGGACTCAGAAAAGGAACAATGGTTTTTGCCAGCACTTCTGTCTGGGTAAAAGCCACTCTTCCAGTCTTCGCCCCATATCCAGACAATTCAGTTCCTCCCTGTGTGTCCCTGGTGCCTGTTGAGCTGCTGCCCCAGTGCTGGAGCTCAGAGCAAGTGAATCTGAGTAAGTTTTTGCAGTGGAGCCCTTTAAGAGGAACACCTGGGACTCCAGCAGCCCTCTGTCTCAACCACAATCCCTGCTGGTTTTCACAGCCAGAAGTTATGGGGACTTGTCTTCTGGCACTGGAATCCTGGGTTTGGAGGCCTGGTTTGGGGCTGGGAACCCTCACTCCTCAGGGGGATCTCCACAGCCAAAATATCCTCCTGATTTTTAAAACACGTGTGTGGGACTAGCTCCCTCTGTATCTCTACCTCTTCTACCAGTCTCATTGTGGTTTCTTCTGTATATTTTTATACAGACTTTTGTTCAGCTAGATTTCAGGTGATTCTGAGTGATGGTTGTTCTGGAGTTTAGTTGTAATTTTGATGTGCTCCTAGGAGGATGTGAGTATTGCATTTATTTATACCTCTGCCTTGACTGGAAGCCCAGTGCATTGGTTCTTAATTAACATTTTAAGTAGTTTCTATTTTTTTCTGTGGTAAAGGTTGTTTTGTCTACTTATATCTGTACCTATGAAGGATGAAGGAGATATTCTAGAAATGAAATTACTTCTTCAGAAGGAATGTGAATTTTATGTTTTTGATGGATATAATAATTGTCCTCAAAATAATCATATCAGTTTATACCTTTTTCCACACTGTTATCAATTTTGGGTAGTATTAAAATTTCTTAGTGTAAGAAATTTTTTGTAAAGATTGCATATTATTCTATTAGGTAGACATTACTATTTATATCCATTTTTCTGTTGTTGGACATTTAATAGAAATAATCCTGCAGTGTTCATGCATATGAATCTTGAGCCATATGATTAGGTGAATTTTAATTACAATGTGCTTTGGAAAGAAGCCAACTTGAAAAAACATCTTTCTTTCTCTTTTGAAGGTCTCCTTTATAAAAAAGCCACTTGACTATGGACAAGCAGAATCAGTGGAAGATGACACTGATGAAAATGTAAAGGAGATGGAGAATCAGTCATCCATGAGTCTATTTAATGATTACCCTGCTAGTAGTGTTAGTGATGCAAATGAATCTGGAGAGAGCCAGCTTATTATTGGTAAATATATATTTACTTTGTGGGATTTCTTTTATTTCTTCATATTGATTTTACATTACAAAAATCCTCATTGATACCAATTGTATGCTCATTTTATTTTTTATTTTTTGGTAAAGTTTATTAGGATTGTTTTTTTTCTGTACCCTTTAGATTCTTTAATTTTAATGGAATTTATTAGTTTTCTGTTCTTCATAAGGAAAATTAAAATAATCACTGAAGAGCCGAAACCGGTTTGGCTCAGTGGATAGAGCATCGGCCTGCAGACTGAAGGGTCCCAGGTTCGATTCCGGTCAGGGGCATGTACCTTGGTTGCGGGCATATCCCCAGTAGGAGATGTGCAGGAGGCAGCTGATCGATGTTTCTCTCTCATCGATGTTTCTAACTCTCTATCTCTCCCTTCCTCTCTGTAAAAAATCAATAAAATATATTTAAAAAAAAATAATCACTAAAGAAAATCATATAATAGATTTTTTTTGAAAATTGAAAGCAGGAGAGTGATAAAGTACCCATAATGCCATCCTTTTAAACTTTTTCTGTTATTTGTCTGTAGACCTTTTGAAAATTATAATTAGCATTGACATTCTTATGTCTTTTTTACACCTTGATTTTTTAACATTAATTATAAACATTTTTTTTTCATTGAGCTGCTTGAATTGATGAGCATATTTTTTAATGGCTTCATAGTATCCCAATTAACATACATAACATAATTTACTTGACCATTATTTACTGTTAGAAATTTAGATTTCTTTTCTATTTTCTTACAATTAATAGTACTGCACTGAATGTCCATATAGATTTTTCCATAGATCATTTCTTAATGATAGAATCCTGGGGTAACCTTTAATGAAGAATTTTGAAGCTTTTAGTGTTTAATTGATTTCACCATATACTTTAATCTTTTTTTCTTGATAGAGGGGAGGCTATTTGAGCTAATAATGTTCCTTGTGTGTGGCTGTTGTGCCCTGCTCTTAGTTTTAATAAGTGCTTTTTATTTCTAGGTGCCATGAATCCCTTAGCTGAGGAACATCTGTCAAAACAAGATCTGCTTTTTTTAGACATGCTCAAGTTCTTGTGCATAGGCGTAACCACTGCTCAGACCAGTCCTGTGTCATTTAGAGCAGTTGATATTCGGAGGAAATTGTTAATGTTAATTGATCCTAGTATACTAGATCTTACTAAATCTCTCCACCTACACATGGTGAGTTAAGTAAAATGAAGATTCTTTATAGTTCTGTCTGGCATTGCTGCTGAAGATAATAGATTGACATCAGAATCACATAGTACCTGTAAAGTGTTGAAATTGCTTTCTTGATAAATGAATCTGAGACTAGTTATAAAATACACTTTTTCCTTTAAAGTGCTTGGAAAAAAAATGTAAGTAGACATGGAAACATTAAAACTTGGATTGACTTTAGGTAGATTTATTATCTTAAGATATACTTAATTATAAGTTCTTTAAATTAGGCCAAGAAACACAGATTCTGAATGTAAAAGTAATCTATATATATAAGAGACTAATATGCTAAGTATCCGACTGCCTGACTGGTCGCTATGACATGCACTGACCACCAGGGGGCAGATGCTCAACACAGGAGCTGCTGTGACAAGCACTGGCCATTTACAGAGAAATGGCAACGCAGAGTTGGCGCTGACAAAACAACAATCGGCTTCCCCAAGTGGGATACAGGCCCCGTCACCACCCTGGAGTGACAGCCCACCAAATTGCAGCCAATGCTGCCAAGACCCCATGGTACAAAATGCAACCTACAGCCCAGTCCATCCCAGAAACAGTGGCTGTGGGCACCGGATAATGATGTCACATAGCAACAACTAGCTTCCTTTCCCTAGCAACTAGCCTCCTTGGATTTTCTTCAGCCTAGAACAGTGATGGCAAACCTATGACACGTGTGTCAGAGGTGACACGTGAACTCATTTTTTTGGTTGATTTTTCTTTGTTAAATGGCATTTAAATATATAAAATAAATATCAAAAATATAAATCTTTGTTTTACTATGGTTGCAAATATCAAAAAATTTCTATATGTGACACGACACCAGAGTTAAGTTAGGGTTTTTCAAAATGCTGACACGCCGAGATCAAAAGGTTCGCCATCACTGGCCTAGGAACACGACTTGCTTTATAGCCAGGTGGAAACACTTTACAATTTAACCAAATGTCTGTGAAGCATTTTCCCGTGCCTCATCTCATTTGATCCTCACAGAAGTCCTGGAATAGGCAGATAGGAGATTCGGTGGAATCCTATTTCCTATTCATTACCTGGAAAATGGAGATTTAGAAAGCTTAGAAACGTGACCGACTGAAAAGAAATAAGAAATGGTGGACCTTGAAAATGACTTCAGGTTTTCTCACTGCACAGACTATAGTCAAACACTGCTGCAGTTAAATATTTTACCCTTTGTTCTCCCTGCGTGATCTACAATAATAATCTGCTTTGTGTTGATAATTTGCTGCTGTGTTGCTGACAATTACCTGAAAGAGAAGTTGGGGTGCTTCATTGGACTGGAAAAAGTTTAGCTACATCAGAAAGCAGGTCTAATTAAGCAAGTTTATCTATATTTATATGTAAAGCGCTCGCTGGCGCCAATCGCACCCGTGTGTTTCGATCTGTCATTGTTGATTGTGAATTTGGTTGACAAATCTATTATAGAGAAAGGGTGAATAGCAATATTAAAATATTTCTTCTAATTAAGGTACGTGCGAGGTTAGAAACAATATAGTTTTAGATTCTTGTTCAGGCACTTAATCCCAGCAATTAATAACTATCATTAATTGAATTCCTACAATAAATGTTAGATCTTTACATTCATTTTCTTTAATCCTCACAGTAATCTGGCTAAATAAATGCTATATCCCCATTTTACAAGTGAGAGTACAAAGGCTCAGATGACTACAATTTTTTTGTTTTTTTAACGTTTTTATTGATTTTTAAAGAGAGAGGAAGGGAGAGGAATATAGACACAGAAATATTGTTCATTTGAGAATCATAGATTGGCTGGCTCCTCTAAGCCCCCTACTGGGAATCGAGCATGCAACCTGGGTCTGTGCCCTGACTGGGAATCGAACTGGTGACCTCTTGGTTCCTGCGTTGGTGCTCAACTACTGAGCAACACTAGCTGGGTGACATTGCAAGTTTTTTAACCGCACAAGTAATAAGTTGTGCTGGGATTTGAATCCAGCTCTGTTTGACCTCAATTGCTTTTTTTCTTTTTTTACTATACTGCCTTTTAAAGAAAATCACTGGTCTGGTGTGTGCTTGTGTGTATGAATATATGATTTTGTGGTTAAATATATACTTATTTAAGTAAATGACATGTTTAAAAACAATTGATTTCTCACTCCCTACCCTCCACCCACCCAACTATCCTAGTATCTAGTGCTTTTAAAGGAGCTTCCTGGAGAAGAATATCCTTTGCCAATGGAAGATGTTGTTGAACTTCTGAAACCACTATCGTAAGCAATTAAAACCATGTTATGTTCACTTAAAATTTACAAACTAACTGATGTGTTCTGTTATGCTTATAAAGTTAAACTTTTTCTACCATAGCAAATTGTGTTCTTTATATCGCCGTGACCAAGAAGTTTGTAAAACAATTTTAAACCACATCATTCATTTAGTGGGGAACCTATGTCAAGGCAATATGGATTCTGAGAACACAAAGGATGCTCAAGGACAGTTTCTAACAGTTATTGAAGCATTTTGGTAGGTACAGATTATTCTGTGGAGTTCTTTTTTTTTGCTTCTTCTGATACAGATGTAACTTTTACATTTCTGCATTAGTGATTTCTTCTAATCCTTAATTGTAATTACATATTCTTTTAACAATAGTAAATGTAATTTGTGTTTTTTTCCCCTTAATTTCTTGAAGAACTACATTGTATTTTTCTTAAGGCTTGGCTTTCTAAAGTCTGTTTAGTATTTCCCTGCAAATTTTGAATCACTTAATAGTTTGATATGTATGGTGAATAAAGCAAAGTACATCATGTCGAAATCAATGGAATTGGCCTTATCAGTATCTGGTTATTTCATGTATATAATCATAGTGTGAGACGACACTATGATACTTATAGAGTAGCACATATATATAATTTAGAGCTCTCATATCATTTGACTGTAAAGGACTTCAGAATCAATATAGAAATGGTTTTTAAATTTTTCATATAACAACAAAGACTTAAAAATGTTTCTCTTTAAATTAAGATTACTATAACATGGTTAACTGAAGTAAGATAGCTAAATCAGACATATTCATAAAAATCTAATAATATACATTAAAATGAACTAAGCATTTCTTTTATATGGAATTCTTTTTGGAAGATGAGAATATTGGCATGTGCCACATAATGATTAAAATTAGCATGGAAAGAAATTTTGGAAGTGATTTTTTTTACTGTGCTTCTATTGGAATAATTAT
The DNA here is from genome assembly GCF_000412655.1 of Myotis brandtii. Classification (NCBI taxonomy): domain Eukaryota; kingdom Metazoa; phylum Chordata; class Mammalia; order Chiroptera; family Vespertilionidae; genus Myotis; species Myotis brandtii. The sequence continues at coordinate 275,161 of NW_005371792.1, read as the reverse complement.
TTGACATTGAAACACTTTATTTCAGGCAATTAATCAAGGAGGGGAAATGCACATTCTCTGTAAGAATGGCACTAGTAAAATGCCTGAAAACTTTGCTTGAGGTGAGTTACTCCACATTAAGTGTTAGAAAGTTTTCCATAAATATTAAAAACAGCCTTTGTTTCTGCTTGTTAATGGGTGATTTCTTTCTTAGTATTTCGTATTTACCCTAAGTTGTTCTTTTCCCATAGGCTGATCCTTATTCAGAATGGGCTATTCTTAATTCAGCGGGAAAAACCTTTTCTGTAAGTGAAGTATTTCCACAATTTCTTGCTGATAATGATCACCAAGTTCGCATGTTGGCTGCAGAATCAATCAATAGGTAATGAGTCAAATATTTATGAAATGTCTGGAATGCTGCAGATATCAATGCAATGCTAGCATAGTCATGGGTTACTTGTTGCGATATTAAAAATAGCTAATCACTTATGTCAACTGTAATTTTTTTAAAAAGCTAATAGTTATTGAGCATATACTGTATGCCTGGCTTTTATGTTTTTTCATATATATATATATATATATATACATATATATAT
>NW_005371792.1:269726-274241 GCF_000412655.1 Myotis brandtii | reverse complement strand
GTGGAGGGGCTGCTAGGAGTTTGGAAGGTGAGGTAAGGCAGGCGCATGGAAAGGTGAAGGAGGCCCTGGCCCAGGGCACAAGGGTTCCCATGTCAGATCTCGGGTCTGCCAAGTGCTCCATGACCCTGCGCCAGCCCCAGAACTCCGATGCTCACTTCAGAGAAGTTAAAAATGCCGACCTTGCAGGGTTGGGAGGAGTCTTTCCGTTCACAGTTCCTCCTCCCCACCTCGCGGTGTGGGATTTATGGAAAGAGGTGTGTTTGTTGCAGGGTTTGGGGACTCAGGGGTGAGCATTCGAGCATAGGGAGCACCAGCATGTTAGGGTGTGGGGGCGGCAGCCAGAGACACACTTGAGATGCACAAGAGCCTTGAGAAATATGCCCACAGCAGGAGTAGCCTGCTCCAGTGCCCCAGGGGACAGGGCGCGGTGTAAAGGGGCCCATGGGGGCTGGATCCCTGGAGAACTTGAGCTCCGACTCCCTGGCGGTCCTCTCCGCAGGCCCTCCTGGACCCTGAACTGCCAGTACTCCGACACCCTGGCGCGGTGGTTGGACGGATGCAAGCTGTAGCTGCCGGGGCGGCCCTCGCCACACTCCCAGCTGAATGTTCTGAATGAAGACGCCTTCCTGTGTGCGGCCTTCACTCAATCCCGCTTGACAGCTCCAGGTGGAAAAGGACAAAAGTTTGCTTCCTTCCAGGGATGCAGGATGCAGAATAAACCAGCCACTTCTTCAACCTGGGCCAGAGGTCTCCACTTGTGTGATTGTACTGTGATCGTCACTATGCTAAGCATCATTTACCGTGATTATGACTTATCATTAATTAATCTCAGATGGAGGGTTTGGAGGAAGGAAAGGATCTGGAAAATGAGATGTGTCTATGAATATTAAGTAAAAAAAAGGAAGAAAAGAGGCAGTGGGAGAAAAGGGGCGTCAAAGAAGAGCAGAGGAGAGGCCTCCGGTCCAGCGCGTAGAGACGCACAGGTGGATGGAGGAGACCACAGAATCCCCTTTGCCCTTCTGTGGAGAGAATCCAGTGACAGTTGCTCTTTCTTATAAAGAGTTAAGTTTTTAAATATATTTTTATTGATTTCAAAGAGGAAGGGAGAGAGAGAGAGAGAGAGAGATACAAACATCAATGATGAGAGAGAATCATTGTTGGCTGCCTCCTGCACGCCCCACACTGGGGATGGAGCCTGCAACCTGGGCATGTACCCTGACTGGGAATTGAACTGTGACCTCCTGGTTCATTGGTTGATACTCAGCTACTGAGTCACACTAGCTGGGCCTGGTTTTTATATTTTCTTTTAATTCTAACAACTCTCTCACTTAGATACCATTATTTTCTCCAATGTATAAATGAAAACTCTATGGCTTAAAGAGATAAAGTAGCTTGATCAGTGAGACAGAGCTAGTAAGTGGTTGAGTTGAATGAGGTTTGTCTACTACCCAGGATATAAGATCCTGATGGCATTGTTTTTGTCTGTTGATTTAGCACCTAAAACAATACTTGCTAATAGGTGTCTAATAACTTCTAAAAATCAATGAGTATTGAAAAAATTTACATTATACTTTAAAAACAGTAAAGCAGAAAATCATTTGAGTAACTTTGTTGTTCACATGTAAGTGACCAATAATTAAAAATCACTGTAAAGAAATTGCTCCAGCAGTCACATCAATATATGTGTTAGATAACCTAATGTGTCCAAAGTTTGAATATGATGACAATAATGTTTGTATAAATAGAATTGTGTCTAACTCCTCAGGTTTGGGATTCTTCAGTAAACCATAGTGCATTGTAAGGATTGCTAATGAATGTGTGCTTTACTTCAAGTCTTAGACGATAGAAAATATATACTGAAGTTAAAGCCCTGAAGTTATACTCAAAGAAACAAAGAAAAAACTGATAGTTGTCAGAGGGGAGGGGGATGGATGGATGAAAAAGGTGGAGGGGGATAAGAGGCACAAACTCCAGTTATAAAATAAATAAGCCACGAAGGTATAGTACACAAGCTCAGGGAATATAGTCAATAATAATGTAATAACTTTGCATGGTGACAGATCATTACTAGGTATATAAATGTTGAGTCACTATATTTTACACCTGAAACTATTTTAATATTGTATGCAAACTATACTTTAATAAAAGCATTTTTTAAAAGAGCTTAAAAAAAGATGAATTTATAGAGGATCATAAGTTGAATGTAATAAAGCAGTGTAGTAGTAGCATTGCATAATCACTTAAGATTCAAAAATGTATAAATTCAAGAATGGCATGGACATTGCACTTGTTGATTTCTTTTTTAGGTGTTTACTTGTTAGATATCTAAATTGGACATTTTAAGAGAAATTAAAGAAATTGAAGGAATCAGAGAAACACCAAAAAGTTTAAAAGTCTTGATGCTAAAAGAGCATAAAGGACAAAATTGATTGAAGAGTTGTCCTTAAAAATACTAGGATTTTTTGCAAATGGCACTGATCAACTGTTTCCCATCACATTTTTTTAGGTGTTTACTTGTTAGATATCTAAATTGGACATTTTAAGAGAAATTAAAGAAATTGAAGGAATCAGAGAAACACCAAAAAGTTTAAAAGTCTTGATACTAAAAGAGCATAAAGGACAAAATTGATTGAAGAGTTGTCCTTAAATATACTAGGATTTTTTGCAAATGGCACTGATCAACTGTTTTCCATCACATAAGAAAATATTTAAGTGGAACATCAAGACATTAAGCTATTCACTTTCAGGATGATTGAATATTAGGACAGGTTAATATACTAATAAGAGTCTGTGGCTCCTTCTAATTGGCATTTGACCAGAGGACAATTTTCCTTTTTTGGGTGCTTTGAGTTCAGGCCAATTCAGGTTTGGACAGTAAGCTAGAAGGTCTTTGAGACCCTTTTTGGTTCTAGGGGAAAATGGAGTATATGGTAAAGACTCTCCCATTATTCAGGAATGGATCTTAACCTCTTTTAAGTGCACTTATATTTTCTTGTCTTTTGAAAGAAGACCTATTAGGATGTCGCACAGAGTGATTTATTTTTGTCCTGTAATATGTTTTAGGAAGTAAGGTTTAAGGTAAAACATTATTTCACTTTTTTTTAAAGGTTATTTCAGGATATGAAACAAGCAGGTTCTTCCACGTTATTGAAAGCACTTCCTTTGAAGCTTCAGCAAACAGCTTTTGAAAATGCGTACCTGAAAGCTCAGGAAGGAATGAGAGCAGTGGTAATTTTAGTAATGTGTATTTGCTATTATTGTATACTTTCTATAAACATACCATATATTACTTTACCAACATTGGCCCAAGACAGTTTCTATCTAATAGTTTACAGTATAAAGTTAGACTATAGCAGGAAGGGTGGAGGTGGGAAAAGGGTGGGGGTTATGGGAAACATCTGTAATAATGTCAACAATAAAAAAAAGTTAGACTAAAACAACTATGAACTTATTGAAATATTTGTATTTGTTGGTCAGGATTAGTAGAATAATGGCAATTTCCTTTGATTCAACTTATATGTAGCATTTTTAAAAATATATATTTTATTGATTTTTTTACAGAGAGGAAGGGAGAGGGATAGAGAGTTAGAAACATCGATGAGAGAGAAACATCGATCAGCTGCCTCCCGCTCACCCCCTGCTGGGGATGTGCCCGCAACCAAGGTACATGCCCTTGACTGGAATCGAACCTGGGACCCTTCAGTCTGCAGGCCGACGCTCCATCCACTGAGCCAAACCAATTAGGGCTATATGTAGCATTTTTGTTGGAAAACAATTTCCTGAATTTTCTAGGAGTACAAATGATTTTCTTTTTTATTAAACATTTTTTTTTTTTTGGTAAGAGCTGGACAAAATCTAGTTCAGAGAACAGGTAACAAAAGGAAGAAATGGATTGAGAAAAATGTTCTAATAAGGAATATCAAATTACCATGGTGTCCTTTAGTGAACCTCTTGATTTTCATATTTCTCTGTAGCATAATGATTTTTTTCCTTAAAATGAAAATTGTCCTAGGCTTAGAATTTATTCATTTATTTATGCTTTAATTTGTTTGTAAAAGCTATATGAGGCAGTTAAATAAATGACTTTCTAGTCTGTGATAGCACAAGACTGAAAAGGACAGTTGTGTAAAGAATGTGAATTTAGTAAAAGATTTCAATAGATTTGAAAAATGAGTTTAAATATTATAAAATTAATAGAGATAATGTATATTATACATTTTAAAATCAGCCTGTCATGTGCAAAAAGGGAAAATATTGACCTGACAACAATTCATTTAGATAAAGACCTAAGAAGTTTTACATTTGAGAGCACACTATGAATCAACATTGTAACAGTCTTTCAAAAAAGCAAAGTCTGTCTTTGACATCATTGATAGAAGCATACTATCATGAACAGGTTGATAGAAAGAATTTGATCTTCTATACATTTTATTTTATTTTTTAAATATATTTTTATTGATTTCAGAGAGGAAGGGAGAGAGAGAGAGAGAGAAACATCAGTGATGAGAGAGAATC
>NW_005371792.1:252779-269707 GCF_000412655.1 Myotis brandtii | reverse complement strand
GCCCCCTGCTGGGAATTGAGCCCACAACCTGGGCATGTGCTCATGATGAATCAAACCTGGGACCCTTCAGTCCCCAGGCCGGCGCTCTATCCACTGAGCCATACTGGCTAGGGCTCTTCTATACATTTGAGAGGGCAGCTAGCATGTTGAGTTTGGCTCTCAGTAAAAGTAAAGTAGACTTTGAATTAGGATGTTAGCGAGTCTGTAGATCCATCTCTTATAAGGAATAGGTGGAGTTGGCTCATTGACCTCATAGCTGTTTTTGAGCATGTTGATTGCCATTGAGTAAAGGAATTAGATCCTTACTTTTTCTTGTACCAAAAACCAAAGCTAGCATCAGAGAGTGGCAGTTTTTTTCCAAATATAAAGAGAAACTTCTATCAAGTATAGCTAATCAAAAAATGTACATATTTGTAGGGATATTATAACTATTGAAGGGTATGTCATCCTATCTAGTTGCATGTTTTGATTGTTCCTTTTGGTAAAGATATGAAAATATTTTTAAAAATATGAAGAAGTATATATTGTTGTAATGATCATAAACATCTTATGAAGTATACTTGGTAGTTGAAGAGGAACTTTTAATCTCTCTCACCTACTTGCAATTTCTCTTTTTTCTTTGATGTGCTTTATACATCACTGAAATGTTTAGCAATTCTTTCCATAATCAAAAGCAGTCTTTGACACTCTAGAAACTGATATTTTCTCAAATCTCTACTCTGAGCTTTGTCACTGTAGGTTTTAAAACTGTTCATTGCCTGCTTAAATGTTGTCATAGTATACTTTGATTTTATCCTCACTGGTTTATTTGTAATATTTACATATTTATAAAGTCCCACAGTGCTGAGAACCCTGAACTTTTGGATGAGATTTATAATAGAAAAGCTGTTTTACTGATGACGATGACTGTGGTTTTATACTGTAGTCCTGTCTGTGAAAAACAAGCTTTGTTTGCCCTATGCAAGTCTGTAAAAGATAATGGATTAGAACCTCGCCTCATAAAAAAGGTACATGTGGATGAATATTTTTTATTATAATCTTCCTTGGGTGACTTTTAAACAAAAGTTAAACTAGAATTTTAAAGTGGCACTTACAAAAGACTTAGAGACAGTTTTATTTTTTAATAATCTGTTTGAAAAATAGTGTATTTATTTGTATACCTTATTATTATTTCTTGCATTCAATTCAAGAACATTTCACAGGTATTCATTAAACTAACAAGGGTGAATGACCTGTTGTCATGCAGACCAGGCCTTCTGTAATAGCATTTATTGACTGAAACACAGAGAGAACAGCAGTAGTGAGTGTTCTGCCTGGTTGATTCTGGGGCAGGGCATTGGGATCTAGCAGAGTCAGGCATGAAATTTTAGAACTTTTAAGTTGCATGATTAGGAAAGGAAGACCAGGGTCTAGCCTTGCAGTTTCATCAGCACAGTGTTGTAGAATGTTCATTCCTGACTTGATCCACTACCTCAGCATTCATGGTTTGGGAAGTTCCAAGCCCTTCCAGTGTAGATTTTTATATGATGAACGAGTGACAGCTCAGTAGCCTGCTATCCCATTCAGCATCCTGACAACCTGGTTTCCATGGAGCTTTGCAGTAGGACAACTTGTGGGTAATCAGTCTTAGACAAGTTAACCTTTTACTTCTCAGGATTAAGATAAGTTGCTTTAAAAAAATATATAATTGCATCACCTAATTATTATTGTAAGTGGAATATAGTGTTTAGTATTTTCTCATTTGGGTTTAGGACTGAGAAGAAGAATTATTTTACTTTAGACCCGGGGTGAGGAACTTCTGCCCCATGGGCCATATAAGGCCCATGAAATCATTTGGTCTGGCCCTACCAAGGCATGAGGTGTGAGTGAATTGATTGTTTGACCAAATATAGCAGGCCAATTTTTAAGTTGATAATTTTGTATGGCCCGTGATGATGTTATAAATATCCAAATGGCCCTTGGCAGAAAAAGATTCCCCATTCCTGCTTTAGACCTTCCCTTGGAATATAATTAAATGTTTAAAATTTCAACTTTTTCTGTTTTTATTAACATTTATTAAGAACTTGCTATGTGCCAGGCATGGTGCTAATTATATTAAGTACATTTTTCTTATTTAGTCTTGCTGAAGTGGATACTTTTATTATCCCCATCTTAGAGATGAGTAAATCAAGATATAGAAAAGTTAAATGAATGCTTAAAGTTATACTGTTAGTAAATATTAACAAGGATTTAAATAACATTGGTTTGCTATTTTCTTAAAGCATTGACTTCTTTTTTATTTGTATAGGTTTTAGAAAAAGTTTCTGAAACTTTTGGATATAGACATTTAGAAGACTTCATGGCTTCTCACTTGGATTATCTGGTTTTGGAATGGCTAAATCTTCAAGATACTGAACACAGCTTATCTGCTTTCCCTTTTATTTTGTTAAACTACACAAACATTGGGGATTTCTATAGGTAGGTTTACATGTGAACTATGTTTACCTTAAAATTAGGTGACTGTTTGGCAATCCCAGCCCTTCTCCCCTAACCCCCCATTCTCTAGCCCCCCCATGTACAGATGTGGGAGGTTTATAGTATGAGAAGCAGGACAGCTTATTTTAATGAAAGTGTATTGAAGGGAATCCCTGGACTTTGGATCTGGTCCTAGCTGTGCCAGTTACCAGCTATGTGACTTTAGACAAGCCATGTAGGGACTTGATTAAGCCATTCGTTGGGGCTTGATTTTTTTAATCTGTAAATTAAGAGAGTTACACAAGGAGATCTTAATGTTTTTTTCAGCTTAAACATTTGGTAATCTTTTCTATGAAAAGTGAAAGATAAACTAATAGTGACTGGTTATTTCTGCCTTGTTTTTGTTTTCTGTTGTGTGACTGTAGGACATTTAGTCATTATTTCTATTTTAATGTAAAAGTACTTATTTTGCTAACTCTAACTGTAGAGAAGAAAATTTTGAAGATGGAAAGGTTTGAAACAACTATAGAGTAATGTGTACATAGGATGATGGGAAGACTGTTCATTATTGTTTAGTGGTCCTTATTCAGTTTGGCAATAATATTCACATTTATTCTTTGAATTTATAAGTTGCTTTCACATTTCATTTTACAATCATCTACATATATATAAATAAAGCCTAATATGCAAAGTGTCCCCTCGGGAGTTCAACTGACCAGAGTTTGATCGCTCGCTATGATGTGTGCTGACCACCAGGGGGTGCTGCGGAACGAAAGAAGGCCCTTGCTGGCAACCAGAAGACCCCGATTGGCCCTGATCACACGAATTTTGTGCACTGGGCCTCTAGTTTTATATGCAGAAGTAAACATAAATTTAATTTCTACTTTTTTTTATCATAGAATTAGGATAGTATATTCTATGATCTCTATTCTTTTTAATGTGACTACTTAAAATGTACTTAACTTCATTTTTCCATTTATAAAATTACAGTAAGAATGCTTCAGATAGATAAAATAGTATTCTAATATTTATTTAAAGAATTTTATGAACTATAATAAAAATTTTACTTTGAAAAGTTATATATAATACATTTTTTAAATTTTTTATGTTTTAGATCTTGTTATAAAGTTTTGATTCCACACCTGGTGATCAGAAGTGATTTTGATGAGGTGAAATCCATTGCTAATCACATTCAGAAGGATTGGAAGTGTCTTCTAATAGACTGTTTTCCAAAGATTCTTGTTAATATTCTTCCTTACTTTGCCTATGAGAGTATAGGAGACAGTGGGATGGCACAGCAAAGAGAGACTGCTACCAAAGTTTATGATATGCTTAAAGATGAAAACTTACTAGGAAAACAGGTATGACTTCAACTTTTACTTACATTTTATCCCCTAATTGATCTGAGATGTAACTTTAAAATTTTAAGCCTCTTTATCTATGAAGTTAAACTTAATATGTGGAAATCACTATCTAGCATAGACAGTCCATGAATTGTTGTGGTAGTGTTCTCTCCTTTTGATTGGCTTTTTAAAAAAATATGCTTTTATTGATGTTTTTAGAGAGAGAGGTAGGGAGATATAGAGATAGAAACTTAGATTAGAGATGAAATATCAACAATCAGCTGCCTCTGCATGCCCCTACTGGGGATCGAACCCGAAACTTGGGCATGTGCCGTGACAGGAAATCAAACCAGGGACCTTTTGGTTCATGGTCAACGCTCAACAACTGAGCTACACCAGCTGGGTTTGATTGGCTTTTAAATGAAATGTTTTTAATCAGATATTTAAAAAAATAACTTTTGAATAATTTTTTTTTCTTTTTAAAATTTATTATAATTTGCAGTAATAATAAATGCAAGTTAAGTTCAAGCAATACTGAACAATGTATAGAAGAATCTTCCTATTTCCTTTTTAATCTCATTAAACCTCTCACTTTTCAAGGAAAAATACAACCCCAAATTTCCATACCCTCCTCTTCCTTGTTTCCACAACTACCTTCTGACATATGGTATCATTTACTTAGGAATTAATGTTCATTGTTTTTTTGTGTTTTTTTTTAAAATATATATATTTTATTGATTTTTTACAGAGAGGAAGGGAGAGGGATAGAGAGTTAGAAACATCGATGAGAGAGAAACATCGACCAGCTGCCTCCTGCACACCCCCTAACTGGGGATGTGCCCGCAACCAAGGTACATGCCCTTGACCGGAATCGAACCCGGAACCTTTGGCTCTATCCACTGAGCCAAACCGGCCAGGGCTGTTCATTGTTTTTTATAATCATCTCTACTATAAGTACTATGAAGGTAGAATTTTTCTTTCTTGCTGATGCATCCTAACCATTTAGTATATATATATAAAATATTCATTTTTTGATATAAGATGTACTCAAGTAAAAAAGGATCTAACAATTTTTGATTTACAGTATTTTACATAAATTCAAAATTATTTGAGGCAACTTATCTTAAAACACATATACAGGGTGTGGCAAAAGTAGGGTTACAGTTGTTCTTACGGAAAATAGTACAGTAATTAAATAATAATACAAGAATAAACTGTTTCATGTACTCACAGCTGTATCCTACTTTTGTCCCACTAGTAATCTTTTTTTAAGATAAAAGATGATTGGTCAGTTCAGTTTTTTTTTTTCAGTGCAAGTAATGGTGACTAACCAAATTTGGTTAACATAAGAATTATAATTGGATGAACTTTGAGAGGGTTTTTTTTTTTTTTTTGGTTGCCCAGTTATCTATGTTGAACCAAGAAATGGAACAGCAAGACTCAAAGTTACTTAGGTAGACCATTGCCAGTCAGGTGGTTGTAAGTCTAGTCTGGTGACAAATGTGACAGTCAGAGCAGAATGTTGGCACACCGGAGGTAATGGAATTTATGAGGGACACTCTGTCTCTACCCACTCCCACCCAATCTCCTAGCTTAGACTTCTGAGCAGGCCTGATCTTACTAGTCTCTTTATGTATTCAGACCAAACGATAGCAGTTTTCAGTCAGAATTAGTCTAGGAGGGAAAAGTTATGACATTAAATCTTGATATCTTAGCTTCTTGGTAAAAGAAATATACTAAAATTCTTGTTAGTCTCAATTTAGCATGAAGTTGTCATCAGTTATTTTTTCTTTGTTTCTCTAATTTGTGCTTTATCTGAATCAGTCTTATAGATTCTTTTTTTTTGTGTCAGTAAGTGTTGGTACAACTATTATGTCTTTGCATCTTCTAAAACTGTTAATTGTTGAAAGCCTAAAATCTTTACCGTGAGATTGTTTAGCTATATCTAGACATCTGAACAATTTATATATACTAAAGCTAAGATTACCTATCTGGTTTATTAGAGAATCAAGTGAAATTAGTGAAGTTAGTTAGGATCTTATGTGCAAGGAAACATTCATTAATTTTCCCTCATTTTTTTGTAATATTTTTTTATTGATTTTTAGAAAGAAAGGAAGTGAGAGGGACAGAGAGATAGAAACATTGATGAGAGAGACACATCATTTGTCTGCCTCCTGCACGCCCCCTACTTGGGATCAAGCCCCCAAGTGCCCTGACTGGAATTACACATCATTTGTCTGCCTCCTGCACGCCCCCTACTTGAGCATCAACCCATGAACCAAGAGGTCCATGGCATCGAACCAGGACCTCTTGGTTCATGGGTTGATGCTCAACCACTGAACCACACTGGCCATGCTTCATCTGGTGTTAATTAGATTGGCCAATTTGTCCTTACTCATTATAGATACACTTTGAAATGAAGCTGTATTTTTATAAGGGCTGAAACCTTGGAAATGATGATGTGGACAATTGATATGTAAGCCAGAGGGAAGGGATAGGATTTTTACATTAGGTTTCTTGTCACATTAAAAAATATTTCTGTTATATTAGGAAATATTTTCAAACCTCCTTGTGTATCAAATAAATCAGCCATTTGCCCTGTAGTTCAAAGCACTATAATTCTTTATTTGGAGAGCTAATAAATTCATCCTCAAGACTTTCACAGTTTTCATACATTTGGCTGAGGTGCAAGGTAGCAGACCCATGAGGTAGAGAATTTATGCTCTTTGTAAGGCTACCTATAGTAGGAAGTGATTGACAAAGAGTTTGCTCCTGTTGGGTTTTAGTCTATTGTTGATGATGAAGTGTAGGTAGCAACTAGCTTCAGAATTTGGGATATCAACCAAGGGAGAAGTCATGCAGGGAACAAAGAGATGATTATTGCTAGTCACTGAGACTTTTTACTAGTAAAGTTTTCTTAGTGAAATAGCAGTCCCAAATAAGAGTAAAATGCAGATTGAGGAGCAGTACATATTAGTGGGGAATTTAGTTGTCAAGGAAATGATTAGATTGAGCAATTTAATGTAGACCTGAAGGCTTCATCAATTAAAATGATTATTTTTAAAAATATATATATTTTTATTGATTTGAGAGATAAAGGGAGACGGAGAGAGAGATAGAAACATCAATGATGAGAGAGAATCATCAATCGGCTGCCTCCTGCACACCCCACACTGAGGACTGAACCTGCAACCTGTGCATATGCCCTGACCAGGAGTCCAACTGTGACCTCCTGGTTCATAGGTCGACTCTCAACCACTGAGCCATGCCAGCTGGACTAAAATGATTCTTTAAAATTAAGGGGTCATATTAAGGGAGTCTTGTTTGGTGCGGTTTCTTTACTTTCCTCTCAGTTTATAAGTTGGCTGCGTAGCAGAAAAAAATGGAGTTAGGTGTATGTCTTGCAGATAGACCTTTGGTCACCTATTTCCTTCTATGGTCACTGGATAATATTGGAAATGAGGCAATAACATGAGCCCCTTGAGCTGTCTTAAAGGTCATAGACATAAAAACTTAATTAATTTTATGTCCTTGCAGATTGACCATTTATTCATTACTAATTTACCAGAGATTGTGGTAGAGTTACTGATGACATTACATGAACCTGGGACTGCTGGTGCCAACCAAAGCACTGACCTCTGTGACTTTTCAGGGTATGGGTATTTTATTTTAATTTATTTTTAAATTAAATTTAATTTTTTCCATCATATATTTATCAGGGTATGGGTATTTTAGACTTAGAGAATTAGCTGCAACTTCAGAAGTTTATTGGCAAATGTATTGGTTGACACCTTCAATTGTCTATTTCAGTTTTTAGGAACATACTCTGCTTTTAAATTATTTCTTTAAAAATGACTTCCTTTGAATTGAAGTAATTACCTATCTGCTTCTACTGTAGCCTTGCTGCAATTACTGTTCTTTCTAATTGACCTGTTTGTTTGCAAATTCAGTGAGCTTTTTTCTTCATTGTTTCTGTAGTATTTGAGCATTGTGCCATTGGTTGTCTCTTCAAATTTTCTTCCTTATGACACTTTATTTTATGTTCTCCTCTCCTTATCTATGACTTGCGTTTTTAGATCACCTTTTCTTTATCACCCTTCTTAGGTATCAGAATATTACTATACTACAATTTAATTTGGACGTGTAAACCCACTTGGTTGTACATGAATGTTAGTTATCTTCCCAGCTTGATTTTGCAAACGGCTGGAAAGCATCCTTTATTTTTTTGGTATGCCCTATAGTGCTAGGCATATTAAATAATAATACCACCTACCAGAGTGTGTGTGTGTGTGTGTGTGTGTGTGTGTGTGTGTGTATATATAATTTCATGTGATACAGATAATGTTTGATTGCTGTGTCTTAAATAGTATTCTGTTTATAGTACTAGCAGAGATCTTTAATTCAGACCTGAAGTAGAATGAGTGACATTAAACCTCTTTTGTGGGATCACCATTAACTTCATAAAAGATTTTTTAAGCAAATCATTTAAAAACTGATTAAATCCTAGAAGGTAAAGGTATGTAAATACTCTGGTTGATGAATATAGACTGTGATATGTCATTTTATTAGAAGTAGTTTTCAGTAGAGAAATAATTTTTTAATTTGAGGTTATTATAATCTAAATTTTTATTCTGGAATTTCACTGGTCGTCAACAAGTCTATTTTTTCTTGATTAGTTTGTTCTGAAAATGATGACTCTTTTCCTATAACTCTTAGGGATTTGGATCCTGCTCCTAATCCACCTCATTTTCCATCGCATGTGATTAAAGCAACATTTGCCTATATCAGCAGTTGCCATAAAACCAAGTTTAAAAGCATTTTAGAAATTCTTTCCAAAAGCCCTGTAAGTATACATTAGTAGTATAGTAACTGAGACGAGAATTCCTTTGTTTTCAGCCAGAAAATCTATATACGTACATTGTAAGGAGAAAAAAAGTAAACAAATGGAAAATTCAACTGAATAAATTAAGAAGAAAAACAGTTATTTACAAGTTTATATCTTGGTATTTTACTTGTCAGTATTAATTGAATTGTGTCACATATGAGGGCTGAATTTTTTTATTACATTTTAGTCATATATTGGCTCAGAATTTTTTTAAAAAAATGCTATAATTTTTAAAAAATACGTTTTTATTGATTTCAGAGAGAGGAAGGGATAGGAACATTAAAAATGAGAGAGAATCATTGATCAGCTGCCTTCTGCATGCCCCCTACTGGGCATCAAGCCTGCAACCTGGGCATGTGCCTGGACTGGGAATCGAACCGTGACCTTCTGGTCGATGCTAACCACTGAGCCATACCAGCTTGGCAAATATGCTATTTAATTATAGTGTATGAAAATTAAATAAATTGACAATAGTTGTTTATGTTTAAGATAGTAATTTTCTTAATGTAATATTTTGCATTTGATATCAGACCCAAAACTAAATTTTGTAATTTTGAGTACAAAATGTACTTATTATACCACAGTATATATGATTTGACAAGTTTTTACTAAAATGTATCTTTATTTTCTAGGATTCCTATCAGAAAATTCTTTTAGCCATATGTGAACAAGCCACAGAAACAAATAATGTTTATAAAAAGCACAGAATTCTTAAAATATATCACCTGTTTGTTAGTTTATTACTGAAAGATATAAAAACTGGCTTAGGAGGAGCTTGGGCCTTCGTTCTTCGAGATGTTATTTATACTTTGATTCACTATATCAACAAAAGGTAAATAATATATATAGACCAAGATTGAAGTATTTTTCTACCCTGTTATCTTAATTGAAAATTTATATGCTGGTAAGAGGTAGACACCAGAGTATTGTTTCCTGAATTTATATCTATCTGGTTTTTTAAAAAATAAATTGCATTACTACTTCTCCAAACCTTAAGTACTAGAAATCTTAATTTTTAATGGTCTTCAACATTTTAAAATAAAAATTCTAATTTTAGGTGGCTTGAAATATATATGTTACCATAGCAGTTCTGGTCACCAATTCCAATGTGTGTGTGGGGGTGGGAGGGGGTTGCCGGGGAGGTTTTTCACACATGTCCAAGGAATTCTCCAGACCCAGCTGCTGTCTTACAATTTAACTCAATGTTGATGAGACAGTGTCAGATCCCAGAGGTTAAAGCAGGGGTCCTCAAACTTTTTAAACAGGGGGCCAGTTCACTGTCCCTCAGACCGTTGGAGGGCCGGACTATAGTTTTAAAAAAAACTATGAACAAATTCTTATGCACACTGCACATATCTTATTTTGAAGTAAAAAACCAAAACGGGAACAAATACAATATTTGTATTTGCATGTGGCCCGCGGGCCGTAGTTTGAGGACCCCTGGTAAAGGCTCTCAGTTCTATAAGATTTCCTCCCCTTACCCCCCACCCCAATCACATGCCAGTGATAAATCCAGGTTATCATCTGTGCCTCTGACCACCTGGCTGTAGATTATAGGTTCTAATGACCCCACCTGCCTTGTGTCTGAGTAGTTTGCTCAATTGGCTCATAGAACTTGAGAAACCCCTTTACTCACTAGATTACCAGTTTTTTTTTTGTAAAAGAGGATATAACTCAGGATCAGCCAGTCGAATTTGATGCAGAGCACTTCCATTAGTGCTGGGCCTGGGGCCAGTTAGCAAGGGGCATGGGGCATGCTAATGCCAGATGTGTTTTTTAGGGTTTGTGAACCTTTGAGAGATGTTAGGAAAGGTTACAGCATGATGCAAGACAGGCCATTTGTATTGAAAAGCCACTGGAAGTGGCTTGGGTGGGCTGCAAGTTGGGTGGGTTAGGACCTCAGGCAATCACCGGGAGGTAGGGACTGGGGAGAGGACATGGATGGAGACTCAGCAAAGGAACAGTGGCCTCTGCCAGCACTTCTGTATAGGAGAAAACTGCCCCTTCAATCCTATCCCTAAAACCAGATAATTCAGTTCTTCCCAGTATGTCCCTGGTACCTTTAAGTGGGACTCCTAGGATTCCATCAGCCCTTTGTCTTACAATCTCCACTGATTTTCACAGTCAGGAGTTACGGGGACTTCTCTTCCTGGCACTGTGACCTTGGACTGGGGACCTGGTGTGGGTCTGCAACTCCTTGCTCTTCTGCAGTGGAAATGTCCTTCCCGATTTTTAACCCCCACATATGGGTCCACACCTTATGTGGACCAGCTGGTTCCGGTCTTCATCCTTCCTACCTGTCTGAATATGGCTTCATTTATATCCTTATTTGTAGGACTTCTGTTGAGCTAGAACTCAGGCAGTTCTGAATTATGGTTGTTCCATAGTTTAGTTTTAATTTTGATGTGGTTGTGGGAGGATGCCAGTATCACCTTTTTGTATGCTGTCATCTTGACCCCATTTTTAAAAATTATGTTGCCTTTTTGTCATTGAGCTCTAGCAGTTCTTTATATAGTCCTGGGTTTGACTTTTTTTTTTGTTATTGTTGAAGGCTACAGTAGTCCATTTGCTTCATGAGTTTATTCAACTATTTTTACAGAGAATGTATTCCTTGTATATGTGGTCACTGAAGACTGTTCTTAACTTGTGTTCAGGTAGTGTTTTGATGGAGATTTCCTTGAATACCCGGAACCAGAAAAAGAGAGAGAGAAAAACCTTTTGTAGTTTTTGTAGATTAGCAGATAGAACTCTCCCTCAGCCCTTAGCCAGGCTTTCACTGAGCCTAGGGATTAGCCCAAAGTGAAAGCTTATGGTCTTCAAAGGTAGTTTTTGAGCAAGCATCTTACCTTGGGCATGTGTGTGGCTTCCTAAATTCCCCAAATATATGGTGAATCTGAGTGCTCTAATATCCCAAGGAAGCTCTCTCCCCAATTCTCCCTCCTAGGCAATCAGTTGTATGTGTCAACAATAATCTTTGGTCCCAGGCAGCTGTGGGCTGTTGGCTAGCTTAATGTTTTCAAGCAATGCCCACAGCTTTTCCAGCCTTCAAATATCTCTCAGACAGGTTTAGAACAGACATACACAGTAATATGTGAATGAGGTCTGCTCTGCTTTCTGGAGAACTAAGGACCAGTTGGGGAATGCAGTTTTCAAGACTGTGGCCAACCTGGGGAGAGGGTGGGACAGGGCAACTAAAATCACCAAAGAGCTTTGCTGCAGTTTTTAGGTTGCCTTTTTCTTGGTGAAGAGTTTGATTGCTGTAAACCTTTGACTGTTTATAAGAGTTCTAACAAAGTACTGAAATTCTTTTTTTAAAAATTGGCTGTTTGATACAAATGGTTTTTATTTTATACTATTCTTGGAGATCTTTTCATGACAAGCTGTAGAGCTGCTACATTCTTTTTAAAAAAAAATATTTTATTGATTTTAGAGAGAAAGGGAGAGAGAGAGATAGAAACATCACTGGTGGGAGAGAATAATTGATGGGCTACCTCCCGCAAACCTCCTACTGAGGATTGAGCCCACAACCCGGGCATGTGCCCTTGACCAGAATCGAACCCAGGACCCTTCAGTCCGCAGTCCAATGCTCTATCTGCTGAGCCAAACTGGCTAGGGCACTGCTGCATTCCTTATTAAACTTTTTTAAAATTTATTTTAAAATTACAGTTTATAGACAATATTACATTAGTTTCACATAGTACAATGTAGTGATTGGACATTTATAAATATACTATAAAGGGTTTATAATATACTACATAAATTACTAAATATAATATTACAATTAAATATACTACAAAAGGTTTACAATATACTAGTAAAGGTAATGCAGTATTATTGACTATATTTCCTATGCTGCACCTTACATCATCATGACTTTTTATAACTGGAAATCTGTATGTCCTAATTCCTTTCACCTTTTCACCCATTCCTCTATTATCCATTCCATCTGGCCACCACCAATTTGTTCTCTGTATCTATGAGTTTGTTTCTGTTAGTGGGAATTTTAAATTGGTGCAGCTACAATGGAAAACAGTGTGGAGGTTCCTTAAAAAATTCAAAATAGAAATGCCTTATGATCCTGCAATTCCACTTCTGAATATCTGAAAAAATCCAAAACAGTAATTTGAAAAGATATATCCATCCCTATATTCATTACAGCATTATTTCCAATAGCCAAGATATAGAAACAACCTAAGTGCCCACCAATAGATGACTAGACAAAGACAGTGTGGAGTACACACACACACACACACACACACACACACACACACACACAGGAACCTTACTCAGCTGTAAAAAAGAATGAAATCTTGCTATTTGTGACAACATAGATGAACCTAGAGGGTATTATACTAAGTGAAATAAGTCAGACAGAAGAAGACAAATATATGATTTCACTTATATGTGAAATCTAACAAATGAACAAATAAAACAGAAACAAACTCATAGTTCTTGTTTTTCAGTGTCTCAGGAGAGATTGGAGCTGCCTACTCCACCATTTTTCTGATGCCACTTCTCTTTTTTGGTTTAAGGATTTGGATATGAAAGTGGCTTTTATGTTAAGCCATAACATAATTTGAGCTGCTGACTAAAAATGACGATAGAATGAGTTTATATCAAACTAGTTGCCTAGAACTTAACTGTTTCCCCCCCCATAACAGGCCTTCTCGTTTTATGGATGTGTCATTGCGTAGCTTCTCCCTTTGTTGTGATCTGTTAAGCCACATTTGCCGCACTGCAGTGACTTGCTGTAAGGATGCTTTAGAAAATCATCTTCATGTTATTGTTGGTACACTGATACCCCTTGTGGATAGTCAGATGGAAATTCAGGAGCAGGTAATTTCATAAACCATTTTCTAAATGATATTTGAATTACATGTATAAATTATTCTTTAAAGGAGCTGAATATTTCATGTTTACTTGGTATAATTCTTAATTTTAATGAAAATCCTATATAATAAAAGGCTAATATGCAAATCAACTGAATGATGAAATGACTGGTCGCTATGACGTTCACTGACCATCAGGGGGCAGACGCTCACCACAGGAGCTGCCCCTTGGTGGTCAGTGCGCTCCCACAGGGGGAGCGCCACTCAGCCAGAAGCCGGGGTCACAGCAGTCAGACACCCCCCGAGGGCTCCCGGACTGCGAGAGGGTGCAGGCCTGGTAGAGGGACCCCGCCCCCCCCAAGTGCATGAATTTCGTGCACTAGGCCTCTAGTTACTTATATAAAATGTTTCTGTAATATTGGCATTTTTATACTTCAGGGCCCATCCTGTAGAAATACTTCAATGGTTTGTTGAATTATTTGACAGCACTTTAATGGTTTATTGAATTACTTTAAAGCATGGAAATAGCTGGGTTCCTTAGAAGTAATTAGGATAGTTTATCTGAATTAGGTTAGCAAAGTTGTTATTTATTACAATGGGTTTGGTTATTTTACTTTAAACTATAATTAAGTCATTTGTCCCCTTTCATTTTTTTTTTTAAATTATGTTTAGGTATTGGACTTGTTGAAATACTTAGTGATAGATAACAAGGACAATGAAAACCTCTATATGATGATTAAACTTTTAGATCCTTTTCCCGACCATATTGTCTTTAAGGATTTGCGTATTACTCAACAGAAAATCAAGTACAGTAGAGGACCCTTTTCACTCTTGGAGGTAATAATTATTCCATCATCTAACTATTTTATATTAGAAAGGATAGACAGTAGTACCTTTTGAAAACCTATAATGCTTTAAATGTGAAAAACTGAATGTTTTTAAAAAATTATGATAAAAATATAGCATGAGAACAAACCTCTAAAATAAAAACTGAATCTTAATATATCCTCTTGCATTGCAATGAAAGTATAAATATGAAAGTTTTTTTGTAAACATTTAATTTAAATGTTGATGAGATATAACATATGCTTGATTTTCATATGCATAAACTCTATTTTTTAAAAAAATTTTGTTTTATTGCTTAAAATATTACAAAGAGTAGTACATATGTCTCCTTTTCTTCCCCCTTGACCTTCTCCCGGCCTCCCCTACCCCCCAGTGTCTTGTGTCTATTGGTTATGCTTATATGCATGCATACAAGTCCTTCAGTTAATCTCTTACCCACCCCCCCAACCCTCCCTGGCCTTCCCGCTGTAGTTTGACAGTCTGTTTGATGCTGCTCTGCCTCTGTATCTATTTTTGTTCATTAGTTTAGAATGGTCTTTATTATCCATAAATGAGTGAGATCATGTGGTATTTTTCTTTCATTGACTGGCTTATTTCACTTAGCATAATGCTCCCAGTTCTATTCATGCTGTTGCAAATGATAAGAATTCCTTCTTTTTACAGCAGCATAGTATTCCATGTGCATAAACTCTATTAATATCTCAAAATTACTGCCTGATTCTTTGAGGGACAATTTAATGTTTGAATTAAAGAGTTTTCCAAATTGTAGTTCTGTCTTAATCTTTATAAACTTCAAAAGTATGTCCAGATACATTTTTCCTTATAAATCTCATTATAATTTAAAAATGATGCTCTGTATTTTGCTATATATCAATATGAAAATATAGGTAAATATATTAAGGTCTAAAACTAGTTACAGTACTAAGTGAATAGAAATTTAAGCTTTCTTTTCCAATTGAGTATGCTATAATCTTGCAATCTAACTGTTATATCGTGAGGGAATCTATTAGAACTTAAATTAAAACATTATAGGGTTTGAAATAGAGGAAACAATTTACTTCTAACTTGTTTGGTAGTAATAGTGAGATGAGTCAGTGTCTATAAAAGGCACTTACTAATTTTTTTTTTCAAGCTTTATTTCACAGACTTAACCAATACATGTCAAAAGCAATTCCATTTTTAACAAATTTTCTCTTTTAGGAAATTAACCATTTTCTCTCAGTAAGTGTTTATGATGCACTTCCATTGACAAGGCTTGAAGGATTGAAGGATCTTCGAAGACAGCTAGAACAACATAAAGATCAGATGGTGGAGCTCATGAGAGCCTCTCAAGGTACTAATTTTAATGACGTGGGTTATTTGTACCTATTCTTTTTTGAAAGAATCTTTTATAAATTCTTGCTGTTGGTTTAATTGCCGTGGACTTAGATTCTCATCATTTAGTTCAGACTTTCATCAGTTCTCATCTAACTATAAAAGACTTCCTAATGGTCTTCTGACCTTTAACTACTCCCACTTTATCCATCCTCTACACCTCTGCCAGAATGACTTTCTAAACCCAAATATGATCATGTTATTTCATTGTTTAAAAAAGGTTAACTCTCCCTAGCTGGTTTGGCTCAGTGGATAGAGTGTCGGCCTGTGGACTGAATGTTCCCGGGTTCAATTCCAGTCAAGGGCACATGCCCAGGTTGCGAGCTCGATCCCCAGTGGGGGCATGCAGGAGGCAGCCGATCAATTATTCTCTCAGCATTGATGTTTCCATCTCTCCCTATCCCTTCCTCTCTGAAATCAATACAAAAAATATATTTCTTTAAAAAAAGCGGTTAACTTCCTGCTGCCTAAAAGAGACATGAATTTTTAGAGCCAGGCATAAAAGGTGTGTCTGCCTACTACTCCAATTTCTTTCTTTTCTTTTTTTTTTTTTGGTCTAAAACTTCTATACTAATTAAAGACAAATATGCTAATTGACCATACCTTTGCTACGCCCAAGCCACGCCCACCAGCCAATCAGAGTGACTATGCAAATTAATCCAATCAAGGTGGCGGCTGGCAGCCACGGAGCTGGAGCAAGTAGGAGGCTTGGTTGCCCTGACGATGGAGGAAGCCAAGCTTCCCGCCTGCTCTGGCTGGCTGTGGCCTACGCAAAAGGCAACAAAGTTTCAATTATAGAAGCTAAATAAATCCCAGATACCTGCTTCCAGCCAGCCTCCACTGGGAGCTTGGGTTGCTGGGGGCTGTGGCCAGCATGCAAACAGCCATCATCCCCTCACCCAGGCTGGCCAGGAACCCCAGCAGGACCCTCCACCCTGAAGGGGGTGTGCCCAGTCTGAAAACGGCCCTCAGCCCCTCACCCAGGCTAGCCAGGCACCCCAGTGGGACCCCACCCTGATCTGGGATACCCTTCAGGGCAAACCAGCTGGCCCCCACCCATGCACCAGGCCTCTATCCTATATAATTAAAGGGTAATATGCAAATTGACCCTAACAGCAGAGCGACTGGGAATGACTGGTCACTATGACACACACTGACCACCAGGGGACAGACGCTCAATGCAGGAGCTTCCCCCTG
>NW_005371792.1:252075-252634 GCF_000412655.1 Myotis brandtii | reverse complement strand
GCTGCCAGAGGGATGTCTGACTGCCAGCTTAGGCCCAATCCCCTGGGGAGCGGGCCTAAGCCAGCAGGTGGTCATTCCCTGAGGGGTCCCAGACTGCGAGAGGGCACAGGCCGGGCTGAGGGACCCTCCTGAGTGCACAAATTTTTGTGCACCAGGCCTCTAGTACTTAAATAAATTTGTCTCATTTTAAACATCATTTAAGTTTGTGTGTGTATAGATATACACACACACACACACATACACATATATATGTTTGTATATACACATATCTATATATGTTTCTAGCTTTGTTTTTCCTTAAGAAACATTTTTATATTAATTTAATTTGAGTTTGGGTTATTATACTATTGTACTTGGGGGAATCTTTTTCTACTTATTTTTTGAAAATTTATCTTTATTGTTGAAAGTATTACAGATGCCCCCCTTTTTTCCCTCTTATTGATCCCTTCCTCCCCACCCCTGTCCCCTCCCCCACTATTTTTTTTTAAAATATATTTTATTGATTTTTTTACAGAGAAGAAGGGAGAGGGAAGGGAGAGGGATAGAGAGTTAGAAACAT
>NW_005371792.1:247334-252041 GCF_000412655.1 Myotis brandtii | reverse complement strand
GCAACCAAGGTACATGCCCTTGACCGGAATCGAACCCGGGACCCTTCAGTCCGCAGGCCGACGCTCTATCCGCTGAGCCAAACCGGTTAGGGCCCCTCCCCCACTATTGTCTTTGTCCATGGGTTATGCATATAGGCATATATGTTCTTTGCTTAATCTCTTTCCGCCCCCACTCCCTTCCCTCTGAGAATCCTTAATCTGTTGCATGCTTCCATGTCTCTGGTTCTATTTTGCTCATTAGTTCATTTTGTACATTAGATTCCATATATAAGTTAGATCATGTGGTATTTGTCTTTTTCTGATTGGCTTATTTCGCTTAGCATAATACTCTCCAGGTCCCTTCATGTTGTCTCAAAGGGTAAAAGGTTCTTCTTTTTTATAACTGCATAGTATTCCATTTTGTGAATGCACCACAGCTTTTTTATCCACTTAACTATTGATGGGCACTTGGGTGTTTCCAGATCTTATTGTAAATAACACTTCTGTGAACATAGGGGTGGCATATATTCTTTCTGATTGGTGTTTCAGGCTTTTTAGGATATAGTCCTAGAAGTGGGCAGTTCCATATTTTAATTTTTTGAGGAAACTCCACACTGTTTTCCATAGTGGCTGCACCAGTCTGCATTCCTACCATCAGTTTACTAGGGTTCTTCTCTACATCTTCGCCAGCACTTGTCATTTGATGATTTGTTGATGGTAGCCATTCTGACAGGTGTGAGGTGGTATGTCATTGTCATTTTAATTTGCACCTCCCTGATGATTAGTGACTGAGCATTTTTTGATATATTTCTTGGCCATTCGTATCCCCTCTTTGGAGAAGTCAGGTAAAGAATTCAAGCTCTACTTAATTTTATTTTCATCTTCCTGTGCTCATTAATTTTGTATTTCTATTGTATTCTTTTTATCCTAAGTACTTTTAAAACTATTTTTGATAGCCACCTGAATTCTGAGATTCTAGTGTATTTGTTTTTATATCTACCTATATATAAGATATGAACACCTCTGTCTCTTATTATCATTTATTTGGGTATTTTATTGGTCTAACATATCTTGTCCAATACAGCCACTAGCTCTTTGTAGCTACTTAAATAGGAATGAATGAAAGCTTAATAAAATTTAAAATACAGTTTTTTCATCATACTAGCACATGTCAAGTTCTCAGTATTAACATGTAGCTAAGTGGCTATCATTGGATAGTGCAAATTATAGAATATTTCCCTCATTGTCTAAAGTTCTATTTGATAGTTCTGGTATAGACTGAATGCCAGAAGTTAAAATCCAAGCATATCTCCCAGGGTTTCTTCTAGCTCCTGATCATGTTGAATGATTTTTGTGTTGGTGATTTTGCTATGGTATTAATTTTTCTGTACAACCTAAGAAATTTTTTTTCTTTCTGCCAAATGTTGCTGATCACTTTTGCATAGTTTTATTTCATAGGGAAATTTAAATACATTTACTTCATTTTTTTATTGTTTTATTAAATTTATTGGTGTGACATTGGTTAATAAAGTTATATACGTTTCAAATGTGTAATTCTATGATACATTATCTGTACACTGCATTGTGTGCCCATCACCCAAAGTCAAATCTTGTTTCACCATATACTCAATCCCTCTACCCTTCACTAATCTCCACCCCCACCCCCTTTCCCTCTGGTAACTACCATATGTTGTCTGTATCTATGAGTTTTTGTTTGTTCATTTGTTGCTTTCAGTTTTATATCTCACATATGAGTGAAATCATATAATCCTTGACTTTTTTCTAACTTATTTCGCTTAGCATGATAGTCTCAAGATCATTCATGGCACTATTTTATCTTTTCTTGTTGCTGAGTAGTAACCCATTGTATATATGCACCACATCTTTATCTAATCAGTTATCGAGGGATATTTGGTTGTTTCCATGTCTTGGTCACTGTGAAAATGCTGAACATAGGGGTGCATATATCTTTGCAAATAAATGTTTTAAAATTTTTCAGGTAGATACCCAAAAGAGGGTTGAAGGGTCATGTGGTAAATCTATTCTTAATATTTTGAGGAACCTCTATATAACTGTTTTCCAGAATGCCTGTATCAGTTTACATTCCTACCAGCAATAAATGATGGTTCCTTTTTCTCCACAGCCTCTCCAACACTTGTTATTACTTGTCTTGTTGATAATGGCCACTCTGACAGGTGTGGGGTGGTATTTCATTGTAGAAGCTGAGCATCTTTTCATATATCTATTGGCTATGGTATGTTTTCTTGAAAGATGTGCCTGTTCAGGTCCTCTGCCCATTTTTAATTATATGTTTGTTTTTTGTTGTTGAGTGGTATGAGTTCTCTATATATTTTGGATATTAACCCCTTGTCAGAGCTGTTGTTTTCAAATATCTTCTCCCATTCTGTTGGTTGCCTTTTTGTCTTATTGATGGTTTCTTTTGCTGTACAGAATCTCTTTAGTTTGATATAACCCCATTAAAAAAATTTTTTTTCACTTCCCTTGCCTTTTGGGTCAAATGCTCCAAATCCTCTCTAAGACCAAAGTCCATAACTTTAGTATACCCCTTGTCAGAGCTGTTGTTTTCAAATATCTTCTCCCTTTCTGTTGGTTGCCTTTTTGTCTTATTGATGGTTTCTAGGGGAGAAACAGTAGTTTAGTTTCATTCTTTTGCATGTGGCTTTCCAGTTTTCCTAGCACCATTTATTGAAGAGGCTTTCTTTTCTCCATTGTGCGTTTTGGGCTTCTTTGTTGAAAATTATTTGACCATATACATGTGGATTTATTTTTGGGCTCTCAATTCTATTCCATTGGTCTGTGTGTCTGTTTTTCTGTCAATAGCATGCTGTTTTGAATCTTGTTGCTTTGTAGTATAATTGGCAGTCAGGGAATGTGATATTCCAGCTTTGTTCTTTTTTCTCAGGATTGTGTTGGCTATTCAGGGTAATTTTTGGGTTCATACAAATCTGATGACTTTCTGTTCCGTTTCTTTAGAAAAAAAGACATTGGGATTTTGATGGGAATTGCATTAAATCTATATATTGCTTTGAGTAATATGGCCATTTTAACTATGTTGATTTTTCCAGCCCATGAACATGGGAATATCTTTCTATGTTGTTGTGGCTTTTTCAATCTCTTTTAATAATGCTTTGTAATTTTTAGTATATAGGTTCTTCACACCCTTCAAGTTTATTCCTAGGTATTTTATTATTTTGCAATTGCAAAAAGAATCTTTTTCCTTTCTTTTTCTGAAATGTCATTATTAGCATGTAAGAATGCAATGGATTTTTGTACATTTATTTTGTATCTTTCAACTTTACTGTATTGGTTTATTATTTCTAATAGCTTTTTTGGTGGAATCGTTAGGGTTTTCCATATGAAGAATCATGTCATCTGTAAAAAGTGACAAGTTTACTTTCACATTCCCAATGTAGATGCCTTTTATTTCTTTCTCTTGCCTGATTTCTCTGGCTAGGACTTCCAGTACTGTGTTGAATAAGAGTGATGAGAGTGGACATCCTTATCTTGTTCCTGATCTTAGAGGAAAAGCTTTCAGTTTTTCACCATTGAGTATGATATTAACTAAGGGTTTATCATATAAGGCCTTTATTATGTTGAGGTACTTTCTCTCTATACCCATTTTATTGTTTTAATTATAAATAAGTGTTGTGTCATGTCAGGTGCTTTTTCTGCATCTATTGATATGATCATATAATTTTTATCTTTTATTTTTATCTTTTATTTTAATTTGGTATATCACATTGATTTATTTGCATTTGTTGAACCATCCTGTGTTGAACCATCCTGTGCCTCTGAAATGAACCCCACTTCATTGTGATGTATTATGTTTTTAATGTATCATTGTATTTGATTTGCTAGGGTTTTGTTTACGATTTTTGCATCTGTATTCATCAGATATTGGTCTGTATTTCTCTTTTTTGCATGGGTTATCCTTGCAAGGTTTTGGTAGTAGGGTTATGTTGACCTCATAAAATGAGTTAGGAAGCTTCTTTAAATTTTTGGAAGAGTTTGAGAAGGCTAGGGATCCAGTCTTCTTTGAATGTATGGTAGAATTCACTAATGAAGCCATCTGGTCTTGGGCTTTTGATGTTTTGGGAGTTGTTGTTTGTTTGTTTTTTAAATATTTTTTTCGTTGATTTCAGAGAGAGGAAGGGAGAAAGAGAGATAGAAACATCAATAATGAAGGAGAATCATTGATCGGCTGCCTCTTGCATACACCCCCTATTGGGGATTGAGCCCACAGCCCAGCATATGCCCTCATCAGGAATTGAACCTTGACTTCCTGGTTCATAGGTCAAATCTCGACCACAGTTTTTGGGAGGTTTTTGATGGTTGTTTCAATTTCCTCATTGTTGATTGGTCTGTTTAGATTTTCCAGTTCTTCATGATTCAGTCTAGAAAGGTTATTTATTTATTCAGTCTAGGAAGGTTGGAATTTATACATTTCTTCTAGGTTATTGAATTAGGTGTCATATTCTTTCATAATGTTCTTGAATGATACTTTGTGTATCTGTGGTATCTGTAGTAACTTCTCTTTCTTTTCTAATTTTATGTACTTATCTTTTCTCTATTGAGTATAGCCAGATGTTTGTCAATTTTTTTAATCTTTCAAAGAACTAGCTCTTTGCATTAATATTTTTATATAGTCCTTTAGCTCTCTATTTTATTTAATTCTGCTCTAATTTTTATTATTTCCTTTCTTCTGCT
>NW_005371792.1:237814-247305 GCF_000412655.1 Myotis brandtii | reverse complement strand
TGTTAGGTTGTTTACTTGGGATTTTTCTTGTTTCTTGATATTGGCCTGTAATGATATAAACTTCCCGCTTATTACCACATTTGCAGTATCCCAAAATTTGATATGTCATATTGTCATTCTCATTTGTCTTTCTATATCTTTTTATCTCACATTTTATTTCTTCTTCTCAGTCGGTTTTTCAGTAGCATGTTTTTTAACCTCCACATATTTGTATTTTTTTCCACTTCCTTTTTGCAGTTGATTTCTAATTTCAGAGCATTGTGGTCAGAGAATAGTTTGGTATCACTTAATATTTTTTGAAGTGCTCATGATTTAAAACCTTTTCAAAAAACTTTATAAAAGTTTTCTAGTCAGATAATTTAAATATATAAAATGTAATATCATAAAGAAAAGTGTTGTTTCCATTATAGTTTAATGTTTTTTCCAAAACTGCTTCTAGGTAACCCACAAGATGGCATAATGGTGAAGCTGGTTGTCAGCTTGTTACAGTTATCTAAGATGGCATTAAATCACACTGGTGAAAGAGAAGTTTTAGGTAACTATTTGGCTGAATGACTGTGAGTTTTTTGTTTGAGTGGTCATCGTTATAATTTTCAAAATCAGTAAAAGTTTATCATTTGAGGTATTGGGGAAATGTAAGATGCTAGCTAAGTAATATTTCTATTTAGCTCAAGTGTCCCTAAGCTGCCCTCCTTTCATATTTTCTTCCTTAGACATTCATTTACTTTTTACTTTATGCATAAAGTAAAAGTTAGTTATTTACACATTTATAACTGTGAATTTGAAAATGTTTTGTAAATATTTAGGAAAGTCAGATATACCTATTTGTAGTGAAATTGAAGATAAATTGATGTATATTATAAATGACTGGTACTTAATATCTTTCTTATATAACTGAAATAAGAATGAGGATTTGGAGTGCTGGATTAAAGTCACATATTAAAACCATATTCAAGTCCTTTACTATCACCATTTGGAGGAAACCTGATGTAAGATAAATAGCCAATATCATGTCTAGAGTGTAGCTGTTTAGGTTTGGTGCTTACAGGAGGGAAAAGTCACATTAAAACCAGCTTGAAGTCCTCATGACGGCATTGCTTCCAGTAAGAAGTGGGAGGAATGATAGCTGTTTCATACATCTTACTATCTTTCAATGTAGTCTTTTTTAACTTCTCATCGGGAGCCTAATATCTAGGGTACTTAACATTTTTTGATAAATTTTTAATTGAAATATATCTTACATCAGTAAATTGTACAGATCATAAGCATATAACTTGAAGAATTTTTACAAGCAGAACACACACCTGTGCATCTAGCACCCAGACTAAGAAAGAGAACCTATCAGCATCCTAGAATTTTTCTTTAACCAGGGAATTTACCCCTTTGTCCATAGTAATACTGGCTCTGGGGATAAATCTCATTTACTGCAAGAACCGTAAGTGGCTTTCCTGTGTAGCATAAAATCTTTGTACCCATGACTAACATCATACTTAATGTAAGAGATTGATGGTTTTCTCCCTCAAACCAGGAACGAGAAAGGTTGACCACTTTTACCACTGCTATAGCCAGAGCAATTGGACAAGAAAAAGAGATAAAAATTATTCAAATTGGAAAGGAAGAAGTAAAATGATGTCTATTCACAGATGACATAATCATATATGTATATGTTCCCAGAGAATCTATAAGAAAGCGACTATAATAGAGATAAATGAATTTAGCGAAGTTCTAGGATACAAGGGCAACACACAAAATTTAGTAGTATTTATGTACACCAGCAGTGAACAATCTAAAAAGGAAATTCTATTTCATTTATAATTTCATTTGTAATAGTGTCTAAGAATTAAATACGTGCAGATAAACTTAGTCAAGGAGATGGAAAACTTGTACACATTCTCTTTGTTAGAAGCCAGTCACTAAGCACAGCCCAACATAAATTAGGCTTCACCTTTTGAAAGGAGGACTATCAGAGAATTTGTGAACATATTTTAATAAATTCCACCATGACTGGCAAGGAGCATGAGGGAGTCCTCTGGCATGCTGAAAACGTTCTATCTTTATCTGGGTAGTGATAATACAGATGAGAAAAAATGAATTATGTGTGTGCGCATGCACGCATTTGTGTATGTGTGAGTTTTTGCTGAACTGAGTGTTTAAGGTTAGTGAACTTTATGTACTTAATATCAAAAAAATTTTAAGTTTTAAAGTCTACTGATACTCTCATGCAGTAGCTATGTTTAAACTTTCATCCTTAATATCTATATTCTGTGACTAGTCTATTTCTTGGATATGATTCTATAGGAAAAATTATTGCCCAGATGGATGATATGCAAAGGAAGTGATACAATATTTTGTTGCTGCTTTAATTTATTCCAAATCTTTGAGAGAAACTGAACTCTTGAAGGATGACAGAGTAACATTATATTTTGGAACTCAGGAAATTTTTGTTGTATGTATGATCTCTTAGCTATAACTCTACTGAAATGTAATTTCTGTATGTAGAGGCTGTCGGGAGCTGCTTGGGAGAAGTGGGTCCAGTAGATTTTTCTACGATAGCTATACAACATAGTAAAGATACATCTTATATTAAGGCCCTTGAGTTATTTGAAGATAAAGAACTTCAGTGGACCCTCGTAATGCTGACCTACCTGAATAACACATTGGTAGAAGATTGGTGAGTACTTAATGACACTTTATTTCTGATAGCATTTACTTAATCTGACATTCAAGGAGAATGATACTGTCTCTTCACATAAATTAATAGTTCCAATAACTTTAAAGCTTTCTGTTTTAAGTTGCCATACTTTTCTTTCAATCTCAAGTATTTTAATGAAAATTGTTGGATTTTTATTAATGCATGAAATTACTGAAGCTCTTTTATGTACCAAGCATTTAATATGGTGAACTAGACAATGTCCATGTGAAATTCTGGTGAGAGTAGACTAGACAAATAGATAATAAGAAAATTGCCAGGTGGTTCTACATAGAACATTGAGATAGGGGAATGCAAAATGAGATATTGGGATATTTGTCAAAATCAAAGGTGTCACTCTTCCCAGCTAGACTATTTATGTCCTTTTAAAAAGAAGTTGTAGAGCCCTGGCCAGCATGGCTTCATGGCTTAATGGTTGGAGTGTTGACCCGAGCACTGAAGGGTCCCAGGTTTGATTCCCTGTCAAGGGCACGTACCTGGATTGCAGCTTCCCCATCCTGGTTGGCTCTTTCACTTCGATGCTTTTCTCTCCTCTCTCCCTCTCTTCCCTCCCCTCTCCCTTCCACTCTCTATAAAAATCAATGGAAAAAATATCCTCCAGTGAGGATTAACAAACAACAACAAAAATAATAAATTGTAGCCCTGGCTGGTTTGGCTCAGTGGATAGAGCGTCGGCCTGCGGACTGAGGGGTCCCGGGTTCGATTCCAGTCAGGGGCATGTACCTTGGTTGCGGGCACATCCCCAGTAAGGGGTGTGCAGGAGGCAGCTGATCGATGTTTCTCTCTCATCGATGTTTCTAGCTCTCTGTCCCTCTCCCTTCCTCTCTGTGGAAAAATCAATAAAATATATTTTAAAAAAATAATAAATTGTAGAGCAGAAATTTCATAACTCAAAAATTATTAAGCTAATCAAACGGTTTTTACCCATTTATTCTCTGCAAAACAAAATTGCAACAGATTTTCAGCTTACTGGTTATGAGATTATGGTTGCTTGCTTTCTTTGCCCCCCTTCCCATTTATCTGTTTATTTATTTTTGGTATATTTGAGCACCTCATCACAATTTTTTGGGTGTGGATCAAAGGATTTTAGCACACAACTGGGGCATCTATCTAAGGTCAATAGGTATTTTGCATCTGTTTCCTTCCAAACCCTCCTCCTCCGTTTCTTGGGGAATAAATGATTGACAGTAATGTCTACCTGCCATGTTTTCATTGTTGATTTATTGGATATGTATTTTTCTCTCTTGTTGTTGTTTTTGCAATAAAAAGGCTGATGTGCTTTTCCCCAAAACATTTTATTATACTAATTTTCAAATGTACAGCAAAGTTGAAAGAATTTTGCAGTAACACCCGTATATTTACCACTTAGAATCTCCTAGGTTCTGTCATAACTATTTTACTACTATACTTGCTTTGTCACATCTAGCCATTCTTCTATCCATTTATTAATTAATCTCATTGTATGAACATATTTCAGATTACATCTGGCACAGTTTTGAAGAGATTTTCCACAGAAAAGTTGCAGGCATTAAGTGTTTCATTTGTAACACAGTAATTTGCAATTGATTTTTTCTGAAAAGGTGTACACAGATATTGGTTTGACTTAAACTTGAGAGATCTAGGGAACAAGTATAATTTGTTGTTCCTATCTTTCTTTTTTTAAAATATGTTTTTATTTTTAGAGAGAGAGGAAAGGAGAGGGGCAGAGAGAGAGAGAGAGAGAGAGAGAGAAACATCAGTCAGTTGCCTCCCATATGCAACCCCACCAGGGATTAAATCTGAAACTGGGTATGTACCCTGACTGGGAATCAAACAAATGACCTTTTGGTGCATGGGATGACACTCAACCAACTGAGCCACACCAGCCAGGGCCCTATCTTTTTGTAATAGGGAAACTATCATTACATATTTATGGACCCTCAGTTCTACAGAGGGGATGTTGACCAAGGAATTCCCAGAATAGCAGGTCATGGAAGGCTTTGCTGAGGAAATGTCATTTGCTGATTGGAATGATCAGGAATCAGCTGTAAGATGATTAGGGATAAAACATTCCAGATGGGGAATATCTAGAGTGGAAATAAGCTTGGTGTGTTTGAGAAACAGAAGGAAACCTGGTGTGGAAGGAGGTGGCATGAAATGAAATTAGAAAGGTAGAACTAATTTCGATAAGAAATTTAGATTTTATTTGAAATATGTAAAGCCATGGAGTGATAAGCAAAGTACTATCATGATGATGCTTACATTTTTACTCTGACTTTTATATGGCAAATGGATTATGATAGGGCAAAAGTGGAAACAGGAAGCCCTATTTTGAAACTTTTAGTAGTCCAGAGGACAAATGATGGTGACTTAGATTAGGTTGGCAGTAATGGAGATGAGATGGGAAATGGATGGAGCCAGGGTATGTTTTTAACAGAGAGCCAGCAAGACTTGCTGTTTAATTAGCTATGGAGATGTAGGGAAATAGAGAGCAGTGAAGGATTAATTCAAGTTTATGATTTATGCTTTTATGTCTTAAATTGAGAAACCTAAAAGGAATTAGGCCTTTACAGTATTGGGCTTTATGACATTTTTTGTCAGCTGTTTTATTTTCAGTGCTCTTGTATTGCAGCCCTTCTTTTCCCTTTTTTTTTTTTTTTTTTGCAAAAGAGAAGGCCCTTCACTGTGTTACTAGAGGTTTTAGATGTGTTACCTAATGATTCTCAGCTAGCTTCTGGTCAGAATAAGTGTGTACTTACCGTTTGTTTAGAATTGTTCTAGACAATAATTTTATCATTTGGACGGAAATAGCATTCTGCCTTATCCCAAATTATTTGTATTTCTTAGAGAAAATATCAAAATATTGTTTTCTCAGGTGAATTACTATTGTCATTCTTATTGCTCATTTTTATTAGTTGGTGTTATTTTACTTATTTTTATGAGTCCTTTTATATTTAGTAGTCATATTACAAATTTTATTGAAGAGAATGCTATTGCAGTGATTAGTAACTCAAGTTTACTGAAAGAATATTAAAAATCCTTTGGTAATTTTGGCTGTGATGTAATATAATTTTATAGATGTAAAATTTACCAATAAGTGTAGAATTGTCCTAATGATATAAATTTTAGATTTCAGTTTTTTGTTTTTTTATTGGAGGTTGTTTAGCATTTATCAAGCTTAATAGTTGATATGTTTTTTAGGCTTTTGAATTATTATATCTGTTTTTCAGTGTCAAAGTGCGATCAGCTACTGTTACCTGCTTGAAAAATATTTTAGCCACAAAGACTGGCCATAGTTTCTGGGAGATTTACAAGACGACTACTGATCCCATGCTGATCTATCTACACCCTTTTAGAACATCGAGGAAAAAGGTCTTTCAAATAATAAATGTTTACTGTGTACCCACTATTCTAGAATGTTGTTTGTTTTTTTTCCTATGGATAGGAATATCAAATTGCTTAAATGGTATTATACTAACATTTAACCTCTTTTAGAAATAATTCCAGCTGAGCTATAGATAGCCTAGAGAGGTGATGATTGATTTGGGGGGATTAGGAGAAGTTCTTAGTGATAGGCCTTTTTTCTTAGGAGTAAAAAACGCTAACTTAGCCCTAACTGGTTTGGCTCAGTGGATAGAGCATCGGCCTGTGGACTGAACGGTCCCAGGTTCGATTCTGGTCAAGGGCATGTACCTTGGTTGCAGGCACATCCCCAGTAGGGGGTGTGTAGGAGGCAGCTGATCGATGTTTTTCTCTCATCGATGTTTCTAACTCTCTATCCCTCTCCCTTCCTCTCTGTAAAAATTCAATAAAATATATTTAAAAAAAACAACAACACACCCCTAACTTAGATTTCATAACAGCCATTGATCCTGGGTATGGTTATTAGGTGTTGAAATCAACAACTAAGTATTTATTTCTATAGCAAGTTTTAAGTAATACAGTTCCCTAGTGAAATATAAGATGACCTATAAATGTCTCCCTTTTTCCATGTTGATATCATAAGATTCCACCAGGAGTACTCTGTGAAGTATATTTAAGAACTCTTGCTCTCCTTTAGTTTGAACATTCCCGTTTAATATTTGAAGTAGTGCCTTTTTGTTGTTGTTGTTATTGTTTTGTTTTTTAGTCCTCACCTGAGGATATATTTTCACTGATTTTTAGAAAGAGAAACATTGATGTGAGAGAAACATTGATCAGTTGTCTCCCGTATGCACCCAGACCTAAGTATGTGCCCTGACCTAGAATCGAACCCACAACCTTTTGGTGTAAGGGATGATGCTCCAATCAACAGAGCCACCCAGCCAGGGCTGAAATACTGCTTTTAAATGTATCATAAATATAACTTCAGTATTAGTGAAATTAATGGTAATATAAACTATTAATAAAATTAGCAATGTAACCTGTAAAACACTATAGTTAGAACATTTTATAATATTTCATTTTGAAATCAATTCTGTGTGGTAGATTTGGACTGGTTTTGTATGTAAGACAGATGAGGCAGAGAGTTTGTGATTCATATAATATACTACTATGAACTTACTACTGTCTAGACCAGTAATTCTTTAAAAAAATATATGTTGTTGTATTGATTTCAGAGAAGAGATAGGGAGAGAGAGAGATAGAAACATCAACGATGAGAGAGAATCATTGATTGGTTGCCTCCTGCACGCCCCCTGCTGGGGATCGACCCTGCAACCCAGGAATATGCCCTTGAGTGGAATCAAACCCGGGACCCTTCAGTCCGCAGGGCAACGCTCTATCCACTGGGCCAACCCAGTTAGGGCTAGACCAGTAATTCTTTTCCATACCAGTCTGACTCTCATATAAACATAAATGTATTTTAAATTTAAAAGGTAACCCTGGCCTCCAGATTTAGTTTTAACTGTATTTAGTTTTACTTGGAAACAGGTTTGTGTATATTTAGATATTTGTTTTCCAATGTATTTCTGATTACCTTATTTTTATTTTCTGATCATTTTCTTTCTAGTTTTTAGAGGTACCCAGACTTGACAGAGAAAGCCCTTTAGAGGGTTTGGATGATACAAGCCTGTGGATTCCTCAAAATGAAAATCATGATGTTTGGATAAAGTCACTGACTTGTGCGTTTTTGGATAGTGGAAGCATAAAAAGTGAAATTCTTCAGTTACTAAAGCCACTGTGTGAGGTAAAAAGGTTACTTGGTCTGACTTCATTCCTTTCTAACTTTGCTTTGTTTCATTTCCTTTTTTCGCTTAATAGCTTTCTTTGCTTGTCTCGTTCCACTTGGCTTGTGTGTACATGCTTGTTGCCTATAATAAATATCTCAAAAAAGAGGCCTGTGGAACAGCACATCCTCCTCAGGCAACATCACCCACACTCAGCTGCTGCGAGCCCATCAAACAGGATTGTCTTTATTTAGCCACAACTTTATGCAGTAGGTTTCAGCCGTGAGATATACGTTCTGGATGAGTTCTAAGGGGTGCCTCAAGTACTTTGTTACTAATGATAGTTAAGATCCTGGTGACTGTAAATATTTATATTAACTAAAAGTCTGCTTTTTTTGTTCGTTTGTTTACTCCTAATAAGGTCATTGTCATTTACTTTTCTCTGAGGTGCTTTCTCGAATGAGAAAAAGGGAGCAGGTAGCAGTTAGCACTACTTTTTTATTTTTGAAGGTACTCTACAATTTATTTCAATAGAGAGTACAGGTATGAACCACGTCAAACAAAAGTTTGTTATATGCT
This sequence comes from Myotis brandtii, assembly GCF_000412655.1. Taxonomy (NCBI): domain Eukaryota; kingdom Metazoa; phylum Chordata; class Mammalia; order Chiroptera; family Vespertilionidae; genus Myotis; species Myotis brandtii. The sequence continues at coordinate 238,890 of NW_005371792.1, read as the reverse complement.
TTTATCAAAACAGCACTATGATGGTGCTCTAGGACTTTTAACAGCTATCTAGTTTGTAATTCTGCCAAGCATGATGCAACAGAAATGTGAAATAAGCTGTGACTAGGTCAAACATCCACCAATCACAAATAACTGGTAGAGAAGTGAGTATTTTGGTAAAAGCAGTTTAAAAAGCAGTCCTTGTTTCTTACAGTTAATACATCATCACTCCATCTGCAGTACTGCACTGCACTCACTCCAGGTCAGCAGAGTGAGATCCTGTGCCCACACACACAGCTCACTTCTCATCAGTGAACCTAAGATTTTTATAAAATTCTAACTTTGGCCAGAAGATAAAATGCTCCAAATACATAGTTATGTATACTTCAATTCCTGGTTCCTTAAATTCTCTGTTTCCAAAATTGGCATTTTGACTTTAGTTTAACAAGGAAATTGTTCATCTACTATTTGTCTTATGTGTGTGGCATGTAATGAATATAAGAAGATGGTATCTTTGCAAAAATAAGGTTGAGCACTGTTTTAATATACCAGACATATTAAAGCACTTTTCTACACTCTGGAGTATACCAAAAATAAGTACCCAAATTTTATACCCAGAAATTGGGATTTATTAAAAAAAAATAAACATTTTAACATCACTGTTGTAGCTCTTCACTAAGTATAGAAAATGTGCAAAAATCAGATTTTCAACTTTCCTCATAAACATTGATCTCCATTTTTCCTTACATCAAATGAGAGAACTTGCTGTTATTAGTAACACTTTTCAACTATGAAATTTTACTTATAGTAGTGACATAATTCCATTTGTAAGCAATATTCTGTTTCATTATATGCAAACTAGAGGCCTGGTGCACGAAATTCATGCACGGTGGGGGTTGTCCCTCAACCCAGCCTGCACCCTCTCCAATCTGGGACATTCCTCTCACAATCCAGGACTGCTGGCTCCTACCCGCTCGCCTGCCTGCCTGCCTGCCGGCCTGCCTGATTGCCCCCTAACCACTCCCCTGCCGGCCTGATTGATGCCTAACTGCTCCCCTGCCGGCCTGATCGCCCACAACTGCCCTCCCCTGCTGGCC
>NW_005371792.1:178142-237727 GCF_000412655.1 Myotis brandtii | reverse complement strand
CCTGCCATCCAGGTCACAGATAGCAGGCCTGGATGGCGGAGGGGCAGGCAGGATGGCGCTGTCCCATCCTGCCTGCAGTATGCAAATTAGCCGCCATCTTTGTTGGCAGTTAACTGCCATCTTAGTTGGCAGTTAATTTGCATATGGCCGTGATTAGCCAATGGGAACGGTAGCGGTCGTACGCCAATTACCATGTTTCTCTTTTATTAGTGTAGATGGTCTAGGCTGGAAATGAATAATTAACATTGTAACTAACCATATAAGTTTTATATAGATATTCTGTGTTAGTTTGAATTTTTTTCTTAAAAAACACTATCTGGTACACATGCTTTCTAGCAGTACATTGAGGTTATGGCATATTCATCTATCATTTAAAGCTTACATGCCAGTAACATGGAAAGAAATTGTAATATATTATTTTTACTTAACCTATTGACTGTATGTGTTTGGGTATTCTAGGTGAAAGCTGACTTTTGTCAGACCGTGCTTCCATACCTGATTCATGATGTTTTACTTCAAGATGCAAATGAATCATGGAGAAATCTGCTTTCTATGCACATTCAGGGATTTTTCACTAACTGTTTCAGATACTCCTCACAAACGAACCGATCCATGACCCCTGCAAGTTTGGATTCAGGTATTCTGTTAAAACTCTCACACTTATACTGCTAAGGTCTTGGTTCTAGAGAAAGACAGATTGGTTTGAATCTCATCAAGATGCTTTGTAGGTGTAATTCCATAATATAAACATCTATTTTTTCATCTATAGAATAGAGGTAACAATTGTAACAAGTTTTCAATGAGATAATGTATGTAAAGCACCTATGATAACACTTGATGGATAGTATTCCCTCATTAAATTTTGGCTATTAATTAATTACAGAGAATTCAGTATGTGTCAAGCAGTGTGCTTGGCACTGGGAGTATAGATATGAACAAGACACACCCTATATTCCAGCATTGGATAGAGCAGACAAACGTGCAGCCAGATATTATAGGGACTGTGTTGGACATGTGGTGGAAATTTCATATTAAAGCTCTAATTCAGTTAGACCACAACATTAGTAACAAAGAAACAGAATTTCCGGAGGATGAGGCCCAGAAATCAGGATTTTAAAAAGATTCCCAGGTGATTCTATTGTGCAGCCAAGGTTGAGAATCACTGCTCTAATTGAAGCATTTTTTTAAAAGCGGCCTTTTTTATTACAAAATCATCTTTATTGTGGAAAGTACAGAAAAAGAACATGTGTGTGTGTGTGTGTGTGTGTGTGTGTGTGTGTGTGTGTGTGTTGGGGGGAGAGAGAGAGAGAGAGAGAGAGATGCATGCAAGTTGAGGGCTCATTATCGGTCAGTTTTTCAAACTTAAATTAAAAAAAAGAAAAAGAATTGCATAGATCTATAATGTTAACTTATTATCTTTAATATATTGTATTAATGTATGATATATGCAACATAAAACTAGGTACAAAGTCACTTATTGTACTTTAAGACCAATACAATTATAAGAAAAGTATTAATATAATGTGATATTTGCTACAACTAAATTGCTCTTCCCCACCTTGACTAGTGACTTTGGCATGGTCATGATTACTCAGTTCTCTCAGTTGTTTCTTTAACTTTTACTACCACAACTTTAATTTGACATGACCGTGATGGCATTTAGACTTCACTTTGCTCTGCTTACGTTTTATGTGTCTGCTTTTCTTTTGGCTAACAGCAATTACATACCTATTTGAAACAATATAATTATAAACATAAGTATGGATGCCCATTCTGTGGTCCTACTGGATTATAAGTTGGTCATGTAAATGATCGAGGATATGCTTATATTTTTTTTTAGGCCGTTGTAATGAAAGTCTTAAAATTCTCATGGACATTTCACAAACTGTTTAGACTCTGTCTCCTTTTCTTAATTTGGGAAGTATAGGTATAAGTAACTCACAGTTACCAGTAAGCATTTAAAGTTTAAATATTATGTAATTTAAAGCATGTTTATCATTTGTGCATACATATTTATGCTATAAGCATTCAAAGGCAAAATCAGCCAGTTTTATGTCTTTGTAGAGTGCCAATATTTTCATTGCCTTAACTGAACATTTAAACGTGACACATAAAATTCTATTACTGAAAAGGAAAGTAAATACGGATTTCTGTCCAATTAAATGGTTTATCTTTTCTGATATCACTGCCTTCACTTGAATGTCCCATGTGCATCTCATACATAACTGTCTGAAGATAAACTTGCCTTCATTCTCGTCCCAGCCTACGTCTTTTACTGCGCACCTCTTCAGTGATGGCAGGCATGCACTTGCCCAAGCCAGAAATCTTTCTCACATGTCTCATCTGACTACGAAATCCTGCCAATTCTGTTATAAATAACTTTAGTCCATCTATTTCTCTGTCCCAATGTCCTTACTGCTTTACATCTCTGTGGTTCAGCCATATTGAAAATATTTTCCTAAATTCTCTAAGTTCTTTCTTGTTCCAGCCATTTCAGGTAGTATCACTACTGCCTGGAACACTATCCCTTTCCTCATCTGCTGGACCCTTACTCTTCTTTCAGATCTCACTTTTAAAATATATATATATTTTTATTGATTTCAGAGAGGAAGGGAGAAGAAGAGAGAGAGAAACATCAATGATGAGAGAGAATCATTGATCAGCTGCCTCCTGCACGCCCCCACTGAGAATCGAGCCCACAACCCGGGCATGTTCCCTTGACCGGAATCAAACCCAGGACCCTTTAGTCCCCAGGTCTACGCTCTATCCACTGAGTCAGACTGGCTAGGGCCCAGATCTCACTTTTGCTGTGAAACTTTTCTCATTGAGATTGCCTTCCTTTCTATACTCCTCTACAGTATTCTAAACTTTTCCTATCATATGTAGTATTTATTGAATTAAGAATCTCTGCCCTGGCCAGTGTTTCTCAGAGCATTGGCTTGTGCACCAAAGGGTCTCTGGTTCGATTCTCAGTCAAGGGCATATACCTCAGTTGCAGGTTTAATCTGGCCCGGTCCGGGCACGTGCAAGAGGCAGCCAATTGATGTCTCTCACATCAATCTTTCTCTCTCTTTCTCTCTCTCTCTCCCATTGATTTCAGAGAGGAAGGAAGAGGGAGAGAGAGAGAAACATCAATGATGAGAGAGAATCATTGATCAGCTGCCTCCTGCACGCCCTCACTGGGGATCGAGCCCACAACCCGTGCATGTTCCCTTGACCAGAATCAAACCCAGGACCCTTTAGTCCCCAGCTCTATCCACTGAGTCAAACTGGCTAGGGCCCAGATCTCACTTTTGCTGTGAAACTTTTCTCATTGAGATTGCCTTCCTTTCTATACTCCTCTACAGTATTCTAAACTTTTCCTATCATATGTAGTATTTATTGAATTAAGAATCTCTGCCCTGGCCAGTGTTTCTCAGAGCATTGGCTTGTGCACCAAAGGGTCTCTGGTTCGATTCTCAGTCAAGGGCATATACCTCAGTTGCAGGTTTAATCTGGCCCGGTCCGGGCACGTGCAGGAGGCAGCCGATTGATGTCTCTCACATCAATGTTTCTCTCTCTTTCTCTCTCTCTCTCCCCTTCTCCCTCTCACTTCTCCTGCCTCCTTCCCTTCCACTCTCTGAAAGGCTATGGAAAAAATATTCTTAGTCCTGCTGGTGTGCTCAGTGCTAAGTGTCGACCTATGAACCAGGAGCTCATGGTTTGATTCCTGATGAGGGCACAAGCCCAGGTTGTGGGCTCAATCCCTAGTAGGGGGTGTGCAGGAGGCAGCCAATTGATGATTCTCATCATTGATATTTCTCTCTCCCTCTCCCTTCCACTCTGAAATAATCTGTGTGTGTGTGTGTGTATTTTTTTTTTTAAGAAAAGAAAAATATCCTCAGGTGAGGATTAACGACAACAACAAAGAATCTCTCAGGCTAATTAGTGGGTTCTAGGTGGTCAGACTTTGTCTTATTCATAGTTATATATTGTACCTAGTACATAAAAGATCCTAGATAAATATTTGTTGAATCAATGAATTAGTCTCCTTCAGAAATAAAATTACAATTAATTTCTCAGTTATATTAAGCACAATAGTTTCTTTTAAAAGAAAAAGAAAGCCATTAAATTCCATTTATTAACTCATATTTATTAAGAAACAATTTTGTGCTAGGTTCTGCCCACAGAACCTTTAATAGTGTAAAGCAGTGGTTCCCAACGTGGGGCACAAGCCTCAGAGGGGGGCAATTTGATTTTTAAGGGGGCCAATTCGAGAATGAGTTATTAACAGTGAATTTTTTCTTATGTTTCTAGGGGCTTCATATACAGTATATAAATATAATGTGACATATTTATGCATTTCAGTTCTCTATTAAATGTTTTGAAACTTGCTATTTTTTCATATCACTTATTTTTCTTTTTTTTAAACAATTTTTTAGTGATTTCTTCCTCAGTACTTCAGGTGTCCTTTTGTTCTTTTACTTTTCTCTTTCGTGGATTCCATGTTCTTTGGAAGCTTGGTTAGACCAAGTTAATGGCCTTTTAGGCTTCCTCCATATGAATAGGAATTCACTTTTTGAATAATAAGAATTATATGTCACGCAGCGGGAGGGGGACATCAGGATTTTAGAGATGCTTAGGTGGGGGGTCATGGCCAAAAAAAGGGTGGGAACCACTGGTGTTGAGGGAGACAGATACACAAACCAAAACAAGAATGTGCTTAATCCTACCAGACCTGAGGCCCTGAACCTAACTGTCCCCTATACCTGGGCTCCTGAGCATTAAAGAGAAAAAACCAACATGATATAGAAAAATGTTAGTTACATGCAAACAAGTGGTTAGAATAAGATGGAACTTGGAGACATTGTAGAAAATACGGCTACCTTTCATCTACCTTTCATCTAGCGCCAATATTCTACCTTTGTGTGGAAATTACCGAAAAATCGGTACAGTGGTCTGGTAGGGTTAAGCAGTCTGCCTGGGACTGAGAGGAGATATTTTTGTTTGTTTGCCAGAGCCAGAGCACTTTTCCCGATGTTGCTTGGATAAAAGATCACAAAGAACAATGCTTGCTGTTGTGGACTACCTGAGGAGACAAAAGAGGTAAGTAATGAATATTGCTCCTTGAGTTTGGGGATTTGGAAGTGTAACTTGCTACTGTTGGCTGCATTTTAACATGATTATTTGAAGTGATGTGGTTGCAAGGAGCTGTATTTAATTTGTGTTATGCTTATATCTGTTGTAATAATTCCTGTTTAGGGTAGTACTTTGGTTACTAGTAAATCAGTGTCAGGAACTCTGAATTCTAGTCCTAACTGTCAGTGACAGTGTTATCTTTGCTACATCATGCACCCTTTTGAGGCTTCAGTTTATTTCATCTACAAAGTGATGGGGAAGGAGTAAGTTATTTTCCGAAATTCTTTTGGTTGCATTACTTTTAACTTTTTACTTTTCTTTTTTATAACTCATAAAAGTAACTACAGTTATGTAAAAGTCTCCTTTATGTTCCTTTATTATAAGATATGTTTCTTTTGTCCATGGAAAAACAGTATCTACTAGGTGTTTTGTCACAAAAAAAGGATTTATTTTGTAAAAATGTGGGTTGAAGGATTGCAACTCAGTGCATGCAGACATGGCAAACCACTTGTACACCCTGCACAGGGTGCAAGATAGAGAGGTATTTATAGAAGGGAAAAAGGAAGTTAAGGGAGGGGTAATTACCACCATCAAGCTTTATTGTAAGCATAAAGTTCTTCCTATAGGGTTCTTGCTATGGCATGGAGTGCGAGAACTCCTCTCATAAGCTTTAGCTCCTCCCATAGATCCTTCCCCGCACAGCCATAATCTTTCTCACTTTACTGTGTATTATGGTCCTCAAAATCAGTGGTTCTATACAGTAATATTCTGCAATGGCTGTGTTTATTTTCTTGATTCTGATCAGTTGTTTTACAATATAATATCTTTTTGTTTTTAATTTTTAATTTTTTTTTATTTCAGAGAAACAGAGGAAGGGAGAAAGAGAGAGAGAAACATTGATTTGTTGTTCCACCCATTCATTCATTGGTTGCCTCCTGTGTGTGCCCTGACCGGGGATTGAACCCGCAACCTTGGCACATTAGGACCACAGCACCAATTGAGCTAACCGGCCAGGCTACAATACCATATCTTTCTCCCTATTATTTCTCATGAGATTAACAGTGAATACAGGAATTGCTGGAGTGAGTCAGTCATCTGACTGATCTATACTGCTCCAGAGTTAACCTGAACTTTGAAGAAATAATGTAGTAGGCCTATAACTTAAGTAGGTAGGAATTGATGTCTCATGTGGTATGGCAGTAGTTGATTAAGGATGGGAGGAAGATGTGGGAGAAAAGTGAAAAGTTATGTTTAACCTAAATGCATTTATGTCTTAAAAATTAATTCCTCTGGCCCTGGCTGGTGTTGTTCAGTGGTTGGAACGTCAGCACATGCACCAAAGGGTCTCTGGTTTCATTCCTGGTCAGGGTGCAGGCTTGTTTCCCGCCACACATACACACACACACACACACACACGTTTTGGTTTTTTTTTTCTTCTCCCACTTTCCCCCTCCCTCTTTTCCACTTTCTCTAAAGATCAATGGAGAAAATATCCTTGGATGCGGATTAACAAAAAAATAAAATAAATTCCTCTGTGTTCTCCTCATACCGTTCTACTCCTTTTTTAGAAGAAGAAGTGTTGTGTTAGGCCTTTCAGTGTCTTCGTTTCTAGTGAGAAAGTTACTGATTCACCTGCCTGCTTTGTAACAGATTCTATTCTGAGAAAACCCTTAAGCTCTAACTATTGCAGAAGCATCTCTTTTCTCAGTAGTGGGAGGCAGTTTCACCTTTGAATCATTAATTCCAGGCTTATCATCGAAGTAGAATGGGGTTTACAGTCGTAGGCCTCGGGAGAAGATAAAAATTCTTAATATTCAGTTTGAACTCTGAATAAGACTAAAGAAGATTCCTTGAGAGATTATGAATGAGACATAGACTAAAGGGTAAGGGACCTGAGTTCAAGTCCAAGCCTGATACTTTGAAACTTTGTGATCTCTGAACTTCAAGTTCCTCAGAAGAGCTATCATTAAATGTTGACTGTATAATAGGCACTTTATTATTAGCCTTATAAGCATTATTTACTCACTGCAACTATTCTCGGAGATATATATTGTTCCTAGGTTTTACAAGTGAGGAAACTGAGGCTTAAGCAGTTAAGTTGCTGGAGATGATAGTTTGTAGTAAGCGATCCAGCTGGTTTGGAACCTAGCTGTATCCTACTCTAAATCCAGAGTTCTTAACCATATCACATCTCTATAATGTTCGTTCAGAAAAAGGTAATATCTATGATCCTGTCCAGTTCTGACCCACTGTTACCACAGTGGAAGGTTTTTATTAAATAACTCAACCTAGACCAAAAAACTAAGGAGGAAATGAACTGCAGATAGGAAGTACATGTAACCGTGACTTAGAAGAAATAAATAATTTTTTATTAAATCGGCCATTTAAAAGATTTGTGTATGCATTATTATTCTGTGTAGCTTATTCTTAGCTTATAGCCCAAATAGCCCTTGGTGGAGGGGAAGTATGAACCCCAAGTTTGTATAGGATGATAGACCACAGCTTTCATCAGATTTTCTAAGGGTGTCTGATCCAAAAAGGTTGACACATAGGGCTCCTCAGCCATGTTATCTTAGTTGTTTATAGATACAGTCGGCCCTTCATACCCATGAGTGCACATCTACAAGTTCCACACCCACATATTCAACCAACTGCAGATCAAAAATACTCGAAAAAAGAAATTTTACCTCGTTGCTGACATGTCATATGTAGTAAGGCCATGATGGTTGCATCTGTACTGAACATGTACAGACTTTTTTTCTTTGTCATAGTATTGTCATTATTCCATAAACAATACTGTATAACAATGATTCATATAGCATTTACATTGTGTTAGATATTTTAGTGATCTAGACATGATTTAAAGTATACAGGAATGCAAATACTGTGCCATGTTATATTAGGTACGTGAGCATCTGTGAACTTTGGTATCTGCCTGGGGTCCTGGAACCAGCCCCCACAAATACCAAGGGACGACTACATATTGGGAAAATGTGGTTCTTGGTTATTTGAATGTGATATTCTTTTTAAACTAGTACTTGCTTCCATTGTATTTTCTATCAGTATACTTTTCTTTTAATATTGAAGTTAAAGAAATGGACATGACTTCATTTAGAATTTTTCTTTAGATCTTCCTCAGGAACAGTGTTTGATGATGCTTTCTGGCTGGAGTTGAATTATCTAGAAGTTGCCAAGGTAGCTCAGTCTTGTGCTGCTCACTTTACGGCATTACTCTATGCAGAAATCTACGCAGATAAGAAAAACACGGAGGATCAAGAGAAAAGGTAATGGAATTTACAAGTTTTGTTTTTAAAAATTAGTGTTGACTTTGTTTCAGTGAAGTTTTATATTAAAGATTTATTTTGTTCTCACATTTAAAAGATATTTTAGATAGAAGTTTTCTGTCTTTAAAAAGAGAAATAATATTTTTAAAAAGAAATAAGGAATTCTGTTCTGGAATAAATTGAGATGTTTATTATTTAAGAATTGTAAAAAATTATACAAGGAGCTACTGGGAGACAGAGATCATACTTTCCCCCTATATTCCCATAGCAACTGGCATTGGAAACAATATAAGTGAACAATAAATATTTTTCAAATGGTTGAATGTTTCCCTGATTTCAGTTAAATTAAGTTTACTACTATTCACTCAGCTTAATCAAGATCTATTTTACTTGTTGACTGTGAAATAATGTAACTGATTTCTTTCTGTGACTACATCACTTTCATTGTTGTGTTTGTTACCTACCTGAATTTCTAATACTTTAATTTGCTTTTCCTCTAAGTTAGAACTCTCATAAGAATTTAATAAGTGTAGTCCTAGATAATAGTGAGAAACAAAACAGCCAAGAAAGTTCAAGAGTGAAAAATGTAATTTATAATCCCACTTGTCCTCAAATTTTTATTCACTTGAAATAGCCTAGTGTTTATTTTTATAGTTAGCTTCACTTTTCCACCACAAAAATCACTTGTATTAAAAAATTGACTAGAAGGGGTCAATGGGGATAAAAGGGGTACATCTGTAGTACTTTCAATAATAAAGATAAATTTTTTAAAAATTGAAATAGCAAATATGTATAATGTTGGTACATTTCTCATGCTTGCTACTTATAATTTCTATTTTTAAAAATAAATCTTTATTGTTGAAAGTATTACATATGTCCCCTTTCCCTCCCCCCCCCATTGCCTTCTCCAACCCCTCTTCCCCCCCAATCCTCATCACCCTACTGTCTGTGTCCATGGGTTATGCACATACGCACATGAGTTCATTGGTTGATCTCCCCCCGCCCCCTCCTCATTCCCCTGCATACCCTCTGTGGTTTGACAGTCTGATCACATCTCTATGTCTCTGGGTCTATTTTTGTTCATTAGTTTATGTTGTTCATTATATTCCACATATGAATGAGATCATGTGATATGTATCTTTCTCTGACTGGCTTACTTCACTTAGCATAATGCTCTCTAGTTCCATCCATGTTGTTGCAAATAGTAAAAGTTCTTTCTTTTTTACAGCTGTGTAGTATTCCATTGTATAGATATACCACAGCTTTTTAATCCATTAATTTCCATTTTGGATTGCCATTAAGCTGGAAGAAGTATGGTTTTTAGACTGAAAAAATCAGCAACCAGAATTCAGATCCTAGTCCAAACATAATTAATTTAGTAGACTTGGACTGATTTTTTAATTCTCTGGTTTGGTATTTAATTTCTACTTTCAAGTTGAAAACTGGAAAAAATCTACAATATGTAGATTATGTGTATAATATGTAATGGATATGTTCACAATCACAGTAGACTTCCTATCGAAGACAAGCATGTTGTCCTTAAAGTGTGTATTGAGTAAGAAATTGATTATTGCCTATTCTTAAAATCTTAAAATCTTGAGTCAGGGCCTGCATACTTGGTAGCAGTAATTATAATCCAAATGTGCTTCAGTAGTTTGGTTCCATAGAATGAATGGTATTTCTTACTAATCTGGAGTGTATAATTGCACTCTTCTCTGAGTAAAAATAAAAGCATCTTTAATTATATGGAATGTGTCAACTTTTTGAAAAATTAATTGTCTGTCAAGCAGGAGTGCCTCGATTTTATTTTGGTAAACTTTAGGAAAATGTGCTTGACAGATAAATAGTGCTTGTTGTTTGCTTTCACAGTCTGGTTTTGATTTTTTTTTTCCTGATGCCCGATGGGAGGGGGAGTGCAAACAGAGATAAGAGGTGTGTAAAATGTAGGGATTGCCAGTTTTGTTCAGTAGCTCAGGTGAACTGAGACTTTGTAAATTTAAAGTGATCAGGGAAAGCATAATTGTGAGCAAAAACCAAATCAACAGTTTACACACTGTCGGGTCCAAGAAGTGAATTGCTCTCTTAAATTTTCTATTTGTTATTTAATATCAAAATGCTTCCATATTAGCTATTCCAAAAAATACATATGAAGTTTTACTTACTTGTAACTTGCTCCTGAGAAAATAGTGAGATTTCAACGTTTAGTGTCCATATTTTTTTTAGAAGTCAAAACGTTTTCAAACAGGATTTAGACAATAGGTGTTATTAGTTCACACCCTCAGTCATTTTAATGTTCCTGACAGGAGTCCTGAAACTCCGTGTGCCTGGATGAATGACAGCCGTAGACTAGAATCATACTCTCTAATATTTTTCCTACTTTCCAGATTTCTTCTCTAAAAACTGACTTTTTTCTGTATGACTTGCCAATAAGGAAATATATGCAGTATCTATGTATAAGGGTTATAAAGCAAAATAGAATGTTTTCAGCACCATTATATTAATGAGTGGTCTCTGCCCCATCCCTCTGTGCTTCCTCCAAGATGCAAATGTTATCTTCTGTCTTGTGTTTATCATTCACTTAGATGATATTGTTATGTGAGTATGAGCTCATAAATATATTGCAGTTTTCCTTATTTTTGAGCTTTATAAGAAATTATGTGTATTTTTCTACAGCTTGATTTTTCATTTAATATTTTTGTAAGATTTGTTTATGTTTTGTGTTGCTGTAGTTCATCAATTTGTCACTGCCATATAGTGTACCAGTGGGAGAATATGCCACAATTAATTTAACCATTCCCCTGTCCCTGAGAGAGAGCTAAGTGTAGAATTACTAGGTCGCAGGGTATGTAAATTTTAACCTTATAAGATAGTGCCAAGTTGTTTTTTCAAGTGGTTATACCAATTTGCATGCTTCTCAGAAATGTGATTCGTGAGAAGTGGATAAATAGGGAGCCTTACATTTGAAGAAAGGAGCCGAAGTACTATTTCTAGTCTGGGTGGAAAAAGTAAAGAAGAAATTGGAATAAGTTTATATGTAAATAATAGAGGTGCTGTCACATATGATAGTATTTTATAGGCACTGTGTATGTGGCATGATTTTAGAATTGAAAGTATTTATAGGACTGAATATCACATATAAATGCATGGTTTAAAGCTAAGGCCTTGGAGCAGACAAATCTGAGTTCTAATCCTTATTACTACTTACTAGGTTTATAATCTTGGGTATAGGTTTATCAACGCAATATATTATTAGACGTCTTATCTTTTGCCCATTTATCCGGTTTAAGTGGTGTTTTAGTGTGATCTTAATTTGTGTGCCTGTGATTATTAATGAGGTTGAACTTTAGGTAAAAATACTGGCAGAACAGTTGGGAACTAAATTGGGTGGCAGCTACTCTATTTTTAAACAGGCCTGTTTGTATAAATAAGCATTTTTGGCATGTAGCCTTCCCATACATAACATTGTCATTAAAATGTAATTCTCATTGAAAAATTAATATTCACATCACAAATTTGTTTTTCATTCTAAGCCTAAGTGATACTATGTTTTAAGGTATAAATGGTTTACTATATTTTATTTGTGACCATTGTTAGTTTTTCCATCAAAGTCTATAGTCTATGCATTCACAAGCATCTCATTAAAATATGTATTCTGTGACAAACAGAAATCTTGTATTTGAAGAGGGAAGCCAAAGCACAACCATTTCTAGCTTGAGTGAAAAAAGTAAAGAAGAAACTGGAATAAGTTTACAGGTAAATATTATAGGCCTACTATTTGTGATAATATTTATTTTATACTTCATATTATTTTGTTATAGAGACTGTATAGATATAATTTGATTTTCAAACTGAAGTTTGGACTGTCATGTACATAAATTCATGATTTGAAGCTTAGGCCTTGGAGTAGAAAATTTGAGTTCTAATCCTGACTCTACCACTAAGTTGTATAATCTTGCACCAATTACTTAACCTTTCCAACCTTGAGTTCCTTTATTGGAAAGATTGATGTAAAACCTATATCATAGGGTAATTGATACCATGTATTTTTCATTTTCCTTATAGTACTTAACATTTATAATTACATATTTATTGGTTTACTTATTTGTTGTATTGGTCACATCTCAGGCCTTCAATACATTTCTTAATATCTACTCTTAAATTGGCCTGTTCTTACTGAATTTCTGAGGTAAACTTATTTCTCTAAAATGACAATTTCAACTTCTCTCATCTTTTTGGCTTTGCTTTTGTTTTAGCTTTAGCTTTCCTCCTACTTCTGGAGAAAACGGGTGACATAGACAGGAAATCCCACCACAACCTACTATCATAGAAATCTCCCTGCATCTGCTCCCATCGTAGAGAAATGGTTTTTCCTTCTGTCCGCAGACTAATCCTTCTTCCTGTGCTTTGTTTTTCAACAGCTCTTTTTCAGAAAAAAAAAAAAAAATTGTGCTGTGCCCTCTCTCAACATATCAAACTTTTCCTGTTAAAATCATTTTCCTGCAAACTAATACAAAATCATTTTTCTAGTCCCTATGTCTCTTTGTGTGTGTGCCACCCTCTTTTTCTCCCTTCCCTTCACAGCAAACCTTTGTGAAAAAGTTCTCTCTAGTTGGTGTCTCCATTTCCTCTCCTTCCACTCTCTCCACTGAAGTTGCACTTGCTAATGACACTGGTAAACTTCATGTTACTAAGTCTGGTGGTCATCTTTCATTCAACATGTTTCTTAACATTTCTTTAACACTTGGCACCATCAACCATGCCTTGCTTGAAATATGTTCTATCTACCTTTTTAAAATTCCATTCTCCCAATTTTTCTCCTTCCCTATTTACTTCTTTATCCTCTTATCCTCTTTTAGTTTTTGGAATATTTTTTGTGTTCCAAGCACTGTACTAGGCTTAAATACTAAATGTTTTAACACTGAGACTTGAATTCATGTTTATGAATAGAAACAGTTTAATTACAATTACACAGTGATGCCAATATCAATGAATTTTTATTTAAGCAATATCCTTCAAAGCAAGCACCTTTTAGGCAGTTAAATTGCTTTATTGATTTCCTATGCAATACAGTTTCTTACTTTTTCAATTTTAATTTTAATTTTATTGAGATTATTTTAAAATAATTATCTTTTTCCTGTGTAAATTTCACAGCAAAGATTTGAGTCATCAAACTTCTTCTTTATCCATATCAAATTTTACCAATTATAACATAATGCAGATTTGAGTTTGTATGTTTTTTTTTTAACTAAATTCCATTTTCAAGAATCAGACTTTGCTTCAGAACATCATTTTCCCATCAACAGTTTTAGCTATTGACAGGATTATTTGGTGTGTGTTTTTAATGATTATTTTTGCATGTTTTAAAAGCCTAGTCAGTTGGGATTTATTTCTTATCTAATTCATTAAATTGTGAGCAACTCTTCTCAGGTATTAATTTACATTGTCATTCGGTTATCTGGGATCTTTTTGTGTTCCTAATCCAAATTAATATCATATTTTATTTTATAATATAGCATTTATAGTTGAGATTTACATGTTGGTGAACTTCCAATTTGCTAAATTCATAAAGTGATAGTTTTCCTCTTCATTTTTTGTTGTTTCCATGTTTTTAGGATCTGCTCTTAGAAATCTACAGAAGCATAGGGGAGCCAGACAGTCTGTATGGCTGTGGCGGAGGGAAAATGCTACAACCCCTTACTAGGTAAATTGCATTTTTCTAGGTAATGGTATTATAATTCTGTTTGTAAAGGAGTCACATACATGTAGAACTCAAAGGTATTTTGAAATCTTTAATTATAGACTACGAACATATGAACATGAAGCAATGTGGGAGAAAGCCCTAGTGACATATGACCTTGAGACAGCAATCTCTTCGCCAACACGCCAGGCGGGGATCATTCAGGTATTTTTTTTTCCTGCTTTAGTAAAGCACTAAAAGTGCAGTGCTGAGATGATTTCAGTGTGTCAGTGGGATATTTATATAGCTCGATAAATTCTAGGTGTAAGACTGAAATTATGTGTTTTTTCAGGCATTGGGCTAAAAAGTCAGAGGGATGCACAGGTAAATAAGACAGGTCACTGACCTAAAAGATAGTGTTAATGATAATCTTGTTAGCTAATATTAGGAGATATTTCTTGACTGTGTACAGCAAACATATCAAACTCAAAGGCTTACATGGGCCAAATAAGGTTTAAGTTTATGTGGGCCGCAAAAAAAAAAAGTTTCAATTTTCATAGAAACATAGGTTTATTTCGATAGAGACATGCTAAAGACAAAGGACTGAAATAAATGAGTAATCATTAACATAAAATAATAGAACATTTTAATAAAAATTAATATTTTTTCTTGAACATTAAATTACCAGACACTGAATAACTGCACAAATTAATAAGCTTAATGCAAATAAACCTATTTTTCTTGTTCTCCAAAAGCAAAATATTTCCTGTTGCACACACCAAACAAGTCAGTCCAAGACTAATGACGTGGCAATCAGCTGCTAAAATATTCACTGGTAGCATTAGTGGAGAGAAATGGTGCGCCTGTGTGTAAGGCGCGTAAGGGAAGTGAATGCAACACTATTATAGTAATCGGTCATTAGCGAACGTTATAGTTCGTTATTAATAATTATGTATAACAGGATATTGTAAAAATTAAGTTACAAAATTTTTATTAAAACATTTCTTGCATACCATTATATTGGCTGGGCTGCAAAAATACTCATTGTGGGCCACATGCTTGACATGGTTGGTGTACAGTGTGCTAGGTAATGAATTAAGTCCACCTGGATAATCTCATGTAAACTATTTCTAATAGTTTGCATTAGAGCTGGTCCCAGAAGGTATCATTTCTGTTAGTGGCTACTATTCCTTAACCATTCTTCCATCAGATATTAGAGTCCTTTGAGCTCTATCTTTATGTTTTGGGGGAACATAGCTACCATTACTTCGGAATTTTAAATGAAATATTGTTCACTACTAAACTTTTTTAAAAGTTACTTTGCGTGTTTGATTGTTATATTTTATTTCTAGTTTTCTGTTATCTTTGATTACTTACTTTTTTCTTTAAACTCCTGCTCAGGCCTTGCAGAATTTGGGACTCTGTCATATTCTTTCTGTCTACTTAAAAGGATTAGATGATGAAAATAAAGAGTGGTGTGCTGAACTACAGGAACTTCATTACCAAGCAGCATGGAGGAATATGCAATGGGACCACTGCATTTCTGTTAAGTAAGAAGAACTCTGACATTTTTAATCATCATTTCTCTATTTATAAACAATACACTTTTAAAATATTGCTCTATGACTATAACAGGATTTCTGTTTTTATGTTTTTGAGATCTTGCAAGCTGAAGATATGCCTACATGCTTAAATAAGATAGCAATAAGCAGTTGATGTACCTAGACTTGCATTTCACTCTCTTCCATTAAGGCATCTCTACCCCTACCCCCAAGTATATTTGAAAATAGAAATATAAAAAGTATTTTCTCATGAGAATCTTCTCACTTATATTTATAAATCCAAAGAAAAATATATCCATTTCCCTCCCCACTCCCTGCTGCAAACATTTTAGTTAATCAGTTAGCACTGTTATTGACTGGATGTATACAAAAGACTGTTTACCTTTATTTATGAAATATTTTTTATAAAAAAATACTGCTAAATTACTAACACAGGATGATAATATTTGTAGGATCACCTCATTTTCTGAATGAAAAGCCAAATACCTAATTAATAAATGATTTTGTATCTATGTTAAAAAGTCTTTTGATGAGGTAAACAACAAAAAATTAAATCATATTAACTGTATGTTTAACTGACTTCATAGAAGTTATTTTTTGTTTGTTTTTTTACTAATGGGCATTTCTTTCCAATTTCAAACTATTGGATTACTATAAAATTAGAGATATACTTTCATATTTTTTAAAATATATTTTATTGATTTTTTTTACAGAGAGGAAGGGAGAGGGATAGAGAGCTAGAAACATCGATGAGCAAGAAACATTGATCAGCTGCCTCCTGCACACCCCCTACTGGGGATGTGCCGCAACCAATGTACATGCCCTTGACCGGAATCGAACCTGGTACCCTTCAGTCTGCAGGCCGATGCTTCATCCACTGAGCCAAACCAGCTAGGGCTACTTTCATATTTTTAAAACATTATAGTCTATGAACTTGTTCCTGCCTACTTATATAAGTCACCATATACTGTTCTTCTTTTGCTTGCTCTATTTCAGCCACAAAGGTCTTTTCTATTTTTTCATCAGGCCAAGCTGTTTCTACCTAAAGGCCTTACATGTATCTTCTTTTTCCCCATTACCATGTCTGTGGCTTCTTGTCATTCAGATTTTAGTTTAATAATATCACATCTCAGAGACACCTTTCTTGACTACCCATTCTAAAACATTGATTCAGTTTTGTTACTCTGTTTTAATTCTCTGCATCTCCCTTATCACTACCTTATATTTTTCTTATTTATTGTCCATCTTCTCCAAACTGGAACATAAACTCCATGAAAATGAATCTGATCTGACTTTGCATCTAAACCTGGTACTTAGTGCTTGGCACATAGTTGGTGTTTAATGAATAAAAAAGTGAAAATATAGCATATTTAGAATCCCGCACAGTATGTGAGAAACATTTTTTCTGCTTAAAGAATTTAAATGACCAAATTTTTTGTATTTCTTAACTGAAATTTCTAGAAATGCTTTTTATAATGGAGAAATCTTAATTTTAGTTTTAAAATTGTGTCTCTTGATTAAATTATACATGCATATCTTAAGGTTCTGTTTTTAAATGTATTTTTTCTTTTATTTTTAAAATTACAGCAAAGGAATAGAAGGAACCAGTTACCACGAATCATTGTACAATGCTTTGCAGTCTCTGAGAGATAGAGAATTCTCCACATTTTATGAAAGTCTCAAATATGCCAGGTATTATAAAAAGAAAGTTAATGTCATGGCTTCTTTTCTGAAAACTTGACAAATGATTTCAATGTAAGGATTTGCACTGGTGAAGGGATAAGAGCTTGGTGGCTATAGTCAGGTTGTTTCTTTGTCATTTCTGCCCTCCTCTCAAAAACACTTTCCTGTGTAATAAAAATTCATGTGAATTAGTGTTGAAACTCAAACAATGCAAATGGGGGATGGGGACAACATCCAGGTTTTAGCAGTTTCCTACCTTTTTGACATCTGAGAAATGAGTGCTCAGAAGAGTTTTATCTTCTGCAAGCAAATTGGTATGCCAATTGTGGGTGTGCCTACCTTAATTGTTTTCTCTATCTTGAAAAAGTATTCTTTGTTTTTTCAATGTTATATGTTAGAGAATTCTTTAATGCACATTTGTCAAATATATATTATGGTGTTTTTATTTTTGTTTTAAATGTAGGAGCATGCTCAAATGCTAGGTGCTTACATAAATTGTTACATTATTTTTCTTATGTAATACATTTTTCTTTGTTTATGTAGTTCAAACATGCTCTTTCCTTTAAAAACAATTCCCTTTGCGACCCCAAGGCCAGTTTTTTTATGCTGAACTCTCAAGAAAGATTTGTTGATTGCCACCCCTGTTTTCTAAGAGTTTTAATCTTATCTCCTTTAGTAGTTTGTATGGAATATACCTGTTTTAGTGTTTTTTTAAGTAAAGTCAATACTTCAGTCTTGTTATGGGGCACAAATGAGACATTGCACATTAAAGTACTTAACGTGTTACAGACCAAACAAGTGTAACATTGTTTTTTGTTTAACAATAGCTAGTTACCTATTAAATCCTGTATTTTGTTACAGAAATAATATTGTTACCATTTAGGTGCTTATTATGTTCTAGCCACTTAGGCTTTTTTTATGTATATATTCTCTAATGTTCAAAATAATTCTGGAAGAGAAAAGCTTAGATTCAGAGGAAACCAGTATGTGCCCAGTTTTCCAGCCATACGTGGCAGCGCTGAGATTTAGATCTAGGTCTGTACGATTCAAACAAACTTATTTTGTTTTCACTGCATTAGGCCAGTGCTAGTGAATATTATTATTATTAGATCAAAATTGAAGCCTAGGATGAGAACTTTTATCTTCCTGAAAACCTTAGTTTTTTCATTGTCTTGTCTGTTCTGCCACTAGAGTAAAAGAAGTAGAAGAGTTGTGTAAGGGCAGCCTGGAGTCTGTGTATTCACTCTACCCCACACTTAGCAGATTGCAGGCCATTGGAGAGCTCGAAAGCATTGGGGAGCTTTTCTCAAGGTATGTGACTCGTATGACTGTATTCCTCAACAGTGGTGTTTTTGTTTCCAGCTGTGACTTTAAAAAAATAGAGACCATCAGTAGGTTTGTTTCTTTCCTTTCATCAAGTTGTAAATTGATTAGTGAACTGTACTCTTATTAAAATAAACATTTTCAAAAATAATGAAAGTAAAAATTCAAGTTTTTAAATTTTAGTATTAGATGCTTTCCTCTTTACTTTGTTTTCTCTTTTCTACCCCAGGTGGAAGTGTTTCCTCATGTTTTTTGCTACAGCATATTATTCTCCCTTCTGTGGAGCACTGCATTGACATTGGTGTCATTTTGTATATACTCTGCTATGCTATGCCAGAAGCTCCTAAAAGTGGGGCCCATTCTCTTGTTTGCTGTTGTATCCCCAGTGCATTTTCCTGGTGACTGATTCATACTAAACATTCAGTGACTGTCAGTGAATTTGGAATAGGTGTGTAGGGGAGATTGGCTCTTATAACGGTGAGAGGGAAACACTCCAGAATATTGAAAAAATGAGCTAAAACAGTTATTCAGGATGCTACTGATCTCAGTTTGGATTTTATGACCCTGAGAAAGTTCCTTATCCTTTTTGGGCCTCACTCTCCTCATATCTAAAATGGGGGGTTTATATTTGATGGCCTCTAGGGCCCTTTGTAGCCTGTCATTCTGATCTTATAACGGTGAGAGGGAAACACTCCAGAATATTGAAAAAATGAGCTAAAACAGTTATTCAGGATGCTACTGATCTCAGTTTGGATTTTATGACCCTGAGAAAGTTCCTTATCCTTTTTGGGCCTCACTCTCCTCATATCTAAAATGGGGGGTTTATATTTGATGGCCTCTAGGGCCCTCTGTAGCCTGTCATTCTGAGTCACTATTATTATTATTATAAGAGGAAGGAGAGGGGGTGTAATTTGCTAAGATCACCATACCTTTATGCTACATTAGAGCTTGGAATATGCTTTGTGAGTAAAAAGGAAAAGGAAATTTTAGAGTCAGAAAATAATTATAGTTTTTCAAAATTGCACAAAGACAAAGCCATTGATGTGGCTCTTCTTAACAAGAATAAAGGAGCAAAACTGCTTTCTACTTTCATAAATAAGTATGTTGGTAGTTCTTACTGCCACAGATCCAGGAACTGTTCCTCTGAATGAAAGATGTCTTCACTAAAGTGAGGACAGATTCCTTATGAAAGCCCTGAAGAATGATACTGGCTGTCTCTGATAGAGAATTATAAGGAAGGGAGTGGAGGGCCATTTGATGAGCTGGTGAACAGTAGTTCTTAAGTGGGGTATATTCTTGAGGGTCCCCAAATCTATTCATGGGGTCCATGAATCATACTTATAATAAGATGTTTTTTCCTTTTTCTGTTCTCATTCTCTCATGAGGTGCAGTGGAAGTTTTTGAGGTATCAGAGAAAAACATCCACAATTATCTGAGAAGACTATTAACATACTCCTCCTTTTTCCAACTACATATCTGTATGAGGGTAGAATTTCTTCATGTACTTCAACCAAAACATATCACAACAAACCAAATATAGTAGCAAAGATGAGAATTCAGCTATCTCTATTAACCCAGACATCAGAAATTCACAGAAATACGATACAGCGCCATTCTTCTCACTAAAGTTTATTTTGAGAACTGTGGTTATTTTTTTGTGTGTGTGTTAGGATATATAGTAAATTTATTATTGTCATTTAAGTAAATTAATATATATTTGACTTTCCTCAGTTTTCGTTTCCAATATGGTAAATATAGATAGTTATAATCCAATAAATGGGAGTTCTTTAGGGTCTTCAGTAAGTTGTAAGAGTGTAAAAGGGGTTCCTGAGATTAAGATGCTTGATACCCCCTGCTCTAGGATCATTAGTTCTGGTTCAATGAATGTGTGTCACTGTTTCCTTCTTTATCAAGCAAGTAAAAGAGCTTTCATTTACTAGCCAGCACTTTGTCATCTTCTTTATCTCCCTGCTCCATCTTAATTTCTCTCAACACAGTAGTTCTGAAGGGTTAGACAGTATTGCTTAGTTTAAACATCTGGGAAGCAAACTTCATATAAACGAATCATACAGCATTCTTTTTCTCTTCCTTTAATAAATAACGTTGGTCCATGAAACCTTTGCCAACACTTCCTTCACTGGGATTGCGATTTCTTTACCAGCTGCATAGAGTCATCCACTAGGCCTGGCGGGTACAGTAGGAAATTAATGAGTTGATTTCATTGCCTTGCTGACATGTCCTCTTTTACTACCAGGAACATTGAAGCAAGACTACAGGTGTGGGCATCTGGTATGACAGGCCTGATGAATGTGTTCTCATTTCAGAAGACAGCATATTTAGAAATGCTGCTTTTTGTGAAGTCTGAGTATTTTTAAAATATATGTATTTTTATTGATTTCAGAGAGGAAGGGAGAGGGAGAGAGATAGATAGAAATATCAATGATGAGAGAGAATCATCAATTGGCTGCCTCCTGCATACCCCACACTGGGGATTGAGCCTGCAACCCAGGTATGTGCCCTGACTGAAGTCGAACCTTGACCTCCTGGTTCATAGGTCGATGCTTAATCACTGAACCTCGCCGGCCAAGCAAATCTGAGTATTTTTAAGAAAAAATTTTAAAACTGTTCATTGTCTGTAACCTCTCTGTCGACCCTCAGAGCTTGGACCATTTTGTAGTTTTCTAAACTTTGATCCTTATTTTGGATTATTTAGAAGTTCCATTCCTGTTACTGTAATAAACTCCTTTGTATTATATCTTAAATTTAGACCCTGCATTATAACACATTTTCCCCATTTCTCTTGCTTACATTAATTCTGTGATTTTGCTTTCAGATCAGTCGTGGAAAGGCAACCCTCTGAAGTATACATTAAGTGGCGGAAGCACTCCCAGCTTCTCAAAGACAGTGATTTTAGTTTTCAGGAGCCTATCATGGCTCTGCGCACAGTCATCCTGGAGCTCTTGATGGAAAAAGAAATGGAGAACTCCCAAAGAGAATGTTTTAAGGACATTCTCACCAAGCACCTTGTGGAACTCTCCATACTAGCCCGAACTTTCAAGAACACCCAGGTAATTGAATTTAAAACTATGTCATCTCACCTTTTGACTGGTTTTTTATTACCTAGAAAATAGAAAGCATGAGTAAAAAAGCAATGTTATTGAGAGACAGAGATCACTTAAAATACTGTATAGCACCTGGCTGGCATGGCTCAGTGCTTGAGTATTGGCCTATGAACCAGGAGGTCACAGTTCGATTCCCGATCAGGGCACATGCCCGGGTTGTGGGCTGGATCCCCAGGTGGGGGCATGCAAGAGGCAGCCAATCGATGATTCTCTCTCATCATTGATGTTTCTAGCTCTCTCTTCCACTCCCTTTCTCTCTGAACTCAATAGGAATATGTTTTTTTTTATACACACACACATATATATATATAGTATAGCATAATTGTT
The DNA here is from genome assembly GCF_000412655.1 of Myotis brandtii. Classification (NCBI taxonomy): domain Eukaryota; kingdom Metazoa; phylum Chordata; class Mammalia; order Chiroptera; family Vespertilionidae; genus Myotis; species Myotis brandtii. Next base: position 215,631 of record NW_005371792.1, on the reverse strand, counting down.
TAAGCTAAGGTTTCCATTTTTGAGTTAGACCTGATTTTAAGCCTTGAGCAAGTTACTTACCTCCTCTAAGCCTCAATGTCCTATTTATAAAATGAGAAGATATACCTACCAATTCAATGACTTTATGTACTATGTATACCCACACATACATATATGTGAGAAAAACAATCAGATGTGAGGGCTGGGAAAGGCAGGTGGAGATGTACCTAGGACAGTTCTGACAGAGTCAAGAACTCAGTGAATCCTAGTAGTAATAATAGTGAAAGCATTTACTTCCATGTGTTCTTTTCATTTCAGCTCCCTGAAAGGGCAATATTCCAAATTAAACAATATAATTCAACTAGTTGTGGAGTTTCTGGGTGGCAGCTGGAGGAAGCACAAGTATTCTGGGCAAAGCAGGAGCAGAGCCTTGCCCTGAGTATTCTCAAGCAAATGATCAAGAAGTTGGATGCCAGTTGTTCCGAGGTTCACTCCTTTTTAATTGGCTGAATTAATACGTTGTTATAAAAAAATTACGGTGCTTTAAATATTTTTAATAAATTCATAATTTTTATAGTCTTGAAATTACTGCTATGAGTAAGAAATTGTAAAAAGTAGTCTGAAAAATTAATATTTGTGAAAGGGTTAAAAAAGTACTCATTTTTCCTATTTGAAATAATTATATCAGTCCATCTTATGATAGATTTATTTGATTTATTGCAATGCCTTTTCCTATAAGATTCAGGAAGGACATGTGGGAAACAAACATGAAGTTGCTATCAATTTGAAATAACTAAGAGAAAAATGCTTGAGAGAACAAAAGTTTTACAATAAGCAAGTTGGAATCATTAGGTTGTCAATCCAAATACTTTGAAAATATAATGTTAATGTTTTATCTACCATTTCCTATTAGTTATTGAAGATTTGGCTGCTCTAAAGCTTTATTTCCAGCACACAATGGACAAAAGTAGAGGCATTTGTAGGAATCATAATGTGTTAAAGGGTGTGGTCACAATAATGTCCTTCTGACGTGCACCTGATTAGTGAATATCAACTCATTGCACTTTTGGTATTGAGCATTTGTATGGCATCTATAATTATTAGAAAAATCACTATTATGCCAGAGTACTGGGAGCCAATATGATATGATGTTTAAACTTTGTTTAATAATATGGGCCCTGGGGTAAGGCTGCCTGGAGTTACCTACCCTCTTTGTATCTCAATTTTAGTTTCTACTCTGCAAATTAAATATAATACTCATTTCATAGGATTAAATGAGTAAATATACATAAAGCCCTTAGAAAGTGCCTGGCATAAACAAATACTCAATAATTGTAAGTTATTCCAATAATAGTAATAATAATAAGTAGAGGGTGAATATTTCATAAATTTACTTACTTGGATTATTAAAATAGTTGTGTGGTGAAAGCAGATAAAGAGAAACATTGTTAACCTGCTTTTTTCCCTAAGTGAAATATATTTTTGTATAGTCCTGATGATGCTTTTAAGATCTTAAGATTTTGCTTTTCATATGCAGGATGATCCCAACCAAAAACTTATATACACAGAATGTCTGAGGGTTTGTGGCAACTGGTTAGCAGAAACTTGCTTAGAAAATCCTGCAGTCATCATGCAGACCTATCTAGAAAAGGTAAGGTTTTCTTGCAACCTTTAAGACAGTTGTTTAGCATGCATAAAACTTGATCTTTTCATCAAGGCCAAATTTATTTCAAAAGCAAATAAAGTATAATTTCTATGTATTATATATTACTAGTGGCCTGGTGCACAAAATTCGTGCACAGGGGTCGGGTAGTGTCCCTCAGCCCGGCCTGCACCCACTCCAATCTGGGACCCCCTCGGGGGATGTTCGACTGCCGGTTTAGGCCCGATCCCGTAGTTGGACATCCCTCTCACAATCCGGGACCACTGGCTCCTAACCTCTCGCCTGCCTGATTGCCGCTAACCACTTCTGCCTGCCAGCCTGATCACCCCCTAACCGCTCCCCTGCCAGCCTGATTGACGCCTAACTGCTCCCCTGCCGGCCCGATGGCCCCAAACTGCCCTCCCCTGCCAGTCTGATGGCCCCCAACTGCCCTCCCCTTCTGGCCCAATGGCTCCCAACTGCCCTCCCCTGCAGGATCGATCGCCCATACCTGCCCTCCCCTGCCGGTCCTGCCTCCTCCACCAGGACCCACCTCCTCCTCGTGAGGCAGTGGAGACCCAGGACTGGCGTCCTCTGTGCCGCGTGGAGCCGTGCCAGCCCAATCGCCCACACCTGCCCTCCCCTGCCAGTCCCGCCTCCTCCGCCAGGACCCACCTCCTCCTCGCGAGGCAGCAGAGACGCAGGACTGGCGTCCTCTGTGCCGCGTGGAGCCACAGGACCCCCAAGCCTCATTGTGCAGAGCGGCCACCAGGCCCCGCCTCCTCTGTGTGCATGGCCAACTTGTAACAACGTCGTGCGAGGGCGTGACAACCACCTAGGCTTTTATTAGTATAATTAATACTGCTGTAGCTCTATATAACTGTAGGGCAGAATGGAATAGAATATTGCAAAAGAAAGAGCATTCTTTTTAAAATTTAAATTCTTTATTGTTGAAAGTATTACATGTCTCCTTTTTCTCCCAAGAAGGAGCATATTTTAAAAGTAAGCTCAAATGTGTTTTCCTTGTCCCTCCAACCAGCACCCACTCTTTCAACAAGTTGTTTCTGATAATTTCTCCATTTATTTATGTACAAAACTAGCTGATTAAGGAATGTGCAAGTCAGCCTGTGCTATTCATTTGTAGCCCAACCACCCAGCAACTAGTATTAGGACTTCTGTACTCCAGCCCCTTTCAACCTTCCTGTTTCTCCCTCTTACTGCTTTAGTTTAATCATAACTATCAGAGTTGTTTTGAAAAGTCAAGAAAGTAGTGCAGTTCATATGATTTAGCTAGTGCATAAACAAGTTAAACTTTAGTGTAGGTATTTCTTTGACCTGTGTGATTCTTGAGATGCCTTTAGTACCTGTAAATGTAATATAAACGGATTGTGTTTTCTTAAAGGCAGTAGAAGTTGCTGGAAATTATGATGGAGAAAGCAGTGATGAGCTCAGAAATGGACAAATGAAGGCATTTCTCTCATTAGCACGGTTCTCAGATACTCAGTACCAGAGGATTGAAAACTACATGAAATCGTCAGAATTTGAAAACAAACAAGCTCTCCTGAAAAGGGCCAAAGAGGAAGTGGGCCTTCTTAGGGAACATAATATTCAGAGCAATAACAGGTAACTAACTAGGTGTCTACAAGTGACACGATAAACAGGTATACTGTGACTATAGGTATACACATACACAGAATTCATGTTCTGGTTCTAAGCTCATTATAGAGTATACTAGAGGCCCAGTGCACAAAAATTTGTGCACTGGGGGGGTCCCTCAGCCCGGCCTGTGCCCTCTCTCAGTCTGGGACCCCTCAGGGGATAACCACCTGCTGGCTTAGGCCCGCTCCCCGGGGGATTGGGCCTAAGCTGGCAGTCAGACATCCCTCTGGCAGCCTGGGAGCCCTCGGGGGATGTCCACTTGCCAGCGGGAAGCAGGCCTAAGCTGCAGTCGGACATCCTTAGCGCTGCTGAGGAGGCGGGAGAGGCTCCCACCACCACCCCTGTACTGCAGCCGTCAGCCTGGCTTGTGGCTGAGCAGAGCTCCCCCTGTGAGAGCGCACTGACCACCAGGGGGCAGCTCCTGCATTGAACGTCTGGCCCCTGGTGGTCAGGGTGTGTCATAGTGACCAGTCGTTCTGCTGCTGTTAGGGTCAATTTGCATATTACCTTTTCATTATATAGGATGGGTGTTAGCTTTTTGTTTTGCTGTTTTGGTTTGTTGGTATCCTGTGTAATAAAACCCTAATATGCAAATCGACCGAATTGCGGAACGACTGGTGGAACGACCAGTCACTGTGATGCACACTGTCCACCAGGGGGCAGACACAGGAGCTGCCCCCAACCCGCAGGCCCCGATAGGAGGTGGTGGCAGGGGGTGGGGCCGGTGAGCGTGTGGCACCAGGCCAGCCAAGGCAGGTGCCAGCGGGGGTGCCCAATCTCCTGCTGGTTGCCCCGCAGATCAGCCCTGATTGCTGGCCAGGCCTAGGGACCCTACACGTGCACAAATTTCGTGCACCGGGCCTTTAGTTATAAAACCCCCAACCCACAGGCCCCGATAGGAGGCGGTGGCAGGGGGTGGGGCCGGTGTGCGTGTGGCACCAGGCCAGCCAAGGCAGGTGCCAGCGGGGGTGCCCAATCTCCTGCTGGTTGCCCCGCAGATCAGCCCTGATTGCTGGCCAGGCCTAGGGACCCTACCCGTGCACAAATTTCGTGCACCGGGCCTTTAGTTATTAAAAAAAAGAGGTGTTGAAATTAAATACAAAAGATTACCTATTTTGATGTAATTAAACCTATTATTCCAACTTGCCTTTGGTCTGTATATTTTAGTGTAAGGAGAGAATAAAGTAAACTAAATACCTTAGGTAGAGTCCACTCTGTCTTTGGTTGTCTATGATAGCTTTTGAATTGCACAAACTTACTTTAAGACAAAAAGTAAAAGAAAAAGATAAAAAGTAAGTTTGTTTCCTTTATAACCCTTAGAATTTTGCCTTTTCTGATTTTTCACTTATGTTGTATATCATGTATGATTTTGTAGTCCTATAAATTTGACGGCTTTTGTGTTTTACTTTAATTATTCAATGCAAGATACACAATAAAGGTTCAGCGAGAGCTGGAGCTGGATGAATGTGCACTCCGTGCACTGAAAGAGGATCGGAAGCGTTTCTTATGTAAAGCTGTTGAAAATTACATCAGTTGCCTGTTAAGTGGAGAAGGGCATGATATGTGGATATTTCGTCTTTGTTCCCTCTGGCTTGAAAATTCTGGAGTTTCTGAAGTCAGTGGCATGATGAAGGCAAGTTGTTTTTTCAACCTGATATTCTACCATGTGCTTGAAAAGCTTAGTATCAGGGATTATGTATATTTTGTATCCCTAGCACTTGGCTTGGTGCTCATAGTACACATAGGTTCAAGTATGCACAGGTATACTTAATTAGCTTTAATGATGCAGTGTTGTATGGAGATGAGAGAATTTAGGTCAGTATTTTCCTATTTCTTTGCAATTACCACAGGAATGTACCCAGAATACTAGGGGGATTTGGAAAGCAATAAAAAATGATGAGGTCAGCCCTAGCTGGTTTTGCTCAGTGGATAGAGCGTCGGTCTGTGGACCAAAGGGTCTCAGGTTCAATTCTGGTCAAGGGCACATGCAACGCCCAGGGTTGCAGGCTCGATGCCCAGTAGGAGTCGTGCAGGAGGCAGCCAATCAGTGATTCTCTCTCATCATTGATGTTTCTATCTCTCCCTCTCCCTTCTTCTCTGAAATCAACAAAAATATATTTTAAAAAAATGATGAGGTCACAGGTAGATTTCTTTGCCTGCTTTATGCTTTTCTAGAATTTTTACAGAGAATTCTTTTGTAAATGGAAAATAATTTTTTAAAGAAAGTATCAAGGCAGCAGTATTTCATAAGTTTTTATTTAAAAATCTTAGATTTTATTGATGACACCTAAAATTAAAGTTATGTTAATTATATATAGGGTATCCCCAAAAATATGTACACACACTTTGAATAATTATAAAGTCAGTGTTTATTAAAATAAATTTCATTTTCAGAATTGTGCTCTCAGCTGTTAAAGTGCATATACATTTTCAGGGACACCCCAAAAGTTAAAATAAATTTCATTTTCAAAATTGAGCTCTTGGCTGTTAAAGTGTATATACATTTTGGGGAGGACAGTCCATTTGAAGCTTAAAAGTAAAATGGTTCTGCTGGATGAAAAGAATGGTAAGACTCATAATAGACACAAGTCTCAGTTACTAGTGCACAAACCTGTTACTTTTAGCATGTAGGGGATAATAATTACCCCATCTTATTATACTCTGACTGCTCAGGAGTGCAGATCGCCATGGTCCTCAGATCCAGATCCACATTCGTTCTTGGGTTCACTGGAATATAAGCAGTGCCAAGTATTTCAATTCTCAATACAATTTAATTTAGGATCAAATACGATGAATCAATCTAGAATGCCAATCAGAAAGACTGTCAGATAAGATAAATGATAAGGAAAAAATGTAGTGAAGTTTTATTAACAACCACAAGGTTGTGCTAGTTGAAGAGCATTAACAGCGGTTCTCAACCTGTGGGTCGCGAACAATGAAAATACATCCTGCATATCAGATATTTACATTACGATTCATAATAGTAGCAAAATTACAGTTATGAAGTAGCAACGAAAATAATTTTGTGGTTGGGGGTCACCACAACATGAGGAACTGTATTAAAGGGTCGCGGCATTAGGAAGGTTGAGAACCACTGCCTTAGAGTAATTTATTTACTTAGATGTGAGACTATTTGAAATGCATTGTTTCTTAATTTTGTATTCTTTTTTAATGATAGAGATATGGAATGAAGATTCCATCATATAAGTTTTTGCCTCTTATGTACCAACTGGCTGCTAGAATGGGGACCAAGATGACGGGAGGCCTAGGATTTCATGAAATCCTCAATAATGTAAGTAAACCTGGAAATCAAAACAACAATTGCTTTTCTTTTATATTATCATATACTATATCAAGTATGTACTGCTGTTCCATTCTAAGAAATGGAAATACAAAAAAATTTAGTCCTCTATTTATTGTGCCAAGGGCAAGAACAAAGATTTCCTTTTGTCTCCTCTCATTGCACATACATTACTCAGTTTCTCTCTTATCCTCATGTACCCTGTCTCTAACCCACACTCACCCACTGCGGTATCTAGTACAGTAACACATATCTCAATGTTAAGTAAAATGAAAAGTGTTGTGGATCTTCTACTTTTTTGTTTGTTTGCATAAAACTAATAGTTCTTCATTTGTGACAGCTCATCTCTAGAATTTCAATGGATCACCCCCATCATACTTTGTTTATTATATTGGCCTTAGCAAATGCGAACAAAGATGAATCTTTGACAAAATCAGAGGCAGCAAGAAGGAGTAGAATAACTAAAAATGCACCTAAACAGAGCTCTCAGCTTGATGAGGTATTTGGATTAAACATATATAACTTTTTGAATTGTGATATTCATATTTTCCCAGAATATTCTTTTCTTAAATTCCAGGGATTCTAAGAATGTGTGTTGTGACTAGATTCGGTTTGTAAATCCTTTGTTATTATGATGCCACTTAAAATTGGTTCAAAATTTCTGAATATTTCTCAAAGCATAGGAGATACCAGTAATATTTTACATTTTTTCCTCACAGCAATGAGCAAATAAAAACTAGATTTTTGAAAGGCACCCACGCCACTTACTCTTGAGATTATTATATCTTTTATGTATTTCATTCATAAGGGAGCTGTTTTGTTTGGATCTGAGGGATTATAGTCCTTTCATTGCCTACACGTGTGCATACATTCTTTTTTTTCTTTTGTTATTATATCTGAAAAGTTGAAATGTCAGGTATTTTCTTATGCATTGTTCTTTGTTTGTTTTTTCTGAATAGGATCGCACTGAGGCTGCAACCAAAATTATAAGTGCTATCAGAAGTAGGAGACCCCAGATGGTCAGGAGTGTTGAGACACTTTGTGATGCTTATATTATATTAGCAAACTTTGATGCCACTCAGTGGAAGACTCAGAGAAGTATGTTTTTAAAAGAATGAGTGTTCCTTTCATGCTATGTTATTCTCTGTAGAGATATGTTAATTACAGAACCTAATGTATAAATCTCTTTAAATCACAAACATTACTGTAATTACAGATACAAAGGTCCTGTTGATTGCAATTCACACATGATCCAAAACTTAATTTTTATCTAATGGCTTCAATACCATTCACTTTTTCACTTAATATATTTTGGTGGAACTGATAATAGATGACCACACTGAATTATTTGATTTCTCTGGGTAATCTTCTGTTGCAGAGAATTGTATAGAAGCACATCCTTTAAAATAACTGAATAGCTAAGATTTTTTAGGGTCAAAGGTTTTTAAAATAGTTAGATACTCACTGTGCCCTAGGACTTAAAAATGAAAAAGCCTCCATTTCTTCCATAGAATGCCTTGCATGTAATCCATCCTTCTTGCTGTGTCTGTTAAAATAATTATAAGATGCTGTAATTTTTGATTATATGCATTCACTTATAAGTATCTCTCTCCCCATACTTTAATAATGATATTCCATTTTGTTTAGAATCATATCTTCACATTTAAATTTAATAATTATTACTTTAAAATAAGAATGAGACTTATTGTGTTCCTCTAAACCAGCGGTTCTCAACCTGTGGGTCACTACCTCTTTGGGGTCGAACAACCCTTTCACAGGGGTTGCCTAAGACCATCGGAAAACACATATATAATTACATATTGTTTTTGTGATTAATCACTATGCTTTAATTATGTTCAATTTGTAACAATGAAAATACATCCTGCATATCAGATATTTACATTACGATTCATAACAGTAGCAAAATTACAGTTATGAAGTAGCAACGAAAATAATTTTATGGTTGGGGGGTCACCACAACATGAGGAACTGTATTAAAGGGTCGCGGCATTAGGAAGGTTGAGAACCACTGCTCTAAACAAACAAAAAATACCGTCATGTCCTTTAGTCACTCTTTTTATCTAACATGTATTTTTATTGATTTCAGAGAGGAAGGGAGAGGGAGAGAGAGACAGAATCATCAATGATGAGAGAGAATCATTGATCAAGTGCCTCCTGCACGCCCCCTACTGGGGATCGAGCTTGCAACCCAGGCATGTGCCCTGGACCAGAATCAAACCCGGGACACTTCAGTCTGCAGGCTGATGCTCTAGCCACTGAGCAAAACTAGCTAGGGCCCTTTAGTCACTTTTAATAGTATGGCAGGAATACATTAGGTAATTATCTTATGTAATGACTTAAAAAAAATGTCATTATCTCAAGGTGCTCAAGCTGTCCCCCTCGATCTGATTACCAGGGCCAGGTAACCAGCACCTGCATTTGTAAGCCATGTTAAATTAACCATCACTATGCTCTGACCCTGAGCTACATTGTGTCCCGAGCCCTTGGATCTTCATTTCTAAATCAGGGACTAAACCACGGATCAGCCAGAAGGGAGGGTCTGTGGCATCTGCTGAATTGTGCTTTACAGTCAGTGCCGTTCCTCAATTTTCGGTTGCCACTAAAACCTCTTTATTTTAAATACAGAAGGCATAAAAATTCCAGCAGACCAGCCAATTACTAAACTTAAGGACTTAGAAGATGTTGTTGTTCCTACTATGGAAATTAAGGTAATTTACCATCAACTCTTTTATTTTATTAAACTCAATTCCTCTGTGTTAGATTAAATCATTAGAAATCGTCTTTTTTGTAGATCAAAATTGGTTAAATACTGGCAATTTCATTTGTTTCAACCTATAGTTTTTTTTCTTTATTAGATTTCCTGTGCTCAAGCCTTAAAATGCATAAAGGCCTCTCCAGCTTTCTTTTCCTTTGCCGTCAGTCCCATACCCCCATCTTTCTTATGAAGAATGTCTGTAGACTGTTATCTTCATTGGCCAGAAGGAAAAATTCCATGTGCTTATGCCAAGATTAGTTTTTAACTTGGCAAGAAAGTTCCTACTTGTGTTACTGGTTTTTAAAGTTCTATATGCATTATAATATATTGATTGTGATGTATTACAGTATTAAGCAATGCAGTATGTGTTGCAATATAAAATTGATTATAATGTACATTTAGCTATGCAATAATGACCTTTTAGCTATGTAATAATGATCTTTTATTGCTATAAGTACCCTATGGTCAGGGATCTATGTAATAATAAAGGTTATAGTTTAGAAAATGATCATTTTTAACTACATTATAAATCTCTCCTTTGAGTTTGCAATTCAGTGGTTAGTACCTAAAGTTATTTGATTTGAAGTATAGCTGTTTTATGTGAATTAACTAATATCTTCCCAACTATTCCATCAATATTATTTAGCTGAATAATTCCTGAAAATGCATACTTAGTAGTTATAACCTAGAGAACTCCTCTCCATGCTTTTCTAAAATTTACCTTATTATGATTTTGTGAGTACTATTTCTCAGATGACTTAACATGTACAAGTCAGTGTTAAGACATGTTTTCAATAATTTTTCAATGACACTATTCCAATTTTGTATACCCTACTTTTATTAAGATATATTTAGGGAAGTAGTGTCATTTTTTAAAGCCTTGTTAATGTCAAATATTTTCTTTCATTTAACAGAAAGTTATAGCTCCAGTTCTTAACCAACAGCACATGACATTCGTTCTTGGCTCTCCCTTTTTAAAAATAACTTCCATTTCTCTCCTTCACATGCTCATGTTTTTCTCTACCTTCCTGAACATATGGAGTATATTTGTAATTGCTGCCTTAATGTCTTTGTCTGCTAATTCGATCTTCCTCTCTTCCTACTGGTTAATTTTTGTCTTGATGATGGGTCATATTTTTCTGCTTCTTTGCATGTCTGGTAATTTTTCATAGGATGCAAAACATTTAAGAATTTTGCATTGTTGGATATTGGATTTTTTTTCAGATTTGTTATGAGTATATATTCATCTGTTGTGCTTAATCTTCACTATACAAATATATTGCATATTTTTTTAAAAGTAGAAAATGCTATTAAGATATATGAGTCAATAAATGAATGTGTACAATTTATTTGTTTACCCTCAACAAATTTTAAGTGTACAGTCCAGTACTATGAACTACAAGCACAACAGAACTCTAGAACTTTTTCGTCTTGCATACCTGAAACCTTATACCTACTGAACAGCAACTTTCCATTTCTCCCTCCCTCTAGCACCTAGCAACCACTATTCTTTCTGCTTCTGAGTCTATTTTAGAAAACTCATGTAAGTGGAATTATGCAGTATTTGTTCCTTTAATGACTTATTTCATTTAGCATAAGGTCCTCAAAGTTCATCTATGTTGCTGCATGACAGTTTTTCTTTTCCATTATATGTATATACCACATTTTCTTTATTCATTCATCCGTCGATGGACATTTATGTGGCTTCCACACCTTGGCAACTGTGAACAATGCTTCAATGAATAGAGAAGTGCAAATACCTCTTCAAGATCCTGATTTTAATTATTCTGAACAAATACCTAGATGTGGGACTGCTGGATCATATGGTATAGATTTTTAAAGTGTTTTTTAGCTTTGTTCTGGGTGTAGTTATGTTACTTGGCAATAATTTGATAATTTCAAGGCTTACTTTTAAACTTTGTTAGGTGGGTCCAGAGTAGCTTTTAGTCTAGGACAGCGACTTTAAACTAGTATGCTGTGGCACACTGCTGTGCTACAAGAATTTTTAAAACATGCAATACCCGCCACTGCTGCTGCGCTCGCCAGCCGTGAGCGGCACTCTCCCTGTGGGAGCACACTGACCACCAGGGGGCAGCGCCTGCATTGAGCATCTGCCCTCTGGTGGTCAGTGTACATTATAGCAACCGGTCATTCCTCCGTATGGTCTATTTGCATACTAGCCTTTTATTATATAAGATAGGATAGGCACATAATTTTTTAAAAAGTCACTTTGGAGCAAAAAGGGTAGATAATTACTATTATTATTTATGTAAATCAGTCAAAATTATACCTATTTTTTTTTTGGTAAAAAAGTATCTATTTAGATCTTTTGCCCATTTTTTTGATTTGATCGTTTATCTTCCTTTTGTTAAGCTGTATGAGTTCCCTGTAAATTTTGGAGATTATCAGAGATTCAGAGATAACACTGGCAAACATGTTCTCCCATGCAGTGGGCTTTCTTGTTGTTTTGTTGATGGTTTCTCTTGCTATGCAGCTTTTTATTCTTATGTAGTCCCATTTGTTTATTTTCTCCTTAGTTTCCAGGAGCTGTATCAGTAAAGATATTGTCCTAGGATCCGTATCAGTAAAGATATTGCTAAGACATATGTCTGATATTTTGCTGCCTATGGATTCTTCTAAGATTTCTATGGTTTCCCGTTTTACATTTAAGTCCTTTATTAATTTTGAGTTTATTTTTGTTTATGGTGTAAGTTGGTGATCTAGTTGCATTTTTTGCAAGACTGTCCAATTTTCTCAACACCATTTATTGAAGAGACTATCTTGACTCCATTGTATGTTCTTGCCTCCTTTGTCAAAATATTAATTGAGCATAATGGTTTGAGTTCTCAACCTGTGGGTCGCGACCCCTTTGAGGGTCGAATGACCCTTTCACAGGGGTTGCCTAAATACATCCTGCATATCAGATATTTACATTATGATTCATAACAGTAGCAAAATTACAGTTATGAAGTAGCAACGAAAATAATTTTATGGTTGGGGGTCACCACAACACGAGGAACTGTATTAAAGGGTCGCGGCATTAGGAAGGTTGAGAACCACTGGTCTATATGTCTGTTCTTGTGCCAGTACCAGGCAGTTTTGAGAACAGTGGCTTTGTAGTATAGCTTGATATCTGGTATTGAGATCCCTCCAACTTTGTTCTTCCTTCTCAGGATTGCTGTGGCTATTCGGGGTCTTTTTTTATTCCATATGAATTTGTGGAGAGTTTGTTCTAGGTCTGTGAAATATGTTGTTGGTATTTGTTACTTCTATTCTTGATTAGTTCAAGTTTAAGGTCCTTGCTTCAATATGCTGAGTCTGGCACTATACCCAAGTGCTAGCGAATGTACCAGAAAGAATCGCGATTCTCCCTAATCTGTTCAAAAGCTCTTTGGGCCTCACTGAGGAGTGGCAGAGAGAGAACAGTTGCCCCACCCAGCTCTTTTGCAGCTTGCCCTCAGGTGGAGAAGTTTCAATTGAGGGGGATTCTTTTTTCTAAATTGTTCTGCCTACTCAGTGTTACAGCTTCTTATGAAAGAATAGCCTAGGTCTTAATTACTTAAGAGACCTTTAAGAGGAGCACTGATGCCCAGATTGATTTCTGAGTACCCTTTCGCTGTCCTCAGATGTCTCTTGCTATGATTTTATTGTAAAGAAATCAACTATGCTTAGTTATTCATTTTTTATTATTATTCTGAAGGGCCGTGATGACCTGAGACAAGATGCTGTCATGCAGCAGGTTTTCCAGATGTGTAATACATTGCTGCAGAGAAACACTGAGACCAGGAAGAGGAAGTTGACTATCTGCACATACAAGGTAACTCGTTTTTACTTCTGCTGCTTCACCAAGGGTAATATTCAGACCAGAGGTCAGCAAATGTTTTCTGTGAAGGACCAGATAGTACACATTTGAGATGTTATGGGCCACAAAAGGTCTCTGTCATCTATCCTTTATATTTTCTTTACAACCCTTTTAACCTGAAACCCCATTCTTAGCTCACAGGCTCTTCAAAGCAGTCTGGGGCTGGGATTTGTCCAAGGCCATAGATTGCCAATCTCTGATTAGCCACATTGTTTTTTTGTTTGCTTATTTTTTCTTTTTTTAAAAGAACTCATTAATGTTAACTGCAGTGAGGTGTTTCTTATAATCAACTAAAGTATTTTTTCCTTATCTTTAACCATTTGGCTTATTTCTGGTATAAAAGTACTCTTAAGAAGAAAAGTGCTATTAAGAAGGAAATACTGCGCTTGTCAGTGGCTCAGCTGGTTTAAACATCATCCCGTATGCCAAAAAAGGTTGTGGGTTCAACCCCCAGTGGGGGCTCTAAGGAACGCAACTGCTCAATGTTTCTCTCTCTCATTGATGTTTCTCCTTAACCCTTCTCTTCCCTCTCTCTCAAATCAATAAAAACATTTTTTTAAAGTACAAAGTATAAGGAAAACAGGGCTAATTCCTCTTCCAAATGGAACCAACTAAGTATGGCTCAGTGTAGGTGATGAAGGGGATCATAAACAGGACTGACTTCTCAAGGGAATCGTGGAGACTAAGAGGTGAGCAGGTTCTCAAGTCTAAGCAGCAGGCCAGAAGATCTTACTCTTTGAGCTTAAAGAGTAAGCTTTCCTCCAAAGAACTTTGTCTCCTGTGGATAGAGAAATTGTAATACAACTTGAGAAAATGCTTCACCCTGACTCTGATAGTTCAATGATTACCATATGCTATTTAATGCCCTTCCATAATCAAAAGGTATTTAATCTATAACTTTAGGTGGTTCCCCTTTCTCAGCGAAGTGGTGTTCTTGAATGGTGCACAGGAACTGTCCCTATTGGTGAATTTCTTGTTAACAATGAGAATGGTGCTCATAAAAGATACAGGCCAAAGGATATCAGTGCCTATCAATGCCAGAAGAAAATGATGGTAAGTGACACCCAAAAGTATGAGTTATTGCAGGATTGTTTAATAGTTTATTAAAGCTCAAGGTTGTCACATACAGAATATAAACAGTTTTAATTTCAGCAGGTAATTGCTAATGATACTAAGTAAAAGAAAGAAAGCTCACCAGAATAAAAGGTTGTATGAGTGGAAAAAGAAGGTTTTTAAACTGAAATGTCTACCCTTGTCTGATGAGAAATTTAATATTTTTCAATGTATGCTAATTCTTAACAAAACAAAACAAAACACTAAAACAAAACCATGATGAAATAATTTTTATCTGAAACTAATATAGAGAGCTTCTAAGACATTTGCCACATTACACTGGTCATTTGGCATTCACTCTCAGCAGTGTTTATTAAATGCCTCCTCTGTACCAGGTGAGCTTTCACAAATCTGAAATTTCACAGATGTTATGACTAATCATTGTACTCGTCCCATTGAAAGGTGAGAAGAAATGCAGAGAACTTCACTTGCCCAAGGTCAATGAGCGAATAAGTGGTGGAGCAAGGATTTGAACCTTGTCTCTACAACTCTAAAATCCACTTACTTCTCCTTTCATTGTTCAGTGTACAGAGGGTACAGTGCAGGACAGAGGAGGAAGTGGTTAGTTCTCCCTGGGATGGGGCATGGGGAGAATCCGATTCAAGAAAGGCTTCATAGAGGAGATGGTGTTTGAGGCAAGTTTTGTAAATGAATTTGTCTTCAAGCAGAAGAAGATACAAGCAAAGAGAAGGAGGTGTGAACATGCAGTTAAAGACAGCACAGCCTTAGTCTTTGAGGAGGAGCAGATAGGATATTGAATCAGTAGTCTTTAGTCAAAAAATAGAGGGTTGCATTATATGCTAAGAAATGTGCACTTTGTCCTGTAGGCAATAGAGAACCCTTGAGAAGAATGTTAATATCAAATTTGCATTTTAGAAAGATAACTCTGGCCCAGCCTGCGTGGCTCAATGTTTGAGCATGGACCCATGAACCAAGAGGTCATTAGTTTAGTTCCTAGTCAGGGCATATGTCTGGGTTGAGGGCTTGATCGCCAGTGAGGGGCAGCCATTGATGTTTCTTTCTCTCATCAATGTTTCTATCTCTATTCCTCTCCCTTCCTCTCTAAAAATCAATTAAAACATTAAAAAAAAAAAAAGATAACTCTGATAGCACTGTGGGTTATGTTTTCAAAAATTCCGAGTAAAGGCATGAGGCAGGGGATCTGAACTAAGATTCATAAACAATAGGAATGGAGAATAGGGGATACATATGAGAAATATTAAGTAGGCAGAACAGGTAGGATTTGGTTGCTGATTAGAAGTGGGATTGGTGAAAACGTAGTCAGTAGCACCCAGTTTTCTGGTTGGGGTGTTGGGGTAAACGGAGAGGCCATTTACTGTGTAAAAAATAGAGGAAGTGGCTGTGCTTTGCCACAGTTGAGAAGGTGGATTAGTTTGGATTTGGAAGTGATCCCAGTGAAGATGTTGAGTGGGCAGTTGGGAAGCACATCGTGCTGGAGCTTAATGAAGGTGTCCCGGCCAAAGGTGGAGATTTGGAAGTCATCAGCACATAGGTGAGAGTAGGCCCAGTGAAGTAGACAAGCTCTGCTTCAGGAAGGTATGTTAGAAGCCAGGTCTGACACTTGTCAGCTGCTTTGCCATCCATCAGTGACCCATTCTTCCTCCGTTTTGTTTCCTATCCCACCCCTAGTACCTAGT
Source organism: Myotis brandtii (assembly GCF_000412655.1). Lineage (NCBI taxonomy): Eukaryota > Metazoa > Chordata > Mammalia > Chiroptera > Vespertilionidae > Myotis > Myotis brandtii. The sequence continues at coordinate 199,641 of NW_005371792.1, read as the reverse complement.
GCCATAACACCACCTAAGACTGTCTGGAACTACCTTTGTCATTTGTGTTTACTTTCACATAGATTACAGGATCATGCAAGTTAGTGTGCATCCTTCCACTAATATGAAAACCCTAAAGGTATTAGAACTTGTTATTAATTGCTTCCCTGACCAGTGTGTTAGCTTCTTGAGAGTAGAGATACCTTATCTTTTTATTACCTTTATGTCTGTCATACTATTTTCCATATAGACACTCTTAGTGGGCTTAAATTACTTGAACACAATATTGAGAAAATAATTTTATATTTGATCTATTTAAAGGATGCGCAAAAGAAGTCTTATGAAGAGAAATATGAAACATTCATGGATATTTGTAAGAATTTTCAACCAGTGTTCCGTTATTTCTGCATGGAAAAATTCTTGGACCCAGCTGTTTGGTTTGAGAAACGATTGGCCTATACTCGCAGTGTGGCTACTTCTTCTATTGGTAATCTTACACATTTTAGTAAATTCACACTTCCCACATTCTTAATTGCAGGGGATGATGTTATTGATAGTGGTTGTTAACTAAATTGTTTTCATCTTTAGATCATTGAGTTTTTTGTTCATCCTGATTTTTTTTTAAATCATTAATTCATTTCATCAAGTATATACCAGAGAGTGGAAAGGAGGGGGAGAAGGGACACACACACACACATATACACACACACACACACACATTGATCAGTTGCCTCCAGCATGTGGGATCAAATCCGCAACCCAGGTATGCTCTCTTGACCGGGAATCGAACCCACGACCCTTCGATGCATAAGCGACATTCCAGCCACTGAGCCATGCCAACCAGGGCTCATCCTGATTTTTTTTAAATTAAATTTTTTTTTTTTAAATTTCAAAGAGGAAGGAAGAGGGAGAGAGAGATGAAAACATCAATGATGAGAGAGACTCATTGATTGGCTGTCTCCTGCATGCCCCGCCGACTGGGGATCAAGCCCGCAATCTAGGCATGTGCCCCGATCCCCTGGTTCATAGGTTGACCCTCAACCACTGAGCCATTCTGGCTGGGCTCATCCCGATTCTTAGCTTCTAGTTGTAGCTCTTCTTAGCTTTTGCAGGAGAGAATTCTCCTGCCCCAAGGTAGAGAAACAATCTGGTTATTCTTTTTTGTTTAATAGTGAATATGGTTTTTTTTCTCTTCCTGAGTTCACTGTGTTATTTTCTGAGATTTCCTTTGGAAAATAATAAAATGCATGATAACTGCATGTAAGTTATTTCCTTTAATTATTAGTGTTCTTTGTGCAGAACCTCTGTAATACCATATTATCACCCAGTGATTGATTCTGTTTAATAAGATTTTCTTTTTAGAATAGAAATAACGATATCTATTTAAATATTCAGTGTCCAATGTGTACTTTGACTTTGTTTTGCTTTTTTCATTTGTAAGAGATTGGGAAGGCTAGATAGGGCAATTAACAAAATCATAGAGTGTGCAGGCTAACAAGAGCATCAGAGATCTTTTATCTTTTAATCCACTGGCTTTTAACTTAAGACCACTGCCTCCATCACTTTGGGACCATTCCCCAAGAAGGCAGGGCATGTATGTTTTTAAAAAATTGTAGATAATTATGAAATTCTCTTCTTTTCTACATTGAGGATCGTTCATCTGATTCAACTAATTTAGGTTATAAACAAGAAAGTAGGCCCTGTTAATGACAGAGCGAGCCATCCTGACTCCCTATGTGGTGTCTTTTCTGTAACAACCTAGTGTTTTTTTTTAGGTTAAAGGTATTTTAAGTCATGTCATAATCTGTCTTACAAATAGAAATTAGTTGGTTTTATTTTTGGTATATACCTGATTAAATGAATTAATGATTAATTTGTGTTAAATATAACCAAGCAGAAGAAAGTTTCACTGAAGAATGAAGAATTTTCTCATGAATTACTCAATAAATATGTGAATGCATATGCACTTGGTCCTGGTAAATAATGGTCTCAACTTTAACCACACCAATGTCAAAGTACTAATATTTTTAAATATGTGCTGTATTTGTAAAGGGGAAACTTTTTAGCAAGTTATCTAGGGTTTTAAAATGCAGTATAAATGAAAATAGCTGGTGAGATTTGACTTCAGTTCAAAATGGCCAGCTATGAACATGTTTTCCTTTAAGTAGGCTAAAAAGTCCAAGCTACTTAAAATTATGTAATCAATGATAATAGTTGAAATTATGACTAAATATGTTATTAGAAATTGATGATATCAGTGATTTCAGGTTTGTTTTTTTTCCCCAGTTGGTTACATACTTGGACTTGGTGATAGACATGTACAGAATATCTTGATAAATGAGCAATCAGCAGAACTTGTACATATAGATTTAGGTAAGTCATAAAAGATACGTATTTTTATTTTGTTTAATAACTAGTCATCAAGAAATGTTGTTTTCCTACCAAAGAAGATGTATATGTTATAGGAATGGGGTGACAGTCAGTGTGCCAGAGTAGAGCCTGCATGTAATCGAGTAGCATGAGAGATAGATTGCTACGAGGCTGTAAAAAGCCAAGCTAAGAAGTTTCAACTTTAATCCGTTAAATAATGGGAAGTAAATGATGATATATTTAAGCAAGATGTGATTACATTTGATTATTGGAAAGGTAATTTGGGAGCAGTATTTATTGGCTGCGGGAAGGCAGGTTAGTTGGTGTTATAGTAGTGTAGACAAGAGAGGTTGAAGATTTGGACGACATTTGTGAAGTCCAGAGCATTGGATTTTGGGGACTTTTTTGCAGTAACCTGCACCAGTGATCTTAGATGTGGGAACTGTGGGAGGGGGGCTCCAGGGGAACTGAAGTTTCTAGTAAGGAGCAGAGCAGGTTTTGTAAAGAATAAGGAAGCAGTAAGTTTAGTTTTGCAATTTCCAGATGGAGTAGGCAGTTTACTATATAGGAGAACAAAGAAGTTGAGCATAGTGACGTGGAACTTTCAGCAAACAGGTTTCAGGCGAAGTGAGTGGACTGGAGGAGGTTCTGAACCCATGCATCAGCCGTGATAAAGAAGACCAAGGATGGGGTGTGAGGAATGCTGGTGTTGAAAAGGCTGAGTCAGAAGAAAAACAGGAAAAACCAATAAGTCATGGAAACTAGGAGGGGGGCATATCTGGAGGAAACACTTTTATGAAGGAAGAAGTGCTCCGTAGTGGCCGATACAGAAAGGTCAAATAAGATGAATGCAGTAAAAAGGGCCTTTGTATTTAACAATCAGTGTTAGAGGCCTAGGAAGTAACTTTTGGATAGAATGGTTGAAGTGAGACTGTAAAAAGGCAAGGATCGAATGAAAGTTAAAGATGTATAGACTAAGAATGTGGAATTGTCCCGCAAGAAGTTTAGAAGGGGAGGGGAGGGTGGGAGAAATTTGCCACAGAGATGATGTAGAGACACATATTCACTCCTTTTTTTTGGTTAGTTTTGACTGTTTTTTGTTTGCTTTGTTTAATATGAGAGAGGCATGTTAGATGTTGATAAAATACAGGAAAGATAAAATTAAAACAGCAAGGGAAATTATAAAGTGCATGCGCAATAGAATTGGCTTTCCATTGGAGGCATGTGAGCTTTTCTGCTCAGAGGAGGAAAGGATGAGTGCTAATAGGAAAGTCAGAAGCTAGAGGGAAAGAGAATTTTAGGAATATTGTATTTGCTCTTCTGTTATTTCTGAGAAATAGAAGGCATGTTTACTTGCTAATAATCAGAGGGATGGTAATCAACCTTAAAAGAACAATAAAATTCTAAAACAAGTACCAAGAAAATGAGACCAAGAGTTGTAGAAAGGGAGAAGTAAAAAGACATGCAAAGCAGTTTAAGGGTCACTTTCCTAAGGTGAGAATCCTAAATTTGTAGTGAAGCCAATAGTGTCTCCATATGACTTCTTCCACCAATCCTGAACATCCCTGGAGTTGAAGTTTTAGTTAGAAATGGTAGGTGTGGTGGGGCAAGGAGACTTGAGGTACTAGTGAGAGTAATCAACTTTGTAGTCTATACTCTGGGTTGAGTAGGGAAGGAAGCGAGGCTAATAGACTAGAAATCTCAATGAGTTTGAAGACTATTATTAAATAAGTGTATAGAAGAAGAGGTCTTGATTAGAATGTAGAATTTAAGAATTCTAAGAAGGTACAGTTTTAAGAAATTAGAAATTCTACAATGTAATCCACATAGATGGTTTTCTAAGAGAGAATAAAATTTAATTCCATTAGAAAGAGATCAAAGATATTATAAATATAAATTTATATATATATATGTATATATATATATACTCTGCATTTTAAATTCTACCTGTAACTACTTCATTTTTAAAACCATCCTTGAATCTATATTTCCCTAATTATGTTAAGAAGTAGTAAATGTTTCTTTAACAGTGGTGGAGATGAGGAAGCTGGGCTGAGCAGAAATGGAGTGAACTACTGTGTGTTGTAGTACTGAGAGGATATAGGTGACAGAGTATTTGGTGCCTCTACAAAGTTCACGTGCCATTTGGGAGGAAAGTCAATTAGCTATGGAACCTCCTAACCTCACTGTGTTTTTCTCTTAGGGGTTGCTTTTGAACAGGGTAAAATCCTTCCTACTCCTGAAACAGTGCCTTTTAGACTCACCAGAGATATTGTGGATGGGATGGGCATTACAGGTGTTGAAGGTGTCTTCAGAAGGTAAGTGATGTAAGATAGGGCAGATGATTTTAGGTGTCAAAGTTATTTGGGTTGTTGATTTTTATAGATTATAGAATTCATTGCTAGAATTACATGCCCGTGCTTTGCCAGCACTAAGGAAGAGACCCTGGCTGAGAATAGCAATTGTTTCCCCTTCTTTCAGGTCACCTGGGACCTCACCCAATATATCAGACGTACTGTCCTTCCTAACCTCTGGAAGCTGCCCACCTTTATCTTCAATGCCTCTGTTTGACTAACTTTCCTTTTAATGTTCGGAACTCCTCTCAGGTGCTCATCGGTGGGCATATAATCGGTCCCAAAGGAGCTTATGAGCCAGTTCCAGTGCCTGCTAAAAGAAATGTGCAGTTCCCTATATTTTACCTGCATAGGTCTATGTACTCAATTTTTAATGGGACAGATTCTAATAATGACCACAGTAATTAATGACTGAAAGAAATATTTCATAGTATTGTATTATTCTTATATTCACACATATATATTTTTTTATTAAAGTATAATTGACATACAATACTTTATTAGTTTCAGGTGTACAATGTAAGAGTTCGACATTTATATATATACCTTACTATGTGATCACCATGATAAATCTAAAATTTATCGCCATATAAAATGATTATGATATTGTTGACTATATTCCCTGTGCTGTATATTACATCCCTATGACTTGTTTATTTTATTTTATTTTTTACTTGTTTATATTATAACTGGAAGTTTGTACCTCTCAATCCCTTTCACCTTTTTATTCATTCCCCCCACCTCCTCCCTTCTGACAGCTATCAGTCTCTGTTCTCTGTTCCTATGAGTCTGTCTCTGATTTGTTTTGTTGATTTTGTTTTTTTAGATTCCACACATAAGTGAAATCATAGGATATTTGTCTTTCTTTGTCTGACTTATTTTACCCTCTAGATCTACGTAACAGCTTTGTCGCTGTTGCTTCTGGAGACACATCTAAAAGTATATTACTGGGGTTGATGTTAAAGAGTTTACTGCCTATGTTTTCTTCTAGGAGATTTGTGGTTTTAGGTCTTATATTTAAGTTTTTAAAATCCACTTTGAGTTTATTTTTATGTATGATATAAAAGAGTGATCCAGTTGTATTTTTTTTGCATTGTTGCAAATGGTAAGATTTCATTCTTTTTTTATTGCTGAGTAATATTCCATTGTGTGTATATATAACATCCTCTTTATCCATTCATCTATTGATGGACACCTAGTTGCTTCCATAGCTTGGCTGTTGTAAATGCTGCAGTGAACATAGGGGGTGCATATATATTTTCGAATTAGTGTTTTTATTTCAATAAGTACACAGAAGTGGAATAGCTGAGTTGTATAGCAGTGCTATTTTTAATTTTTTTAGGCACCTCCGTACTGTTTTCCACAGTGGCTGCACCAATTTACAATCCCACCAACAGTGCACAGGGTTGCCTTTTTTCAACATCCTTGTCAACACTTGTTTGTTGACATTTGATAATAGCCATTCTGACAGGTGTGAGGTGATATCTCGTGTGGTTTTGACTTGCATTTCCCTGATGATTAGTGATGTTGAGCATCTTTTCATATGTTTGTTGGCTCTCTGTACAGGGTAGGGCTAAAGTAGTTTTAGAGTTATGAGTATGCAAAACACAGATTTAATTCTTTGTATTATCATATATTAATTTCCAGTGGGACAAAGATAGATTTATGAAAAACAATTTATTTCTGTATTATTTATTAACTATTGTATTAGTTTCCATACAAACAACTGTAAACCTACTTTTGTTCTGCTGTGTATGCCCTTGGAGAAATGTCTGTTCAGGTACTCTGCCCATTTTTTAATTGGATTGTTTGTTTTCTGATTTGTGAGTTGATTTCATCATATATTTTGGATATTAACCTCTTATCTGGTATATCATTAGGTTGTCTTTTTGTTTTGTTGATGATTTTCTTTGCTGTGCAGAAGCTTTTTAGTTTCATAATGCTTTTGTTGCTGCTGCCTGGAGAGACATCTCCAAAAAAATATTGCTAAGATTCATATCAAAGGTTTTACTGACTATGTTTTATTCTAGTAGTTTTATGGCTTTTAAAGACTTATACTTAAGTCTTTAATCCATTTTGAGTTTACTTTTGTATATGGTACAAGAAAATTGTCCAGTTTTATATTTTTGCATGTATCTGTTTAGTTTTCCCAACACCATTTATTGAAAAAGTTGTCTTTTCCCCAATGTGTATTCTTGCCTCCTTTGCCGTGGATTAAGTGACCATATAAGTGTGGGTTTCTTTCTGGGTTCTCTATTCTGTTCCATTTAGATATATATTTGTATTAATTTTAGAAACATCTATTGAAAGCCCACTCTGCCAAGTTCTATGCTCTTTGAGATATTAATTTGGAAATTATTAAAAAGAATAATCTCAGCATACTACACATGAAGATAGAAGATAGATAGATAGATAGATAGATAGATAGATAGATAGATAGATAGATAGATGGATTTGAAAACATTGGTGTATAACAAAACCCATATTTACAATGTGCTTGTAGATGCTGTGAGAAAACCATGGAGGTGATGAGAAACTCTAAGGAAACACTGTTAACCATTGTGGAGGTAAAGTATATTTAAGGAAGTCTTTATTTCTCTACCTGTCGGGCTGTTAGCAAGTCACTGATTTGAGGATGATGCCTCATTTCCATGTGGTGGAGTGATGTGGGCTGCAGGAGGGGAGGGGCTTGCACACATGGGTGAATAGTGGTTTAGAATGGCTCCAGTTCCCTCCAGTTTCTTACCGTGTTACAGCCTAATAGTCATCTCTAGTCTTTATTACATAAATCAGCACTTTTATATCTTAGACTTCTCGTTTTGTATTGTTTTCAGAATGGATTCCATTGCAGGATTAAGAGAAATCATTAGTTATCTCCCACGCCGAGGTTCAGAACCATTTAGTCTGGCAGATGGAGGTCAGAGTCAGCATTGGTGGTGGAGGGGCATGGCTGCCAGTGCAAACTGGCTTGCAGCCGGTGTTCCCTGCTGTCCAACCTTGGGGCATGCACACTGCACCAGGCTCACTGCCTCATGCTAAACAGGGCAGGAAGGGGAGGAAGTCGAGCACATTTCCAGTGCTCATGACCTTAGCTTTCCCCGGCGAGAACTGGGCAACTAAGGCAGGCGTTCACCACTCTGGTCGAGTATCTGCAGCAGAGACGAGGAGTCTTTCCTCCTCAGGGAAGCATGGGACGTGGAGCTTGGGCATGCCTCCCTCACATCCTTTAGCTTTTTGTTCCGTTAACCTGGTGGTGCTGGCCCTGGCTGGACTTCAGTATCCCCTGTACTGCTTTTACAGAATATTGATGCTGACCAAATTCGAACATTTGTATTTTTTAAAAACTCTATGCAGCCAGGGTTGAGAATTAGTCCAATTCACCAGCACTCACCTTTGAGCCTGTGGTCAACAAGGGTGGGTGTATCCTGTGTAGAGTGAAATTAACAGTCTGTTAGGGAGGTCCTGTGTCCACCTTATGAACCACGGAGATCTGTGGAATGCTGGTGGCAATACAGATTTATGCTACCAAGGGGATCCCAGTAGTATGTTGATAATTTAAATAAAAGGCTGTACCCAAGGCTGAATAAAGATGCATTCTCTTTTTTTTGTTTCTTTTTTTTTCTTTCTTTCTTTCTTTCTTTCTTTCTTTCTTTCTTTCTTTCTTTCTTTCTTTCTTTCTTTCCTTCTCTTCTTTCTTTTTTTAAATATGTTTTTATTGATTTCAGAGAGGAAGGGAGAGGGAGAAAGAGATAGAAACATCAGTGATGAGAGAGAATCATGGATTGGCTGCCTCCTGCACACCCCCTACTGGGGACGGAGCCCACAACCCGGGCATGTGCCCTGACCAGGAATCAAACTGGGACCTTCTGGTTCATAGATCGATGCTCAACCACGGAGCCACACCAGCCGGACTCCATGTGTATCTTAAGATGTCAACCACAACACTAGACCTAGGAGCTTTCAATAAATTATACCTTTTTTTTCTCCCCTCAAAGTTGGAACTGAGAGAAAAAGCCTTAGAATAGGATAGAGTTCAAAATGTCAGGTTATTACTGATAAAACTGTTGGAGAACATGGCCTGCAAGTGAGATCCAAATAGACTTGTTAGTGCTGTCCACCTCCCATGACTAACCTGTCCCACCTGAGGGAGAACGGGGCTTGCAGAGTACATGCCCTTAACCAGGACAGGAGAGAGAAGGAAAGGAAGTGACTGGTGCTTATCCCTTCTAATAGGTTAGTTTCACCCAGTAAGGAAACATGGGTCAAGGTGTACCCCCACCAGGGAGGAAGAGTGACTCCAGAACGGGATAAGAAGCCCGGAGCATTATGCTCATGTGGTTTCCTCCGTAAGGAAACAAGAAGCCTGTGCAATAAGTTTGTCCCTCCTGCACTCGACTGCCGTATGACTGGCCGCTGTTATGTTTATAATACTGGTTATGCTGTTTATAGCGATACCATCAAAATGCACATTGATCTTCTGATACGTCTGTTCTCTCTGTCTAGGTCCTCCTGTACGATCCTCTCTTTGACTGGACCATGAATCCTCTGAAAGCTTTGTATTTACAGCAGAGGCTGGAAGATGAAACTGAGCTTCACCCCACGCCCAATGCTGATGACCGAGAGTGCAAACGAAACCTCAGGTGAGCGTATTTTAGGAAAGAGCTATAGTCAGTTGTTCAGATCTTCCTATTCCCCAGGCCCTTTGAACTGTTCCACCTCATTAACACGTTTGTGTTTTTGTCATTAGTGAAATTGACCAGAGTTTCAACAAAGTAGCTGAGCGTGTCTTGATGAGACTACAAGAGAAACTAAAAGGAGTGGAGGAAGGAACTGTGCTCAGTGTGGATGGACAAGTGAATTTGCTCATACAACAGGCCATGGACCCCAAAAACCTCAGCCGACTTTTCCCAGGATGGAAAGCTTGGGTGTGATTTTTGGCATATGAAATACCCTTGAATTCAACCTTCAGAGGTTATATGTTGGCCTTTATTTTTGACCCACCTCCATACTTTGAATATATGGTAGTAATATTAGCTAAGCAAACTACTTACTGTGTTGTTTAAAAAGTGTTTCATACTCGCTTCAATCACCTAAAGTTGCTTTGAGGTCTCAAGGGACATCTCTACTTGCACACTTTAGAAATAATTATCATTCACGCTCTACTTCTAGGCTAAACATTTATTTTTTTTCTCCTCAAATTCATGCCTGTATCATTTCCGGTAGAGTCACTGACTTATTTTTGCTTTAGCTGAAAATGGAAGCAGAGGAATGCCAGAATATCACTGACAGTTTCTCCTGCCTTCTATATTAGAACCACTGGTTTTAATTAACATTTGTTTCCCAGATATTACATATGAATGAAAATTATTTTATATTAACATATAAAAGGAAGAAAAAAATTCAAAATTGTAACCATCTATATATCAGGGTAAAAACAACCTTAAAAATAAGAAACAATGTTGGAAACAGCAGCATTTAATAGGTTTGGGTTTTTAGTAGCAAGATCACTCAATGTTACTGAATAAAAAAAGTTGTATGGAGAAAAAACTTCAAGTATGATTACTATTATAAAAAGATGTATATTGAACCTACTCATTCTATCCTCTTTACCTTTTAAGCCCATCTGTGTTTTCCATTACTTTATCTTTCTGTGATGCCTTCATCTCTGTCTTCTAGTTCATGAATTATCTTGTCAGCTATCTGTATAATCTCCTTTTAAAATTATTCATTGGGTTTCTTCTTTCAAAACTTGCTTTTAATTTCTAGCTGTGTATCATTCTTCAGATCTGCCTGTTGTTTCATGATGTCCTTTTAAAAAAACTTTTCAGTTCCTTTTGTGTCACTAATCACTTTAATTAAACATCCCTGTTTTATAGGCTAATAGCTCTATTAAATCAAGTTCCTCTTGTTTGTGTGTGTTGGTCCTTATATATATTTGTAGACTGTTTACCCGTGTATTTTGTAAGTTTGAAAAGTGAGCTTATTTTCAGCAAGGCTTTCTCTGGGGGGATCTTGCGTGGCCTGCGTTAAGAATAATTCCTTCGAGATAAATTGTGTGTCTTATGTCATATTCCCAGGGCTGTTACTGACTAAGAACCACTGGATGTTAATTTCTTGGCTTCGGAGATTCCAGACCTCAGAGTGTAAATACTGAGGAGACACCCAGGCCAAGACTGACCCTTCCTCAGTGTCCTCCTGTGCTGGTGGGCAGAATGTTTCCTGGCCTCCCTTCCCCCGAGGCTGCCCTCCTCATGTGTCCCAACTTCATGTTGGGCTGCAAGGGAGGTGTGTTTTATTCCTACCCACTGCCTTCTGCAAGTCCAAGGTTTCACCATTTCCCTTATAGACAGATGTTAAAGCAGAAACCCATAGGTTAGTGGGGTTGGCAGTGGAAACCACGTAGAGAAGCTACTAGAAAAGCTAATAAATTGAGACTAAACAGTTTGTCCAGATCAAGGAGATCATAGCCACCCCACCATTCTCTGTGCTAGTCATACCACCCCAAAGTATCTCCCTCATCAGTAGGTACGTAATTCCATGGTTATTATAGCATACACTTAAAATATGTACACTTAGAAATGCTAAGAATTTGAAATGGTCTAAAGCAAATAAATGCAAAACGAAAAAACTTTGAACTTACTAAAGATTTAAGTAAGCTGGTCTTTAAAAATATGGAATGCTAGTGTATTGGCTTGAAATATAGAGATATAATGCCATTTCACATTTTAATTGCACCTTAATGAAATTATATATTTTATATAGATTTATTTTAGGACTATTGAATGTATTTCTTTACTGTTACTGTTTCTGAATAAATAATTCTAAAAATGTGTGCTAAGACTTATGTTATTCACATCTTTGAGTGTTCTGTGTGCCAGGCATGGTGCCGGGTCCTAGGGAAGCAGCTGTGAGCAAAGAGGGCACAGCCACCCTTATAGAGCTCAGTCTGGGCCAGGCAGTCAACAAAGGGTGTGAACTGGGGAGCCTGCTGCACAGAACCAGCCAGGTAGGCGCATCTCAGTCTAAACAGTCTGGGAGGACTTCTTTTTTTTTTTTTTAATATATTTTTATTGATTTTTTACAGAGAGGAAGGGAGAGGGATAGAGAAAGAAACACCGACCGATGAGAGAGAAACATCGACCAGCTGCCTCCTGCACACCTCCCACTGGGGATGTGCCCGCAACCAAGGTATACACCCTTGACAGGAATCGAACCTGGGACCTTTCAGTCCGCAGGCCGACGCTCTATCCACCAAGCCAAACCGGTTTTGGCTGGGAGTACTTCTTAATTACCCCATGACGAAAGGCAAATGAATGTTCTTTGGGCCTAGAGCAGTGGTTGGCAAACTGCGGCTCGCAAGCCACATGCGGCTCTTTGGCCCCTTAAGTGTGGCTCTTCCACAAAATACCACGTGTAATTGAAACTTCGTGGCCCATGTGCAGAAGTTGGTATTTTGTGGAAGAGCCACACTCAAGGGGCCAAAGAACCGCATGTGGCTCGCTAGCCGCAGTTTGCTGACCACTGGCCTAGAGAATAATCTAATTGACATTTCTAAAGTCTAAAAGATGGGTACTAGAATATGACAAATATGAAGATCCTGGTATCTTAAATGTGAAGTTAGTATACCACATGTTTATTTTCCTTTTTTTAATTGAATTTATTGGGGTGATATCCTATATAATAAAAGCTTAATATGCAAATAAACCAAACCGTGGAACGACCAGTCGCTATGACATGCACTGACCACCAAGGGGCAGAAACTCAATGCAGGAGCTGTTGCCAGCCAAGGCGGGTGCCAGAGGGGTCCCCCCGATCGCCCTACTGGTCGCCCCACTGAGGGAGGTGACCAGCAGTGCCAGCAGGGGGCAGGGCTGGCTGTCGAGCAGGCGGCAGCGGGGTGTGGGGCCGGTGAGTGGGCGGCACCAGGCCAGCCAAGGTGGGTGCCACCTAAGTCCCCCCCTCCTCCCCCCGATCACTCCACCAGTCGCCCCACAGATCGGCCCTGATCGCCAGCCAGGCCTAGGGACCCTACCCGGGCACGAAATTCATGCACCGGACCTCTAGTTGATTAATAAAACCAGGTGTACAGCTCTTTAACACATCATCTGCATAGTGCATTGTGCACTCACCACCCAAAGTCAAGACTCTTTCTGCCACCATTTACCTCTCCTCTCCCCTCTTCCACCTTTCCCTACCCCTCTTTCCCTCTGGCAATCACCAGACTATTGTCTGTGTCTACTTTTTTTCTTAACCCTGTCACATTTTTCACGCAGACCCCCAACCCTTCTTCCCTCTAACAGTTGTCAGTGTTCTCTGTGTCTGAGTCTGTTTCTATTTTGTTAGTTTATTTTGTTCATCAGATTCCACATAAAAGTGAAATCATATGGTACTGTCTTCCTCTAACTGGCTTATTTCACTTAGCATAATACTCTTTAGATCCATCCATACTGTCACAAAAGGTAAGAGTCCCCTTTTAAAATTATATATATATTTTATTGATTTCAGAGAGGAAGGGAAAGAGAAACATCAATGATGAGATAGAATCATTGATCAGCTGCCTCCTGCAAGCCCCACACTGGGGATCAAGCCCACAACCCGGGCATGTACCCTGACCGGGAATCAAACCATGACCTCCTGGTTCATAGGTTGATGCTCAACCACTGAGCCACACCAGCTGGGCAAGAGTCCCTTCTTTTTTATGGTTGAGTAGTATTCCATTGTGTAAATGTACTGCAGGTTTTTTTTATCCACTCATCTACCGATGGACACTAGGGTTGCTTCCAAACCTTGGCTATTGTAAATAATGCTGCAATGAACATATGTTCTTTCAAAGTAGTGTTTCAGGTTTCTTTGAATATATTCCCAGAGTGGAATTGTTGGGTAATAAGGCAGTTCCATTTTTAGTTTTTTGAGGAAACTCCATACTGTTTTCCACAGTAGCTGCCCCAATCTTCATTGCCACCAACAGTACACGAGGGTCCCCTTTTCTCTGCATCCTCGCCAGCACTTGTTGATTTATTGATGGTGTCCATTCTAACGCATGAAGTGATATATCATTGTGGTTTTAATTTGTATTTCTCTGATGATTAGTGATGTTGAGCAGCTGTTCATATGTCTTTTGGCCATCTGTATGTCCTCTTTAGAGAAGTGGCAAATACGTTCTCCTATTCCATGGGTTGTCTTCATTTTGTTGATGGTTTTCCTTGCTGTGCAAAAGCTTTTTAGTTTGATGTAGTTTCATTTGTGTATTTTTTTTCTTTTGTTTCCCTTGCCTGAGATATATCAGAAAAAATACTGCTATGAGAAATATCTGAGACTTTACTGCCTATGTTTTCTTCTAGGAGTTTTATGGTTTTCTGACTTACATTTAAGTCTTTAATCCATTTTGAGTTTATTTTTGTGTATGGTTTAAGGAGGTGATCTAGTTCCATTTTTTTGCATGTACCTGTCTAATTTTTTCAACACCATTTATTAAATAGACTGTCTTTACCCCCTTGTATGTTTCTGCCTCCTTTGTCAAATATTAATTGGCCATAAAGGCATGCATGGGTTTATTTCTGGGCTCTCTATTCTGTTCCATTGATTTATATGTCTGTTTTTATGTATCATGTTTTTTTTTTTATTACTATGGCCTTTTATAGTTTGATATCAGGTAGCATGATACCTCCAGCTTTGTTTTTTCTCACAACTGCTGTGGCTATTTTGATTCTCTTGTGGTTCCATATAAATTTTTGGAATGTTCTAGTTCTATAATATTGAATCTATAGATTGCTTTGGGTAGTATGTACATTTTAATGATGTTAATGCTTCCTATCCATGAACACAACATATGCTTCCACTTGTATCTCCTTCAGTTTCTTTCTTCAGTGTCTTATTTCTTTTACTACAGGTCTTTTGCAACCTTGGTTAAAGTTATTCCTAGGTATTATTTTATGCAATTGTAAATTGGACTGTTTTCTTTGTTTCCTGTTCTGAGAGTTCATTATTGGTGTATAAAATGCCACTGATTACTGAATATTAATTTTGTATCCTGCTACTTTACTGAATTCATTTATCAGTTCTAGTAGTTTTGGGTGAGATTTTTAGCGTTTGCTATGTACAGTATCAAGTCATCTATATATATAAAAGCCTAAGCTATCATTACAACTGAACGACTGGTCGACCAGTCGCTATGATGCACACTGACCACCAGGGAGCAGACGCTCAACGCAGGAGCTGCCCTCTGGTGGTCAGTGCGCTCCCACAGCCAACCTCCCACGGCCAGCCCACCTCCTGCGGTCCCTCCCCCCAGGCCGGCCGGCCCTAGGCGAGATGGCCCCAATGGGCCTCAGTCACCAGCCAGACTAAGGGGCCCTACCCATGCACAAATTCATGCACTGGGACTCTAGTTTATGAATAATAATAATAGTTTTACTTCCTCCTTTCCAATTTGGATGCCTTTTGTTTTTTCTTCTTGTCTGATCACTGTGGCTAAGACTTCCAGTACTATGTTGAATAAGAGTGGTGAAAGCGGACATCCCTGACTTGTTCCTGACCCTAAGGAAAATGCTTTCAGTTTTTGACCACTTAGTGTGATGTTGGCTGTGAGTTTGTCATACATGGCCTTTATTATATTGAAGTAAGTTCCTTCTGTTCCCACTTTGCTGAGAGTTTTTATCAGTAATGGGTACTGGATTTTATCAGATGCTTTTTCTGCATCTATTGATACGATCATATTATTTTTATGCTTCATTTTGTTTATTTGGTGTATCACATTTGATTTATGAATATTGTACCAACCTTGCATCCCCGTAATAAATCCCACTTGGTCATGGTGTATGATCTTTTTAATGTAGTCCTGGGTTCAGTTTGCTAATATTTTGTTGAGGACATGTTTATTTTATTTATTTTTAATATTTTTAAATCTTCACTTGAGGATACATTCTTATTGATATTTACAGGAAGAGGAAGGGAGAGGGGGAGAGAGAAACATCCATGTGAAAGAGACACATTAATTGGTTGCCTCCCGTACGTACCCCGACCAAGGATCGACCTTTCAGGGGGCGATGCTCCAACCAACTGAGCCACTCCAGCCAGGCAAGGACATGTTTATTTTTTTAATTAAAAAAACAACAGCATAGCCAGTTTGCTCAGTGGTTAGCATTGGCCCACGGATTGAAGGGTCTCAGATTCGATTCGGGTCAAGGGCATGTACCTTGGTTGCAGGCTCAGTCCCTGGCCCTGATCTGGGTGCATGTGGGAGACAACCAGTTGATTGATGTGTCTCACATCGATGTTTCTCTCTCTGTCTCTGCCTCTCCCTTCCACTCTCTCTAAAAATCAATGGAAAAATATTCTCGGGTGAGGATTAACAAAACAAAAAACAACAATCACTCCTCTTCAGAGTTTCAGGCTCTTTTGTCTTGTTTCTGAAAAAAATGAATTTTGCATAAATATATACAGTAGAGTCAAAGTTTTCACAAAGATTAGATTCAGAATTTGGTGAGTAAGGTGTAAATCTCATAATGAAAATAATTCCCTAAAAAAATCCCTTCCTTTACCTATAAAGTAAGCATGCATAATTTTTGAATGTACAGCAATATGTACAATTGTTCACTTTCTACACTAGTGTACAGTGTATGATTCTAAGGAAGTGGTTTTGCCCCCCACCTACCCCAGTCCACCCCCACAGAGGATATTTGGCAATGTCTGAAGATAATTTTTTTGTCACTGACATGGTGAGAACATGAAACATTGACTTATAGTGTTGAAGATTAAGGTCAGTATTTCCAAACCAGGACAGAAACATATGGGAGAGGAATGGCCATGATTTTGCTATGCTATGAATGTGTTTTCATAGCTGGTTTGCTACTAATACGTGAATCACTATTTTTTATAATTGTAAAATACACATAACATAAAATTTACCATCTTAACCATTTTCTTATGTGCATAGTTCAGTAGTATTAAGTACATTCATCTTTTGTACAACCAATCTCCAGCAGTCTTTTCACATTGCAATACTATAGTTCTAAACCCATTCCACAACTTCCCATATTCCCCTCCACCCAGCCCTTAGCAACCACCATTCTATTTTCTGTCTATGAATTTGACTACTCTAGCTACCTCCTATAAGTGGAATCATAAAGTATTTGTTTCTTGTGACTGGCTTATTTAACTGGCATAAGGTCCTTAAGGCTCATCCATGTTGTTGTATGTCAGAGTTTCCTTTCTTTTTAAGGCTGAATAATCCATCATCTGTATACTAGAGGCCCGGTGCACGGATTTGTGCACTGGTGGGGGGCGTGGCCTGTGGGGATTGGCTTGCTGTGGGAGCACAGCTCATCCCAGTCAGCCTAGAGGCTGTGGACCCATCCTCTGAGCGGCTGCTGAATAAGGAAATTAGTCTGAGCTGATATTTCAGGGTAATGTCTTGGGTAACGGCGTGTTCTGTGTCCTGGAGGAACCTGGCGGAAAGCTTTGCACCCCAAAGCCTCTTGATGAATGTCCTTGATGTGTGATGCCAGGTCAGTGACACCATCAGGGATGTTCAGGGCAGCCATGCTCCAGGATCCTCAGCCATCAGGACAGCCTCCCCGGGGGGTCCACAGTCACGTCCCCTCTTGCCATCCCTCTTGCCATCCGCCTATGCTCTTTCTAGAACACACCTTAGAGGGCCTGCATCAGCTGGTGGGGTCAGGCCAGAGTCTGGATTGTCTCAGGTATTTGATAGGTGCAGAGACTCGGCCTCACCCTGGGCCTACTAGTGGCTGCTCCCACTGCGGGTCAGCCGAGCGGTGCTCCCACTGTGGGAGCACACTGACCACCAGGGGGCAGCTCCTGCATTGAGCATCTGCCCCCTGGTGGTCAGTGCGCGTCATAGTGACTGGTCGTTTCGCCGTTCAGTCGCTGGGCTTTTATATGTATAGATACCACATTTTGTTTAATCATTTATATGCTGATGCACATGAGTTGCTTCACCCTTTTGACTATTTTGAATAATGCTGCTGTGAACTTGGCTATACAAACATCTCTTTAGGACCTTGCCTTTACTTCTTTGGGGTATATACCCAGAGTGGAATTGCTGGATCATAGGATAGTTCTATTTTTAAGTTTTTTTGAGGACCACCATACTGTTTTTCATTGCAGCTACACCATATTACATTCCCACTAACACCACACAAGAACTCAAGTTTTTCCAGATCCTTGCCAATACCTGTTATTGTTTTTATAGTAGTCCTTCTAATGGGTGTGGGTGAGTCATTCTTGCAAACAAAAGGATTGTATACTTTATATTAGCTCTGATCAGTGGTATTGCAAGAAATGAGTTTCAGAAGCAATACATGTTCTTCAGTTGACACTTTTGAAACCTGATTCTGTGTAATGTTGTTAACCTTGCTAGTAGATCTTAATATTTGGTTGATATATTGTCTCCTAGTGTTTCCTGGTGTTTGAATATTCACTGTAGAATTAAAATTCTTTATTAATACTATTAGAATTAATATTTATTTCTTAAACAATGTTTTTAAAATATCCATGATTATAAGAGCTGGAAGTATTTTAAGAAAGAAAAGGGTAATCAGCTGGCAGATTTGTGTTAAGTTACTGCAGTGTAAAACACCATGAACAGGTGGATTTCATGAGCCTCTCAAACAAATTCAAGGCATGAAAAGGACAAAAAAATATTTAATCCTGATGTGTCAATGGCTTCTATTTCTAAGGAGGATATAATCCTAATCCAAATGTTGCACAAATTTACTGATATTAGAAGAGCCCATTTTATGAGATCAGGATTATCCTTATATCAAAAATTACAAAAAAGAAAACAAAAGACCAGTAGGCCTTCATGAACATAGTTGCAAAAGTTCTTAGAAATATTAGTGAATCAAGTCCATCAATATATAAAGACCAAATGGCAGTCCTGACCTGTGCGGTTCAGTGGTTAGAGTTGGCCTGGGGATGGGAGGGTCATGGTTTCAATTCCAGTCAAGGACACCTATCTGGGGTACAGATTTGTTCCCCAGCCATTGTCAGGGTGCATGTGGGAGGCAACCAATCCATGTGTCTCTCTTACATCAACGTTTCTCTCTCTTTCCTCTCTCTCTCTCTTTCTCTCTCTCTCTCTCTCTCTTTCTCTCTCTCCCTCCCTCCGTCCCTCCCTCACTTCCATTCTTTCTGGGGAAAAAAAAATCAATGGAAGAAAATATCCGTGGGTGAGGATTAAAAAAAAAAAAGAAAGACCAAATGGCATCATTCCAGGAATAGCAGGTTGGCTTCATATCTGAAAATCAATTGATGTAATAAACCGAAGGCAAGAATGCTACTCTTACCAGGTCTATTTAACATTGTACTAAGGCAAAAAAAAAGATATAATAATAATAATAATAATAATAACTATTTAACATTGTACTAAGGCAAAAAAAAAAGATATAATAATAATAATAATAATAATAATAATAAAGGGAATAAAAAGACAGTTTGTAAAGGGAGTACAGTTATAATCATTTGCAGATGATGTCTCCTATGTAGAAAATTCTAAAGAGTCTATTTTTTTTTTTAAGTCTAGAACCAGCCCTGCCTGAGTGGCTCAGTTTTTTGAGCATTGTCCTGTGCACTAAAAAGTTGCTGGTTCAATCCCCAGTGGAGGCATGTATCAATGTTTCTCTCTCACATTGATGCTTTCTCTCCCTCTCCCTCCCTGTCTCTAAAATCTAAAATCAATAAAAAACACATTTTTAATTAAAAAGTTAGAACCAGTGAGTTTAACAAGGTAATTATGATAAAGGTTAATATACAAAATACCAATAATATTTCTATATACTAGTGTTAAAGTGTCCTGACTAGGCCCAAGATGGAGTTGCTTATGCTAAACCCCATGTCAGCAAACGAAACCTTAACTAAATTCCTGTGCTCAGCTCTCCCAGAAAACATAGTTCTGTGCCAACCAATGAGCACTTGCCTGCTTAGCACAAGTTACCTAACCCTGCTCCAAGCTTTCCTTTGCTCCGTATAAGGAAAGTACCCCTGTGTAACAATTAACAATGCCCAGTGTAACTTTCTTGTTCCTGCTCACTTTGGTCTATGAAACTCTCTTTGTACAACCCTTGGAAACTCTTTCCTGTTTTCTAGACTTAATGCTTTCCAATTTATGAATTGTTAAATAAAAGTCAACTAGATCAGGAAATTAAGTGTCTGAAATTTTCTTTATCACCAGCAATGAACAGTTTAAAACTGAAATGTAAAAACAATAGCATAAAAAAATAGTTTGGCATAATTTCTTTCCCCAATCCTCACCCAAGGATAGATATGCTCTACTGATTGGGAGAGAGAGAGAGAGAGAGAGAGAAGCCACACACATTGATGTATGAGAGAAAAATCATTTGGCTGCCTCCTGTACACACACTTTGATGGGGGATCGAACCTGTAACCTAGGCATGTGCCCTGATTGGGAATCAAATCAGTAACTCTTTGGTGCTGGGACAATGCTCTAACCAGCTGAGCCACACTGGCCAGGGCGTTTGGCATAATTTTTATAAAAGATATGAAACCTATACATTAAAATTTACAAAACATTACTGAGAAACCAAGGGCCTAAATATACAGGGAGATGTACCATATTCATGGATTAATATGCTCTTTTAAGATGGCATCTCTCTCCTAAATTGATATATAGAATCAGTGCAATCCAATCAAATTTCATCAGGCTTTTTTTTTCTTTTAGAACTTGACAATCTGATTGTACAATTTTTATGTGAATGCAAAGGAATTAGAATAGCCAAAACAGTTTTGAAAAGAAAAAAAAAACAACAACACAAAAAACAAGCCCTAGCTGGTTTGGCTCAGTGGATAGAGTGTCAGCCTGCGGACCAAAGGGTCCTGGGTTTGATTCCAGTCAAGGGCATGTACCCTGGTTGCAGGCTCCTCCCTGGCCCAGGCCCTGGTCCGGGCACGTGCAGGAGGCAACCAATCGATGTGTTTCTCTTACATTGATGTTTCTCTCTGTCTTTCCCTCTCTCTTCCATTCTCCCTAAAAATCAATGGGAAAAAAAATATATCCTCAAGTGAGGATTAACAAAAAGAAGAAAAAAACAAGTTTGGTCAACTTAAGCTAAATTCATAATAACAAAAATGGTATTGCCATAAAGACAAGATAAAAAGATCAATGGAACAGGATAAAGAATCCAGAAATAGACTCGCATATATGCCATTTTCAGCTAGGGCTCCAAGGTAGCATAATAGGGAAAAGATAGTCTTCCTAAAAATTAGTGCATATCCATATGCAAGGAAATGAATTTCAAACCTTCCCTCCCACTATACTAAAGGGTGTCCCAAAATTCACGCAAGAAGTAATTTTGATAGAAAACAACACAGGTTTATAATTAAAAATTGTAAATTTTTTATTGATTCATAAAGGATACAGTATAGGGTTATGTATAGAATAGCATATCGGGTAAATGGCCTCCACAGCTTTGCTGGCACATATGCACTCTTTTGTTTAAATTTTCCATGCCCGTTTTGCATAAATGTGGCTGAATTTTGTTGATACAGTGCTCAATTTCCCCCTTCAAGGCGTGGGTGATTGTGGGCTTGTTGGCATAAACCTTAGACTTCAAAAAACCCCAAAGAAAAAAGTCCAACGGCGTTAAATCGCATGATCTGGGCGGCCAATTCTGATCACCAAAACGGGAAATTACATGACCAGGAAATGACTCATGCAGTAATTGAATTGTTTCTCGGGCTGTATGGCATGTGGCACCATCTTGTTGAAACCACATGTCGTCCACATCCGTATCTTGCAGTTTAGGCAAAGAAAACTG
>NW_005371792.1:167432-177782 GCF_000412655.1 Myotis brandtii | reverse complement strand
TCCATATATAACCCTATACTGTATACTTTATGAATCAATAAAAAATTTACAATTTTTAATTATAAACCTGTGTTTTCTATCAAAATTACTTCTTGCGTGAATTTTGGGACACCCTTTAGTATACAATCATTAACTTAAAATATACTTAATTGTGAGAGCTAAAATTATAAAATCTGTATAAGGACTCCTTTGTGACCTTGGTTTAAGATTTCCTAGACAAGACACTAAAAGCATGAACCATAAAGAAAAAATTGTAACTGAGGCTTTATTAAAATTAGAAACTTTTCTCCCAAAAAGACATTGTTTAAGAAAAGGAAAGCACCAGCCATAGAATGGCAAAACAATATCTGATAAAGGATTTGTTTTGAAAATGTATCTTAAAATCTTTTAACAAAATACACATTTAACTAATTAAAAATGGGCAAAAGATTTGAACAGACATTTTGCCAAAAAAGATATCCAAAGGCAAGTAAGCACATTAAAGATCCTCAACATCATAAGGCATTTGGAAAATGCAAACTAAAGTCACAATGAAAACATTCACTATACATCCACTAGAACCACTGAGATGAAACATCTGACAACCCCAAGTGACAAAACCAAGTGGAGCATCTGAAACTGATTCGTTGCTGGTAGAAATGCAAAATGGTACAGTCACTTTAGAAAAACATTCTTATAAAATAGTTAATATATAGTTACTAGAGGCCCAGTGCACAAAATTCGTGCATGGGTAGGGTCCCTAGTGGCTGCCTGCCACCGGCCACTGGCCGGGACCTCCCTTCCCCAGCTGCTGGCTGCCGGGGCCTGCCTTTGTTCCGTGCTGCCCCCTGGTGGTCAACACACATCATAGCAAGTGATCAAACTCCTAGTTGGTTGAACTCCCGAGGGGACACTTTGCATATTAGGCTTTTATATATATAGATTGCTTGCCTCAGCAATTCCACTCCCAGGTATTTCCCAGGAGGAATTAAAACATGTCCCCATAAAGAAGAGGATATGAATGTTCATAGCACCTGTATTCATTATGATCCCAAACTGGAAACAACCAGATGCCCATTGACTGGTGAATGGATATACAAATTGTGGTTTAATCATACAATTGTCATTTAAAAAAGAATGAACAACTGATGCAAGCAACAACAGAGTGACTCTCAAAAGCATTATGCTATATGGAAGAAACTGGACCAAAAAAGGCTACATGTAGTATCACTCCATTTATACGGCATCCTAGAAATGGCAGAACTGTAGTGATTGAAAGATCAGAGGTTCCAGGCCTTGGGGTGGAATGAGTGGATTGACTGCAAAGATGCATATTTTGAGGGTGATAGAAATGCTTTATGTATTAATTGTTGTGAAAATTACATTTGTCAAAACTCAACATTCAAATGGGTGAATTTATATGTAAATTATATTTAATAAATATGTTTTTCTTAAATACAATAGGTCTGTTACTGCTGATTTGTGTGTATGTGTGTGTGTGTGGGGGGGGGTTGTTTTGTTTTTTGGTTAATCCTCACCCAAGGAAATTTTTTCCATTGATTTTTAGAGATTGGAAGGGAGGGAAGGGGAGAGACAGAGAGAGAGAGAGAAAGAAACATAGATGTGAGAGAGACACATTGGTTGGTTGCCTCCTGCAGGCACCCCAACCCTCAGGGGATCCAACCTGCAACCTAGGTATGTGCCCTTGACTGGAATCGAACCTGAGACCCTTTGGTGCTCAGGTCGATGCTCTAACCACTGAGTCACATGGGCCAGGTTTAATTGTTTTTTTATAGTTGGGGCTATAAGCTCTGGTCATTAGGATTGTAGACAGATTTTTAAAGACACGGTGTGATAAGTGTGATGGCAGGCGGCAGTAGAGGGTGCTTAGACCTGGACGGTGTGGTGGATTCTTCCTTGACTCAACAGTCATCTCCAGTCCTCTACTCCTCCCACTGTGGAAGCCAAAAGACAGGTTCCTGCTTTTCCAGCTTCTTCAGCTAAGGGTGCCCCAGTGATCTCGTTTTGTTCAAGGATGTCTAAGGTGACTAGGGCTGGGGCTTCTAGTAAGCCTATTGCTTTCCTAATAAAAAGAGAATGTGCTATACTGTCCCCCACTCCCCGCTCTTTTTTTAATGTGAAAAGAATTCTGCCTGACGTGATTGCTCAAGTAGAAGATACTTCAAAAAGGAAGAAAAACAAGCTGAAGATTTTCGCACCTAAGTATATTTATTTAAGTGTGATGGTTAGAATATGACAGTTTTCAGAATACCAGAAATAATTTCTGTATTTTCTATGACCACTGTATCTAGTCCAATGTTCTATTTCTTTTTAATCTTCCTTAATTGGGTAGATTCTGTGCCAAGAATATATGTCATTCTAGTCAGAATAACTTATCTCTTAAGTATAGCGAATGTAATCAGGGTTTGAAGGGCTATAGCTCAAAAAAGAAAAGAGTACTTTATATTTATGTTCCATAAGGGGAATTAGATGTTAGGCTAGTAAAATTTGATTCTTCTTAAGTATTTCCATATGAAGTATTATCTGATGTTCCCATGCCCTCTGATATCGCTGCATAGTCATATATATATTTCTGTTCTTGTTGAAACCTGAAACCTAGAGAGAGAGGAATGACAAATGTTTAGAAAGATGCCTGATGTGATAAGATATAGACTCATTCAATATACCAGGTTAAGGTCTATTCCACATTCCTTTCACCACTGTTAGAGCACCTATCTTTATATCCTACTTAACTGAAGCCATAAATGTCCCAAGTTTTTTAGTTCATCCTACTGTTTCCTACTATATTTCATTGTTTATCTCTAAAAAAGGCTGTGAAGGACTTGGGTTTGAGTTTGATTTATTACTAACTAGAGGCCCAGTGCATGAAATTTGTTCACAGATAGGGTCCCTAGCAGCTGCTGGCTGCCAGCTGGGACCTCCCTTCCCATGACTGCATGCCACTGTTGCCGGCCAGGGCCTCTCTTCCCGCGGTTTGGCCGGACAGCCCCGCCCCCTGGTCAAATTGGTTGAACTCTTAGTGGAGGGGACAATTTGCATATTAGGCTTTTATTATATAGGATTAGCTGTGCAATTTGTGGCAAGTTATTTAACCTAAGTCCCAGTGTCCTCATCTATAAAATGGGGCTAACAATAGCGCATACCTAATCATTTTTGTGAGAATTAAGTGTAATGTGCACGTAAAGGACTTAGCATTCAGCGTGGCGTTTAGTTAGTGCCCCATAATTCACTACTAGCTAACAGTTTTTTATTCATAAATGAATAGACGCCTTTTCTCTCTCTCAGGCTAAAGTTTCCAAATATCTGGATTAGATTACCTTGTGATCTTGAAGAAGTGGCACACATTCTCTCCTCTTCTCCAGTGCCAGCACCTTCAATGCCTCACCTTCTACTGACTTCAGCTATAAATGCAAACCTCTCCTACTTAAAATAAATTTCACTTTCTCTTGTGCTTCTTCCAATCATCATACAATATCTTTCCATCTTTCTGCCATCGGTACAGGCAGACCTCGTTTCGCAGCACTTCACTTTATTATGCTTCACAGCTATTGCTTTTTTTTTTTTTTTTTTTTACAAATGGAAAGCAAGACCCTCCACAAGCAAAAAGATTATGATTCACTTTATTGCACTACTTGCATTATTGAGATGGTGTGGAACTGAACCCGCCATCTCTCCAAGGTATGCCTGTAATCTCTCTCTCTTTTTAAAATATATTTTAGAGGGAGAGAAAGGGGTAGAGATAGAAACATCAATGATGAGAAGGAATCATTAATTGGCTGCCTCCTACTGGGGATTGAGCCGGCAACCTGGGCATGTGCCCTTGACCGGAATCAAACCTGGGACCCTTCAGTCTGCAGGCCAACGCTCTATCCACTGAGCCAAACCGGCTAGGGCTGTAATCTTTTAACTCAGTATTTTATATTCTATGCTCCCACTTTTTTTACTTGTCATTCCTTTATGTTCTTTGATCTGTCATTGAAAACTTACTGTGTGCTACACACATTGGGGATTCAGAAGCAAACAGGACAACTCCCTGCCCTTAGTGAAGATAGGTCTCTAAAACTGTTCTGTAGAAGACCACCAACTCCATTAAACCCCCAAAGTGGAAACCACAGAATGTTTGAGGAACAGGCAAGAGGCTGTGAGTGAGGGGGAGAGTGGGACATGATTAGAGTGGAAAGCTAAGCCAGAGCCAGAGCCAGAGCCAGAGCCAGAGCCAGAGCCATCCTAAAGTCGGGACTTGGTTCCAAGCGCAGTGAACACTGAGAGGCAGCAGAAGTGGTCCTGGTTAAGAACATGGGTTCTGGAGCTGGCAGCCCTCACAGGTTCTTACTGTGAGACCTTGAGCAAGTAACCCATCTCGTTGCTTGCTCATCTGTAAAATGCAGATAATAGAACTCATTGGGCTGAAGATCAAACGAGTTAATACTATAAAACACTTTAAGTTAGCACTCCCACACGGTGATTGCTAGAGAAGGGATCCTGTGTTCTAATTGCGTTGGTTTACATTGTGAAAGATCACTGTCTGCTGTGGGGAATGGACTGGGGCGGGAGGGGGGAGGGAAGGAGGGAAAGGGGTAATGGGTTTGGAGGCTGTCACACAAGCTTGCAGAGGGATGATAGCAACCTGGACCGTGGTGTGGTGGTAGCAATGAGCTGGACACAGTGGCTAGGTTAAGGCTAATTATAGAGTATGAATTCCGTGCCAGGAACTAGTCTAAGCTCTTCACACATTTTTCCTTAGTACTTCACTGCTACCTATAACCTTGTACTATTGTTAATCTAATTTTACAGAAGAGGAAACTGAACTAGTAACTTGCCCAAGATCACACAGCCAGTAAGCAGTAGAGCCAAAAATCAACACCAGGCACTCTGAACCAACTCTCCACAATTGTAACTTCTCCGCGTTACCGCCTCCCACAGATGCCAGCAGGAGAGAACTCCTACGTTCAGACTATACAACAACCATGATTAGACTTGGCTATGTTAGGTGTTGATATTTCTGGGTTATGATGCTGTGCTTCTTCAACTGCTCTGTGTTGTGGACCACTGAGGGACAAGAGTGGCATAGAACCTAAACATTACTTCTTATATTTTGAGGCATTTATTTAGCCAAGTGAAGTTTGCTCATTAAATAATTTTTATTTAATAATTGAAACCATGAAGTATGCAACTTTAGAAAAGGATTCATGAATAACTCAAGAAGATCAGTTGCTTTTGAATTCCTTATTTGATTTGATTTACTTAACTATACATTACCTAAGTACATTCTAACATTCCAACTGTTAACCATAAATGGGTAAAAGTAGTAAAATTGGTTTTCTAAAAATGTATTCTGTGCTTTAAAATTTTTAATTTCCACAAATAAAATACATTCATTTTTATAGACACTCAGTATCATTTATAAACAGAAATGTTATTTTTTGTGCTAATAATACTATAAGAAGGAAAAGTAAAGGAGCTCTTTTCTGCTTAAAAATATATAGCTATTGGATATTTCTAGCTACATTGTGTGGGGAGCCGGCATGGCCATGGCATACTCAGCCCCAGGGCGCCTTATGTGCCATGCCAGCTCAGCCTGGTTCAGTGACCCTGAGTTGGGGGGGAGGGGGGTGTAAGGATTGAGAAAAGACAGACAAGAGAATGAAAGCTGGGTCTTGGTGGGACGCTGCTCCCTGATGAGGAGACAGCACCAGCACCCACAAGCCGTGTCTTTATTTTATAGCAGATGCCACGAGGCAAAGTAGGGGCGTGATCACGCTGTTTACAGCATTCTCGTGAGTTTCAACCCTACTCAACTACATGCAGCTGAACTCTAGCACAAGGCACGTGGGGCCATGTGTTTGGACCATAGGTTCAAGCTTACAACCATAACTGTTGGCTACAATTGTGCTGGGAGGGCCCTGCCCTCCAGCTGGGACTTGCACGTGGCAATGAGAGGACCCTGTCCTTTCATTAGTCCGAGGCTTGAGCCTGGCCAAAACAGTGTAGCTGCGCCCCACAACATTGAAAATGAAGTATGGTTTCAAACTGGAAAAAAAATTTAACCCTATATAAAATAAAAAATTTCCTTCTATTTCCAATTAACAGTCTTACTATAAGATAATAATGACTTGGCAAATTTACTTATGTCTATATACTGTGCAGGGTGTGGAAATGTTAGGTGCTAAGAAATGTGTACATATGTGGAATGTATCATTTTTGTTCAAAAGAATTTCCCATAAAGTATTGCTAAAAATCACCTACTTTTGAAGTTAACTGAAGAGTCGCTTGTAGCAATTTCCTTCCAGCTGGCAACATACCTAAGCACATTATATAGACATTAAATTAAATTGGTTTATTAGGAAGTAATTAATTGACTTATCAGTTCACGCTTAGGCTATTTCTACAATTCTACTTCCTTTGTGAAATCGCAATGACAACAAACTCACTAGTCCAAATGTTTCATCCTCATGACTTTCCCACCTCCAAGTAGCTCTCCTGCACCCAAGACAACCTCTAGGACAGGGAGTTGCAGGAGGTTTAAAAATGGTACCCACCATCTACCATGTTAGTACCCTGGGTCCCTCAGCACACCTCTCCTCATCTTATCCTGTTCCATTCCTTTGAGATCATGTCTTCAGTTGAATACCTACTAAGATGTTAGTTAACTTCTAAATTAAAAGTATGGACAGAAAATTCTCTGGGAGGGAAAAAGAGGAAGCAACAAAAACAAATATATTTGTCCTTGGTTCTGGATTGCCAGACCTACTGTCTCTGACATGTTAACAGAAATTTAGTGCATGTGCTTTACGATGTTAGAAGAGCAATGTGCAGCCTTTGCCGTGTGCTGTAAACATAAGAGGTCGCATTCAAATAGGGCACATGCAGCTGCCACCTCAGTTCCCTAAATAGACTGAAATAGGGAAACCAGGGTAGCCTGAGAAGAGGTCAAATAGGGAAGGGCAAGGTCTGATGAGGAAATACTCTGAAAGGCAGGTTTCCTGCAACTGTTCCACTTCATTTTAGGCTCTGTGTCCCCTTTCCCAAGCCTCCTTTCTTCCAACTGCACCCCAGAAATCAGGTAAGAAACTGGTCACAGGAGGTACTGAAAGGGGGCTGGCAGAGAATGTATGAGGAGGATTGGAATTGTTGTGTAAAAAAATGATATTCCAAGTATTCATTTATTCCACTGAATTACTCTTATTAGCTTTGTGTTCCTGAAGTTTTTTGTTTTAGGAAGGTAATGCTATCCAAGAACATTGAAATATCTTAAGTACTGTGTCTAAAGTCAGCTCCTTTTGTTACTCCTACCTCTTCTTGCTCCAAGAACTTTATTCTATGGCCTTAAATGGGATATTGCTGGATCGCTGTTACATAAAAAAATGCAAGAACCTCTTCCCAGGACCTCTTAGCAGACAGTTCAATCTGGATTGACCTTAAATTTAGGCAGACTTTCAGCGATCGTTTAGGATCACTACGAAGAGCTGGGTGTCTATCACCTGCTTCCTTGGATTTATATACCGAAAGGTTTTCATTCCACCTTCAAGGACACCTGACAGTCTTGGTTACAAACATATGCCCTATTTAACTAAGGCTGATCACTGGCCTAGCTTTACCTGATATTAGGACAATTATTTAAAAAGAACTTCTCATAAGGAACATATGTAACTAATAAAAACAGTGATAAAAAAATCTAAGTTTTATAAATAGAAGCAACAGTCTGGTGATAGCATTACCATACTGCTCATATCATAGCGCTAATTTGTCTTTCTCTCTAGAACATTTTTAAGATAGTAATTGTAGAATAATTACTATTCCACATGTGGAATCTATAATGAATTCCTCAGGGATGCAAAGTTAACATTTTAGTGATCTGGAAGTCCCTAGCCAGAGAGGCCATGTAACTACATATCCTAGAAATTGAAGGAACAGCTTCAGATATAGACACTACCCCTCACACACATAGGCAAAGATCCCTCGCCAACGCAGTTAATAATTGATCATCAGGAAATTATTTAAGATACCCCAACTGCTGATTAGTTAGGTTATTTCAAAATTCATATGCAATTTGAAAATTATGAAGATCCTGGAAGTGGACCATCTGGTAGATAGAGAATATGCCCCTGAAAATCCAACAAGAACATTAGCCACCATGCAGCATTGTGGGCAGTTCAGTGATGGTGATGTGGGGGGTTACATTCTAAGTGCCTGCAGCAACACGTCTCTAGATACTGCAGAATTTGCAACAATACTCATCAGTGTCCGTGAGTTCAAGAGTGAAGTTGTCTCTATTCATTCTTCCAAATTATAATATTGTGCTCAGTTGATATTGTTGCAATGCGCATCTGCAGATGCACATGGCCACCCGTCATGACAAGGGGCTAGCACAAAAGTTGCTGGGGAAGAACCTGGTTTGTATCACTCAATATCAGTGTTTAACACATTTATGTCAATCTAATGGTCTGACTAGTGAAAACTGTCCACAGATTTTGAAGGATACTCTCCAAGAAATTAGTGGCTACCAATTCTCCTGAAGAAAAATGTCAGACTCTGAAATTCTCATCAAACAAGGTGAGTTACGAACATCTAGATGACTGCAAAGATCTAACAGGAAAGTAGACTGTGGAGACCATAAATGCACTGGGAAGAAGGTGCTGGCTTATACTTAATGTCTGCAGTCGGCTGGGGGAAGATCTCTGCAAAGTTTGGTCTTGCCTCATAATCAGCAGCTTGGGATTAGTGAGGCTACTGAAATAATCCCAAATTATCACACTGGATTCTATTTGAAATATTTGTTGTCCAGGGCTCAGTAGAAAAACTTGCTTCCTAAGAATTCAAAGTTGGTTCCAAATTATGATTGTGCCTAAGTGAGAGAATAAACTGCTAGAAATTGTACATAATTTGGAAGCGTGAAGTATCTGCATTAAAAAGAAAGAAATTTTCTGTTAGTCTTTCCATGTCATAGCTAGGTGTATTCATCTCATCCAACATAGAGTATATGATACAAAAAACCACTTCAAGTCTTACTGGTTTAATGTTTTTGTCCTTTCTTCCACAAAGAGACCATTAGAAATGTAATCCCCTACCAGGGAAGGGTATGGCAGGTGGCTGAGATGCCTGTTTATTTCCTCCCTTCACACTCAATTGCATCATTCTAATTATATTCCAACTTGAGGCCCGGTGCACAAAAATCTGTGCACTCGGGGGAGTCCCTCAGCCCGGCCTGTGCCCTCTCGCAGTCTGGGACCCCTCAGGGGATGACCACCTGCTGGCTTAGGCCCACTCCCTGGGGGATTGGGCCTAAGCTGGCAGTCAGACATCCCTCTGGCAGCCTGGGAGCCCTCGGGGGATGTTCACTTGCCAGCGAGGAGCAGGCCTAAGCTACAGTCGGACATCCTTAATGTTGCTGAGGCGGGAGAGGCTCCTGCCACCACCGCTGTACTGACAGCTGTCAGCCTGGCTTGTGGCTGAGCAGAGCTCCCCCTGTGGGAGCACACTGACCACCAGGGGGCAGCTCCTGCATTGAGTGTCTGCCCCGCTGGAGGTCAGTGTGTGTCATAGTGACCAGTCATTCCCAGTCGTTCTGCTGTTAGGGTCAATATGCATATTACCCTTTTATTAGTATAGATAGAGGCTTGGTGCACAGGTGGGGGCTGGCTGGTTTGCCCTGAAGGGTGTCCCAGATCAGGGTGGGGGTCCCACTGGGGTGACTGGCCAACCTGAGTGAGGGGCTGAGGGCCATTTTCAGACTGGCCACACCACCTTCAGGGTGGGGGTCCCCACTGGGGTGCTTGGCCAGCCTGCGTGAGGGGCTGAGGGCCGTTTTCAGGCTGGCCACGCCCCCTGGCAACCCAAGCTCCCAGCCTCTCCTTTCATTCTTTTTTTTTTTCAGTGCCTCCTTGAGCAGAGGCCAGGGCATGCTGGAAGCAGGTATCTGGGATTTATTTATCTTCTATAATTGAAACTTTGTAGCCTTGAGCAGAGCCTAGGGCCGGCCAGGACAGGAGGGAAGCTTTGCTTCCTCCATTGCCGGGGGCAACCCAAGCCTCCTGCTCACTCCAGCTTTGTGGCCGCTGTCACCTTAATCTGGTTAATTTGCATACTCGCTCCTGATTGGCTGGTGGGCGTGGCTTGTGGGTGTAGCAGAGTGATGGAGTGATGGTTAATTTGCATGGTTTGGAGAAACCAAGATGGCGGCATAGGTAAACACCTGAAATTGCTGCCTCACACAACCACTTCAAAAATACAACAAAAAGACAAAACGGACATCATCCAGAACCACAGGAAGGCTGGCTGAGTGGAAATTCTACAACTAGAAGGAAAGAGAAAAGCATACCGAGACTCAGAGGAGGTGCGGTGCGGAAGTAA
>NW_005371792.1:159567-165505 GCF_000412655.1 Myotis brandtii | reverse complement strand
GACAAAAATCGTGCACCTATGGATGAGGACAGAGGGGGGGTGAGGGCGGAGGGTGGGGTGGGAACCAGGTGGAGGGGAGCTATGGGGGGGAAAAGAGGAACAACTGTAATAATCTGAACAATAAAGATTTAATTAAAAAAAATAAATGACACTAAATAAATAATTAAGACACTGAAAAAAATTTGCATGTTTCTCTTTTATTAGTGTAGATAGTGATGGAATATAGGATATTGGGGTGGATTTTAGAGAAATCTTTCACTAAAGCTTTCTGGCCTTCACTTGAATTAGCCAACAATATAAGGGAAAGGCTAATCAGGATTTCAAAAGCTTACTTGAGAAAATTCTCTATCCTGCCCTAGAAGCTTATTAAAAATGAACCTGACCTACCACTCTTTCCTCCCTCCGCCACCCCATTTTCTACCCAGCAACTTTTACCCTTAGGGGGAAAAAAGTACAAGTATAGCATTACATAAAGTATGTGATTGTTTAACCACTATGCTGTACACCTGAAACTAATACAAAATAATATTAAATGTATACACTTTTGATTTTTTAAAAAGTTTATACAAAAAGTTTATACAAAAAAAGTTTTTTAAAAAAGCTGGCCTTCATGGCTTGGAGATTGGGCGTTGACCTGTGAGCCAGGAGGTCATGGTTTGATTCCCAGTCAGGGCAAATGTCCAGGTTGCAAGCTAGATCCACAGTGTGGGGAATGTGGAAAGCAGCCTATTAGTAATTCTCTCTCATCATTGATGTTTCTATCTCTCTCTCTCCCTCTCCCTTTCTCTCTGAAATCAATAAAAAATATATTTAAAAAAGTTTTAAAAGTACAGCATTACAGTTCCTTTCTTTGGATGTCATTTCTTGCATCATTATTATCGTCTGTGTTTATTCATTGTCCCAAAAATCACAGACGTGCTGTCAATAGGGAATCCCAATATTATGGCTTGGACAAAATACTGAATCACAACAATCTCTTTTTACTATTAGTACAAGATATCTTAGAGCATCTATCTACTATGAATAATTAGTTCTTCATTTCTTCTTATCTTTCCCTTTATATTTTCTAATATATCCTTCTTATCTTCTTTCTTTTTGTTTTTTTCCTATTTTCTTATTCTTTCTTTTCCTTCGTCATCTTTCCTTTTTTCATTATGCTCTTCTCTGATTCTTGTTCAATTCTCTTCTTCCTGTTTTATTGTTATACTAGAGGCCCCAGTGCATGAAAATTCATTCACTGGAGGGGGAGTCCCTCAGCCCGGCCTGCCCCCTCTCACAGTCCGGGAGCCCTCAGGGGTGGGAAGTGACCCAGTGATCAGGGGAAGGTGACGCCTCATCACACCTCTGCTGCTGCCACTGCCGGCAGCGCAGGCCTCAGTTGGCCCTGTTTACCTGAGCCTTGGGCGGCTCTGAGTGGCTGGGCAGCTGCCATCCAGGCTTGCCTGCGCCTCAGGCTGGCCCTGGGCGGCTGGGCAGCCAACAGCTGAGGCTTGTCTGTACCTCGGGCATCGGCTGGGCAGCCACCATCCAAGGCTTGCCTGTGCATCCGGCCAGCCCTGGGCAGCTGGGGGACTAAGGGGACTGGGGGACTCTGGAGGCAGGCACATGGCGGGTCTGAGGGGACTGGGCACCACCATCTTTGAGGGCGTGGCAGTCAATGAGCATATTCTCTCCTTATTGGCTATGGGCGCTGCCGCTGCCATCTTTGAGGGCAGGACAGTGTATTAGCATATTTCCTCCTTATTGGCTGTGGGTGCCGCCATCTTTGAGGGTGGGGCAGTGAATTAGCACATTCCCTCCTTATTGACTGTGGGCACTGCCACCTTTGCTTAGCATATTCCCTCCTTATTGACTGTGGGCACTGCCACCTTTGTGATGGTGTGAGGGTCAAATAGCATATTCCCTCTTTATTAGATAGAATGACATGTTGATTTTTTTCTATCCTATTTTCTTTTCTCTCTTCCTTTTTCTTATGTTTCTTCACACACAGCATCTTCATTTTATTTTTTCTGCCTTTCATCTGTGCAATATTCACATTCATTGCTGTAGCTGAGTAAATATTCAATATATTGAAATCTTTTTGAGATATAATCCACATGCCATAAAACTCACCCATTTAAAGTATATTGGGTTAATGGCTTTTAGTGTACTCAGTCAATTTCAGAACATTTTCATTTTTTCAAAAAGAAAATGTACCTCTTGGTATCACCTCCCAATCCCCATAAGTCTCAGCCCTAGGCAACCACTAATCTACTTTCCATCTCTATGGATTTGCCTATTCTGCACATTTCATATAGATGGAATCATATAATATGTGGTCCTTTATGATTGGCTTCTTTCACTTACCAGGTTTATCAATATTGTGGCATGTATCAGCATTTCTTTTTATTGTAGAATAATATTCCATTGTATGGATATACCACATTTTATTTACCCATTCACCAGTTGATGAATATTTGTGTTGTTTCTACTTTTTGGTTATATTGTAAATAATGACGCTATAAACATTTATGTAAAAGTTTTACATGAACATGTTTTTTATTTCTCTTGTGCATATATACCGAGGACTAAAATTGCTCAATTATATGGCAAGTTCAAGTTTAACCATGAGAAACTGCCAGATTATTTTCCAATATGGCTGCACCATTATATATTTCCACTGGCAGTTTATAATGGTTCTAATTCCTTCATCTCCTTGACAATGTGTTACTATCTATTTTTTTTTATTATAGCCATCTTAGTGGGTCTGAAGTAGGATCTTATTGTGGTTTTAACTTGAATTTCCCTGATGGTTATATTAAATATTTTTGAATTTCATCACACACCAAAAAATTCCTAAAAAATTAGTTTTCCAAGGGCCATAGTATGTCACTGAAAAAGAATAACTTTTTAATGTTTCACATGGGAAGATCAGGGACTATACATTAAGGAAATTCTTCATATTATTAATTGCATGTTCTTAGCCTTGTTTCTAAATCCCAAAGTAAAAAATAAAGCAGATTTAGACTAAGGCCTAAGAATAAAGTCTGACAGTAAAGAACACCTGTCTAGTTTTTCTTTTTTCTATTTTTAGATCATCCCTTTTATACCTTTCACCCTCATTTCTTCTTCTTTCTTTCAAGACAAGTAATGCATTCTCATTTTGGGGGGAGGAGATTATGTTTGTGACTCCCTAGATTCAACTTGGGAGTGGAAAATATTAGAAATAAAAATATGATGCCTGCCCTTGTTCCCCAAGAATAGTAACATGTATTTACTCATCAAAGTTCAGTGTATTTGTCCAGTTCAGCACTTCATCCACTTCCCATTCCATCACAGAATCTATTCCACCATCTTCAATAGATTTTATTAGCCCCTTTGATGCTCTGTGAATTAAACCTAGAGTTTTTAGATTTGTTGACTTAGCCTCCAGGTGTCCTTTATAGTACCTAAGTAGAGGAAAGGAAGAGAGACAAAAATCCTTTGGAATACGTGATTACTAGTAGATGCACTTAGTATATATTGTTGTAATACTATTTAAATATAAACCATCTTTTTATCCTACTTAACTCAAATACCTCTAAACCAAGTTCTATGTGATGGGATCTTTTGGAAAAAGCAAAGCAGCATAAGCAACCACACTAACCAGAGAAGCCTCATTTCAAAATTACCTCTCAAGTAAGTTGGATTTTTATGATATAAAAAAACACTAAGTTATTATATCACTGAATCATATCATTATAGAATCAAAGGATCTTGGAGCCCAAATAATTGTCCAACTTGTTTTATAGATAAGGAAATACTAAAAGAGTTTAGTAACTTTTAGAAGGTCACGTTGCTAATGATAAATATAAAGAGGGAAGGAAAGAGAAAGAGAGGAATAAAAAAAGGGAAGAGAGTTATCGACATCTTTTTTGTGTCAGGTACTTCTCATACATCATCTTGTTTCATTCTCTTTAAAAAGACAGTTCATTTGAGACAGCTATTTTTATTCCCATTTTATGCATGAGGAAATTGAGACTTAGAGAAATTAAGAAATTGTTCAATAATATGTATGTAATATATATATCAGAGCCAAATCTAATTTTAAGCCCATACTTCTAAAGTACAGTTCTCTTGAAAAAACAAAAACAGAAGATAGTGGCATAGGTAAACGCCTGTACTCGCCACCTCCCACAACCACATCAAAATTACAAATAAAATACAGAACAACCATCATCCAGAACCACTGGAAAGCTGACTGAATATAAGTCCTACACCTAGAGAAGTCGAGAAGAAAGCACACTGAGACTGGTAGGAGGTGCAGAGGCATGGAACAGGGTCCGGCACTCACATGTGCCACTTTGTTAGTCGGGAGGGAGATCGTCTCTGTGGAGGCTCCCTGGAGGAGCAAGGGGTCCCAGCTCCACACCAGACTCCAGCCCAGGGTCCCAGAACTGGGAAAAGAAGTACCTATGGGCAGTAAGAATTAGTGCTGTAGAGTGAGTTGGGGGAAGAGGCGCTGGTGGGAGGGTGCCGGCCAATGTAGGGGAAAGAGAATGAGAAGAGGGAGGAGGGACGGGGTCGGGATGGATGGAGGAATCTTTGAGGGAGAAGAAAAGGCAAAGGGGGAGAAGCTGACGGGCGGGGGTTGGGGTCCGTTTGGGGGGTGGCGTGAGAGGAGACCCTGAGGGGACTCACCCGGGTATGGGGGGAGGGAGGACAGCGCTTCCCGGGGAGAAGCTGGCTGGGTGGTGTGGAAGGAAGGGGACAATGGAGAGGAGGCCCGAGGCAGATGGGAGGAGGCAGCCTGGCAAAGCGAGGCAGATGGCTGGAGCACAGAGCGCCAAGTTGCGGGAAAACTGGAGACGGAACCTCTGCCCTCTGAGAAATAAAAAAAATAAAAAAAATAAAATAAAGAATTATGTGCTGTAAAAACCAGTGTGGATTGGAGCTCAGTGACACAGAGGCTGCTGGAGACCCAGCTGCTCCTCCTAAAAGACCAGCACCACCAACTGAACTTACAAGGTCTCACTTCCTCTGAGCTCCAGCACCACGGCAAGGCTCTGGTGGACACAGACACATATGAGGAGGAACTAGATTTTCTGGCATCGAGGCAGGAACTCGGGGGTGGCTTTCTTCCAGATGGAGATGCTCACAGGGATCATTGTTTCTATGCTGGGACCTCTCTGATTGCAGGGATGACTGGCAGCGATTTCTGTTTGCTCTGCCCTGGTGATTCCTTGAGACCCCACCTCATCCAAATTACAACCCCACCCAACCTGTGAGCAGTGGCTTTTTGCATATGAATGGCCTGTCCTTGCTCAGGCTAAAATCTCTCAAGCAAGCTGCAGCTGGTTCAGGGAGCCTCAAACCTATCAATAAAAGGCCCAAGACCTGGCACCAGCACCAGCCTGCCTTGCTTCATAGCTGGGCCTCATCTGGGCACTTCCAAACCCGATACAAATTGGAGGAATCTGAATATCTCTCTGTAGCTTCTGCTGGGTGGCCCAAGGCAGTGGCTGACTTTGCACCTTCCTGGAGACCCAAGAGTCAGTGTACTCAGTGGTCAGCATCAGACCATATCAGATTATAACTCTACACATCCATAAGTGATACATTCAAGGGTCAGACTCAGTGAGCACCAAAGCCCCACTGAAGCAAGTCCTGCTCCATAGGGTTGTCTTCTGCACAGCAGCTCTCCCACTGTAGTCACAGCTGGTCTTCATAGCCAATTGGCCTGGAGGTCCATTCCTCCCAGTGACACCAATAGCAGTCAAGTCTCAACTACAATAAGACTGTGCACACAGCACACAAAAGGATGTACTTGGAGCTCCCAGTTCAGGTGACTGGGGAGGCTGAGCCACTGGTTCCTATAGAGCACCTACTACACAAGGCACCAACTCAAGGAGACATAGCAGCTCTGCCCAATACATAGAAACAAACACAGGGAAGCAGCCAAAATGTGGAGACAAAAAAA
>NW_005371792.1:152957-158935 GCF_000412655.1 Myotis brandtii | reverse complement strand
ACACATCATAATTAAAATGCCAAGGGCTAAAGAGAGAAAATATTAAAAGCAGCAAGAGAAAAGCAGTTAGTTTCCTATAAGGGAATGCCCATATGACTATCAGCTGATTTCTCAACAGAAACTATGCAGGCCAGAATGGAGTGGCAAGAAGTATTCAAGTGATGAATTGCAAGGACCTACAACCAAGATTACTCTACCCAGCAAAGCTATAATTTAGAATTGAAGATCAGATAAAGAGCTTCACAGATAAGAAAAAGCTAAAGGAGTTCATCACCACCAAACCAGTATTATATGAAATGTTGAAGGATATTCTTTAAGAAGAGGAAGAAGAAAAAGGTCACAAATATGAACAACAAAATGGCAACAAATACATACCTATCAAGAATTGAATCTAAATGTCAAAATAAACGAATAATAAATCTAATGATTAGAATAAACTGGTGAATAAAATAGAATCAGAGGCCTGGAAATGGAGCAGCCTGACGATTCTCAGAGGGAAAGGGGGTAAGGGAGCAGGAAGAGATTAAACAAAGATCTGGTATGCATATATGCATTACCTGTGGACATAGACAATAGGATGGCGAAGGCCAGGGGTGGGGCAGGAACTGGGTGGAGGGGGACAATGGGGGGGAAAAGAGGGACATCTGTAATAATCTCAACAATAACGATTTTTTAAAAATAAAGTACTGTTCTCTTATATTAGTCTGAGCACATAAATTAATGCATCCCACAAACATGAGCTGAGTGAATACACAGAAGTTGTCCTTACTAAGATTACTAGAATATAACATTTTTATTGTTTTTCATTTTAAGATCTACATTGGAAGTGTAAATCCCTATAAAACATTTATACAACCGCTGGCACATAGTAAGTATTCAATAAAAGAAGGCTTACACAATCCTGGATGGCAACAGATGTGACAGTGAGAAGATATACCCCTGACCTCATGAAGTTTTTGCTTTGTCAGACTTTAAATGGATAATGATCTATGAAAGCTAATGCATTTTATAGAAGCAGAAACATGCCTCTTGATTTAAGTTGGTTAGCTAGAGCACAAATTTAAGAAAGTATGATTTCATCATTTTTCTAGAGTTCTTCATTTGCTTATTCATTTAATAGTTATTGTCGACCATTTGTAAAGCAATCTGTTCAAAACTGAAATTCCCTCATGGAACTTGCAATCTTTCAATTCTATAATCTCTTCCCTGAACATAAAAGGCACTTAGTAGACATTGATTAAATGAAAAAATAATTAAATGATGGTACCAACTGGTCCATATTTATTAACTAATACTCATGCCACAACAAAAATGCATTTAGAAATCAGAAACTTCTGGAAGGCTGGGGGTGAATGGATTTTTTATGAGTTTCTCCATGTTTTAACTTCTCATATGTCCAGACACTTAAGATTAGATCCATCTTCTTCCTTTTAATTATTATTATTTTTATTTGACTTTCTAGAGAGGAAGGGAGAGAAAGAAAAACATCAATCGGCTGCCTCCCACACATCCCCAACTGGGACCAAACCCACAACCCAGGTATGGGTCCTGACTGGGAACTTTTCAGTGTAAGGGATGATGTTCCAACCAACGGAGCCACACTGGCCAGGGCATCCCTTTACTACTTTAAACCAAAGGCCTGGTGCATGAATGACACTCTCCCCAACCCCCATTAATGGACTGCAGCTAGCCTGATGCTGGATTGGACTGGCTCCAACATGGAAAGGAAACTCTAGACACTGGTTTTGCTTCTAGCTCTATTGAAACCCCAACCCGGCTGGTGTGGCTCAATTGGTAGAGCATCATCCCATGCACCAAGAGGTCGCCAGTTTGATTCCAGTAGGGGCACAAGCCCAGGTTGCAGGCTCGATCCCCATGGGGAATGCGCAGGAGGTAATCTATCGATGTCTCTATCTCTCTCTTCCTCTCCCTTCTCTCTAAAAAAATCAATAAAAAACATTTTTTTTAAAATAAGAAAGAAATCCCAGCTACACTTCCTCTGTAGGGAAATAGGACTTTGGAAACCCAGTGGTGTAATTCCATGGAAATAAAGCTTTCTATCATATTGAAAAATAAATATATAACATAGTTATTTTAGTAATAATAGCAAAAAATTAAAACCTTAAAATACTATATACTTTTTAGTAAGTCTTTCATCAACTTACATTTGCCTCATCCATTCTATTTTTCTAATTTTTCTCTTTTTTTCTATATCTTGTCTTCTTTTCAGTTTAGAGAAATGAAATTTGGTTTCCTTTTTGTCTCCAATTGCATTTTCAGTAGACACCCAAAACTATTGAGAAATAAAACAAGAATATACAAAATGTTGAAATACTGATTGTGAGGTTATCTGACTGTACACAATAACTTCTGAGTGCTCAATACGAATATGCCAAGGTAGAAATAGAGGGTAAGATAAACCCTTGAAAGGTATTTCTAATTTAGTGATGGGTGAATAGCACAGGGAGCAGCAGTTCTCAACCTGTGGGTCGAGACCCTTTCATAGGGGTTGCCTAAGACCGGAAAACACATATATAATTACATATTGTTTTTGTGATTAACCACTATGCTTTAATTATGTTCAATTTGTAACAATGAAATTGGGGGTCACCACAACATGAGGAACTGTATTAAAGGGTCGCGGCACTAGGAAGGTTGAGAATCACTGCTAGAGGCACATGCCACAGAAAGACTGACCAGGTACTAGTATACTGAGGTACTTACTAAGTACTTGTTGAATGAATAGACATATTCTAAGTGTTTTAGTTTCTCACAAGAACAGACCTGACCTATTCTTAGTGCTGGTGGCTTTTGAAGACCCTAATCCTTAAGGAATATAGGCAGGTTCCAAGAACACAGAAGTCTCACCATTATGTGCTGAGAGTATGTGGTTTCCCTTGTATGACACTGTATCCTAACTGGCAGTCTATTTTCCTACTTCTGATTCATCCCCCTTCGTCCACCACACACACATTAAATAATAAGGAGGAGAGTTTGCTCTTCCTCACAACATTCTATATTTGCCACTATTAAAGCACATATATATTGCATTATATTGAAATATCCTGTTTACTAAATGTCTCCCAAACTAAAAGGCAAACTGCTTGGGGAGAGCAACTATTCTTATTTACTATTATATCCTTAGCATTTGGTACAATGCCTGACACATGGTTGGTATGCAATCAAGTTTGTTGAATAAATGCATACCTTGATCATTTTCACTTCTCATATTTAGTATATTCAACATACCACATTCTATCATCTGAGGACTGAAGATTTGATGAAGATATTTGAAGCAATATAAACAGACATCTAGAGTTATAGAACCAGATCGTGTTAACCTATAAAATGTAACCTTACAAATATCCTTAAGTAGGAATTATTTCCATAAAAGAGATTAAACATGGTTGTCTATAGAAAAGTTCCTGAATCACATACAGCATTAGGATCTATGTATATTTAAAATAACTGTGGTCAATTAATGTGAATACATGTTAAGTTTCCCAACCATGAAAATTCAAATGATTTTCCACCAGTCTCTGCTATTATAAGCTCTGTAAGAGAAAATGTTATATTGTTCTCAATAACTCCCATTTCTAGTCCACGTATTAATACAGAGTCAACATCCTCACATTTGCTTTGATATCAAAATGGTAAACTGCTGAGTACCAGGGAGTACCTAAAGATGGCTTCAATCAAAACTGCTAAAAGTAGAAATAAATGTAAAAAAAAAGATATATTTTTATACCTTGAAGTATCATTAGTAACCCCAGAGTAGTTAACTAAGCAATTTTTATCAACTAAATTACTAGGATTTACTATTTAAATATAATTTAAAATTAATTTTTAAAAAGATAAATTGGTTTATAAATATTAAACATTCAAAATTATTAATATTTATTTTTTCTTACTCTATCAGAAACAAGCCTCCAGCCATTGTTCTCTATACGACGATACCAGCCTCTACAATCCTGTTTCTGAAGATTATCACTTCTAATATGAGATGCATATTTTGCTGAAAGTTTTGTGTAATCTCTAGGGCTATTAGCACACAGATCTTCAATGTGTCTTTCAGTAAAAATTTTATAGTATATCTCAGGTGGAAATTTAGCCTGTAGATGGAAAAGTACAAAGGACCGTTGTAATCTAATAACAAAATGGTTTACATTTAAAAAATTACATCTTTAAAATTAAATATAAATGTGCTTTGAAACTACAAGTAAGGCCCTGGCCAGTTTGGCTCAGTGGATGGAGCATCGGCCTGTGGACTGAGGGGTCCCAGGTTCGATTCCGGTCAGGAGCGCATGCCTGGGTTGCGGGCTCGACCCCAGTGGGGGGTGTGCAGGAGGCAACTGATCAGTGATTCTCTTTCATCATTGATGTTTCTAACTCTCTCTCCCTCTTCCTTCCTCTCTGAAATCTTAATAAAAATATATTTTAAAAAAACTACAAATAAGAATTCATCCATACTTACACCACCAAATCTGAACCGTATATGAATGCCAGCTGCAGCATCTAGAAGCTCTGCCTATAAAAAATATTACTTTTTAACATTCTGTATATACCAATTCACTACTTCTCACTCTATCATGTTAAAATAGTTGCTAAATATTGAATTTTTATAAAATAAGGCAAGTGACTAACCCTCAATTATTTTTAAATTAGAAGATATTTTAATTTCTTTTAGTTATCTTAGAGTAAAACAGCTTACATGATAACTAGAAAAATAATATGAAACTATGCTTACTTTCTATGCAATATATAAGTATAAAAGTAAAATTATTTGTTATTCATAAAACTGAAGTTTAAATAAGTCCTCAGGTAAATTCAGAGAAAAAAATTGTGATTGGTCAATCTGAGTTTAACATCAGATGATTTTTCCTAACTAGCTTTTATTAAATAAAAAAAAATCCATGTTTAAATTTCTTAAGAATTGTATATAATTGGTCTTCTAAATTTTAGTAACGAGAAAACCCACTGCATGAGAAAACATATTTGCCAATGTCATATCTGATAAGGGCCTAATCTCCAAAATTTATAGGGAACTCATACAACTTAACACATTGTATGCAAACAATCCAATCAAAAAATGGGCAAAGGACCTAAATAGACACCTTTCAAAAGAGGACATTCAGAAAGCCAAGAGACATATGAAAACATGCTCAAAGTCACTAATCATCCGAGAGATGCAAATCAAAACAACAATGAGGTACCATCTCACACCTGTCAGAATGGCTATCATCAACAAATCAACAAACGACAAGTGCTGGAGAGGATGTGGAGAAAAAGGAACACTCGTGCACTGCTGGTGGGAATGCAGACTGGTGCAGCCACTATGGAAGACAGTATGGAGTTTCCTCAAAAAACAAAACATGGAACTCCCATTTGACCCTGTGATCCCACTTCTAGGAATATATCCCAAGAAACCAGAAACACCAATCAGAAAGGATATGTGCACCCATATGTTCATAGCAGCACAATTCACCATAGCTAAGATCTGGAAACAGCCTAAGTGCCCATCAGTAGATGAATGGATTAGAAAACTGTGGTACATCTACACGATGGAATACTATGCTGCTGTAAAAAAGAAGGAACTCTTACAATTTGCAACGGCATGGATGGAGCTGGAGAGCATTATGCTAAGTGAAATAAGCCAGTCAATGAAGGAAAAATACCACATGATCTCACTCATTCATGGATAATAGAGACCATTATAAACTTTTGAAAAATAATAGATACAGAGGCAGAGCTGCCTCAAACTGATTGTCAAACTGCAGCAGGAAGGCCAGGGAGGGTTGGGGGGCAGGAGGAAGGGGAGTAAGAGATCAACCGAAGGACTTGTATGCATGCATATAAGCAAAACCAATGGACATAAGACACTGGGGGGGTAGGGGAAGCCGGGGTATTGTCAAGGGCGGGGAAAAAAAGGACACATATGTAATACCCTTAGTAATACTTTAAGCAATAAAAAAGAAAAA
>NW_005371792.1:151864-152740 GCF_000412655.1 Myotis brandtii | reverse complement strand
GGGCAGGAGGGAAGGGGGTAAGAGATCAACCGAAGGACTTGTATGCATGCATATAAGCATAACCAATGGACATAAGACAATGGGGGGTAGGGGAGGCCAGGGGATTGTCAAGGGCGGGGAAAGAAAAAGGACACATATGTAATACCCTTTGTAATACTTTAAGCAATAAAAAAAAGAATAAACTTTTTTGCATTATTCAAAAAAAAATTTTAGTGCCCTGGACCAAATGGAAAATAGAGAAAAAAATATTTGGTCTTCTATTAGAAGACAGTTCCACCTGTCTCCTAATAATATTAAATTAGATAAGAAAATAGATGCTATCCTAAATTGTTCAGTCCATAAAGCCTAAAAAAACACTAGTTTTACATAATTTTCTCCTGAGTAAAAATTATACATACCTAGAGGCCCGGTGCACAAAATTCGTGCATGGGGTTGGGGGTGTGTCCCTCAGCCCAGCCTGTACCCTCTCCAATCTGGGATGCCTAGAGGGATGTCCAACAGCCCGTTTAGGCCTGATCCCTGGGCCTAAACAGGCAGTTGGACATCCCTCTCACAATCTAGGACTGCTGGCTCCCAACCACTTGCCTGTCTGCCTGCCTGATTGCCCCTAACTGCTTCTGCCTGCAAGCCTGATCACCCCCTAACCACTCCCCTGCCAGCCTGATCGATGCCTAACTGCTGCCCTGTTCGCCTGATTGCCCCTAACTGCCCTCCCTTGCTGACCTGGTCACCCCTAACTGCCCTCCCCTGCTGGCTCAGTCACTCCTAACTTCCCTCCCTTGCCAGCCTGGTTGCCCCTAACTTCTCTCCCCTGCAGGCCTGGTCACTCCCAACTGTCCTCTCCTGTAGGCCTGGTCACCCCCAACTGCCCTCCCC
>NW_005371792.1:143145-151674 GCF_000412655.1 Myotis brandtii | reverse complement strand
CTCCCCTGCAGGCCTGGTCCCTCCCAACTGCCCTCCCCTGCTGGCCTGATCGCCCACAACTGCCCTCCCCTGCTGGCCGTCTTGTGTTGGGGTGATGGTCAATTTGCATATTACCTCTTTATTAGATAGGATATGCACATATATGGACATACTTCAAATATGAATAAAGATGTTTTATAATAGGATCTCAAATTATATATTCATAAAATTTATACTTTTATGTATGAATATATATATATATATATATATATATATATATATATATATATA
The DNA here is from genome assembly GCF_000412655.1 of Myotis brandtii. Lineage (NCBI taxonomy): Eukaryota > Metazoa > Chordata > Mammalia > Chiroptera > Vespertilionidae > Myotis > Myotis brandtii. The sequence continues at coordinate 151,404 of NW_005371792.1, read as the reverse complement.
TATATATATATCTTATTCCCACTAAAGTAGGCAAATCATAAGTGCATAGCTTCCTCTTCTAATCAGCTAGGGTGAGGGGCTGATCAAAGCAATCCAATCAGAGATTGGACTGGGTCAAGTCTGAATTGTAGTTTTAGTAATCCATATCTAATTTGTTCATTTCTAATTTTTCCCAGTTTCTCAAGATGTGATGCTGACAGGTCTCTATCTTCTCAACCATGAAAGACTATGGGAAACTCAGTTACACTCTTTGGAAGATTTGAGCTTAATTCTTTATCTTCTACCATCTACAGACTCAAATGGGTGGTGGTGGGGGTGGGGTGTTGACTGTGTATTTGAGGAAGTTCCATTCTCTCTACTATGACTTTGTTTCTTAAGTTTATGAGAGATTTCATTTAGTGTAACAGTGTTATTTAAAGTGGACTTAGGGTAGTTGTAAATTGGTTCACTACAAACTCTAAGGCAACCAAAGAAAAGTTAAAAAGAAGTATAATTTATATACTAAGAGAGGAGAGAAAATATAACCATATAAAATGCTCAAATAAAACCAGAGGAGGGGGGGAGAGAGAGAAAGGAAGGAAGGAAGGAAAGAAGGAAGGAAGGAAGGAAGGAAGGAAGGAAGGAAGGAAGGAAGGAAGGAAGGAAGGAAGGAAGGAAGGAAGGAAGGAAGGAAGGAAGGAAGGAAGGAAGGAAGGAAGGAAGGAAGGAAGGAAGGAAGGAAGGAAGGAAGGAAGGAAGGAAGGAAGGAAGGAAGGAAGGAAAGAAAGGAAAGAAAGAAAGAAAGAAAGAAAGAAAGAAAGAAAGAAAGAAAGAAAGAAAGAAAGAAAGAAAGAAAGAAAACAAGGACAACAAATACCCTTAGGCAATACTGTTAGGAAATGGTAGATCAAACTATATCAATAATCACTTTAACTGTCAATGGTCTAAACATACCAATTAAAAGACAGAGACTGTCAGAGTGGATAAAAAAAATAAGACCGAACTATATGTTGTCGACAAAAACTCACTTTAAATATAAAGGCAAACTGGTTAAAAGCAAAGGGATGGAGAAAGATTTAGCACTTTAACACCAATCAAATGAAAGCTAAGCAACTATATTAATTTCAGGCAAAGCTGAATTCAGAGCAAAGAAAATTATCAGCAATAAAGAAGAATATTACATGATGATAAAGTGGTCAATTTTCTAAGAAGGCATAACAATCCCTAATGTATATTTGTCTAACAACAGAACATCAAAATATGTAAGGCAAAAACGGACAGAACTTCAAGGACAACTAGAGGAATCACTATTATCGTTGGAGACTTCAAACCCCTCCATCAGTAATTGACAGATTCAGCAGACAGAAATTAATAAGGCCATAATTAAACAATGCAGCACCATCAATATCTGGATCGACATTTATTGAATGCTTCATGCAACAATAGCAGAATATACATTCTTCTCAAGCTCACATGGGACATTTACCAAGATACAACACTTTCTGGGCCATAAAAACACACCTTAACAAAGATAAAAGAATAGAAATCATATCAAGTAAGCTCTCAGGACCCAGTGGAATTAGACTAGAAATCAGCCCTGGCTGGTATGGCTCATTTGGTTGAGCATTGTTCAATGAACCAAAAGGTGGCAGGTTCCATTCCCAGACAGGGTACCTTCTGGGTTGCAAGCTCGATCTCCTGTGGGGACGGGCGGGGGGGAGGGGGGTGGAAGCAGGGATGTGTAGGAAGCAACCCATCAATGTTTCACTCTCGCATTGATGTTTCTCTCCCTTTCTCTCCCTCTCTCTCCTTCTCCCTTCCTCTCACTCTAAAATCAATAAAAACATATTTTTAAAAAAATAAATGAAAAAAAAACTAGAAATTAGTTACTCTAAAATCAATAAAAACATATTTTTTAAAAAATAAATGGAAAAAAACTAGAAATTAGTTGCAAAAGGATAGATGAAAAGCTCCCAAAGTTGGAAATTAAACAATACACTTCTAAATAACAAATGGGTCAACTAAAACATCTCAAGATTAAAAATTTTTAAATATTTTTAACTAAATGAAGTGAAAATACAACTTATCAAAATTTGTGAGATGCAGCAGAAATAGTGCTTAGAGGACAATTTATAGTACTGAATACATATATTAGAAAACTACAAGGATCTGAAATCAGTAATCTAAGCTTCCACTTTAAGAAACTAGGAAAATAAAACAAATTAAAAGTAACAGAAGAAATGAGAAAAAAATAAAACAGAAATGAATGAAATTAAAAACAGGAAATCAATAAAGAAAATCAAAGAAACTAAAAGCTGATTCTTTGAAAAGATCAATAAAATCAATAAGCTTCTGGCAGGCTGACTAAGAAAAAAGAGAAAAGAGACAAATTACTAATATCAGAAATGAAAGAAGGGCCATCACTACTGTTTTCATAGGCACTAAAAGGATAACAAATATTGGCCTGGCCGACGTGGCTCAGGGGTTGAGCATTGACCTATAGTAAACCAAGAGGTCACAGTTAAATTCCTGGTCAGGGCACATGCCCAGGTGGGCTTGATCCCCAGTGGGGTGTTCAGGAGGCAGCCGATCAATGATTCTCTCTCATCATTGATGTTTCTATCTTTCTCTCCCTCTCCCTTCCTCTCTGAAATCAATAAAAAATATAAAAAAGAGTAATAAATATTATGAACAGCTCTATGCCCACATATTTGATAACCTATATAAAATGAATCAATTCTTTGAGAGAAACAATGTGCCAAAACTAACACAAGGAGAAATAGAAAATCTGAATACCGGTAGACCAATATCTATTTTAAAAATTGAATCAATAATTAACCTTTCAAAACAGAAAGCACCAGGCCCAATTGATCACTGGTGAATTCTACCAGATATTTAAGGAAGAAATACTAATTCTCTACCACCTTTTCCAGGAAACACTTTCTAACACATTCTATGGAGCTAGCATTGCCTGAATACCAGAACTAGACAGATACAGCACAAGAAAGAAAAATTATAGACCAATATGTCTCATGAACACAGATGTAAAAATCCTCAACAAAATATTAGCAAATCAAGTCCAACAATGAATAAATAGAATTATACAACATGACTGAATGGGATTCATTCCAGGTACAGCAGGCCATTATTAAATTATATAAATAGGCTAAAGAAGAAAAATCATATGATTGTATCAACAGAATGAACATTTGACAAAATCCAACACCAATCATGACAAAAATCTTTGTCAAACTAGGAATAGAGGGATACTTCTTAAGCTTGGTAAAGAACATTTACAACAAACTTACAGTAAACATCATACTTATTGGTGAGAAACTAAATACTTTTCTTCTAAGATCAGGAACAGGGCAAAGATACCCCTCATTGCTCCAATGCAACATCATACTGGAAGTCGTGGCTAATGTGAGAATAATAAAAGAAAATAAAAATAGCAAAAAAATTTTTAAAACCTGTTTTTGTTCCCAGATAACATGATTGTCTTTTATAAAAATCCCAATGAGCCCTGGCTCGTGTGGCTCAGTTGGCTAGGCATTGTCCCATGCACCAAAAGGTTGCTGGTTTGATTCCCAATCAGGGCACATGCCGAGGTTTCGGGCTCGATCCTTGGTGGGGGCTGGGGTGGGGAGTGCAGGAGGTAGCTGATCAATGTTTAGGATATCATGTTAACATACAAAAGTGAATTGCTTTCTTATACACCAGCAATGAATAACTGAAATTTAAAATAAAAAACACAATGCCATTTACATTAGCACCAAAAAAGTAAAATACTTAGGTATAAATCTAAAAAATATTTGAAAATCAATATGAGAAAAACTACAACACTGTGATGAAAGAAATAAAAGAAGATCTAAATGAAAGGAGAAATATTCCATGTACCTGAACTAGAAAAATTCAATACTTTCAAGATATCCATTCTTCACAACTTGATCTGTAGATTAATGTGATCCCAATCAAAATACCAATAAGTTATTTTGCGAATGTGGACAAAATTATTCTAAATTTTATATAGAAAGGCAAAAGACTTAGAATATGCAACACAATGTTGAAGGAGAACAAAATTGGAGGGCTGATACTACCCAACTTAAGGACTTACTATGAAAGTTACAACAATCAAGGCAATGTGGTGTTGTTGAAAGAATAAATAAATCAGAGAAATAAATCAGCAGAGAAAGCTGTCCACATAAATACAGTCAACTTATCTTTAGTTTATTTGTTTTATTTTTCTTTATTTATTGTGGAAAAATACACATAACATATATACATATAACAATTAATATCTTAACCATATACAGTTCAGTGGTATTAAATAAATTGTTGTGAAAATCATTACCACCATTTATCTTATCTTTGACAATTCAATGGAGAAAGGATAATCTTCAACAAATGGTGAACAACTATACATCCACGTGCAAAATTAAAAAAACAACAACAAATCTAGACACAGATCTTGCACCTTTCACAAAAATCAACTGAAAATGGATCATAGACCTAGATGTAAAATGCAAACTATGAACTCCTAATGGATAATATAGGAGAAAATCTAGGTAACATTGGGTTTGGTGGTGACTTTTTCTCCCCAAAATCAGTATGTGGCTTTTATTTCATCTTTAAAATCTCATAAATAAGTCTGAGGAATTATCCAGGACCTTGCTGCTTCTGTAGCTGGAAACTTGGATCTTATTCATCAGCCTGCTGAACTGTTCCTTTTTCAGAAGTATAAATACTATCCAAAATTTTTCTAATATCCTTGTTTTTAATTGTTGTGGCTGCTGAATCAAAGCAGCTGAATTTGATACAAGTTCAAGTCATTTCCTTCAAGAAATAACTCAACTTTCTGGGCTTGAGATACTGAACATGCAACACCTAACCTCATCTGAACCCTGTGAATGTATTTTTAGCCCAAGATATTTCTGATTTCAACAAGACAATCATTCTCCTGAGTAACGACATTGATGGGGAAGTGAGTGTAAACAGACCTCATCTTGTAAGGGAGCTCAGTGTAACACCCTTGATCATGTTCTGTATATGACTGTAGATAGTGTGAATGGTGGCCAGTTCCTTCCTATTTGCACCATTTGTCAACCAGAAGTCTCTTCTTTTTCTCTCCAAGAAGACTGAGTTCTACATTGATGACGTGATGGAAGTCCCCTGTAGGGTTCCCCTGGGGCCCTTCACATAACTGTGAATCCCTTCAGAGTGATGTCAACATTTTCTGGAATGTTGACAGTCTGATTGCTGAGACTGGTCTTCATCCTCGCAGTAGATGTGGCAAAGAGATGGTGTTGACTTTTTAGATACAACACCAAAAGCATGAACATGAAAGAAAAAATTTATAAGATGGACTTCATTAAAATAAATGCTCTATGGAGGACACTATTTAGAGAATGAAAAGAATAGTATTTCTTGGGAAGAGAGAAAAATGCCAATTTTATATGATTTTCATAAGTCAAATATGAATAATGCAATCTCTTGGTAAGCATAAAAGAATGATAATAGAGAGGGAAAATGTAACAAAAGAAAAATAATCAGCCCAAAAGAAGTCAAGAAAGGATTAAAAAAAAATAACATAGAGCATTTGAGCATATAGTCAGTAAGTAGTAAAATATTAGCAATTACATTGAATGTGAATGGAGTAAATGATCCAAGAAAAGACAAAGAGTATCCCACTAGATTAAAAAAAAAAAGTTAACTAACAATTACCTGCCTACAAAAGACACAGAATGTTGAAAATAAAATAATGAGAAAGACGTACCATGCAAACAATAATGAAAAAAATAGTTGATATGCCTACATTAATATCAGAGATATTGGACTTTAAAGCAGAGATTATTACTAGAGACACTTTGTAATGATGAAAAGGTTCTATTCAGAAGAAAGACAAAATAATCCTAAGTTAATATTCAGTCAACAGCATGGTCTCAAAATATATAAAGTATCAGGAAAATAACAAGTCTTTAATCACAGTGAAAGATCTTAACACACCTCTCTTAATATCTGATAGTATAACTAGGCAAAAATAATCAGTAAGGATATGGATGATTTGATCAACATAGTTGACAAATTTGATCTAGTTGACATCTGTAGAGCACTATGCTCAACAACTGCAGAGTACATGTTCTTTTCAAGAACAAATAAAAATGTATAAAATTGAAAATAACAGAGGATTGAAATTACAGAGCAATTAAGATCAAGATTGATAATAAAAAGATGATGATTCCCAAATGTTTGGAAAAACATATAATTTCAAATAACCAAAAGAAATCAAATTAGAAATTTAAAAATCTTTTGAATTGAGTTTGATTAAAATATTTGACGTATCAAAACTTGTACACTGTCACTAAAGCCATGCATAGATAAAAATGTATATTATATATCAAAAAAGGCTGAAAATCAATAAACTTAGCATCCATTTCAAAAAGTTAAAAAATAACAGCAAATACAACTCAAAGAAAATATAAAGAGAGATATACTATACAGCAGAAAATGAAGTAGAAAATAAATGAACAATAGAAAGGAACAAAGCTGAAAGTTGCTTCTTTGAAAAGACTAATAAAAGTGAGAAAACCCAATGAGATTGGTTAAGACAGAGAGATATATACATTCACATGTTTACTGAAGCATTATTCACAATAGCCGTGACAGGAAAACAGCCTGAATGGGGATGGGGGCAGGTAGAAGAGGCTACGGGGGGGATAAATGGTGATGAAAGGAAACTTGACTTGGGGTGGTGAACACACAATAAAATAGATAGATGATGTATTATAGAACTGTATACCTGAAACCTGTATAATTTTATTAACCACTGTTACCCCAATAAATTCAATAAAAAAAGACAACCTAAGTATCAATCAAGGAGTGAATAGACAAAAAAGATGTAATATGGTAATATGTGTGTGTCAAACATACACATATGCACAATGCTACATTTTCTTAATCCATATATTTATAATGCAATATTATCCAACTATGGAAAAGAAAAGCATCCTGCTATTTGTAACAACATGTATGGACCTTGAAAATATACTGTGAGATAAGTCAGAGAGAGACAGGTACTGTATGATGTCACTTATATATTGAATCTAAAAAAGCCAAACTTATAAAAACAGGGAGTAAAATGGTGGTTACCATGAGATGAGGGGTGGGGGAATAAGACAGATATTGTTTAAGGGTATAAACTTGCAATGAGTAGCAAATAAGCCCTGGAGATCTAAGGTAGAGTACAGTGAATATAGAAAATAATACTGTATTATAACCATCAAGCTTGCTAAGAGACTAGAACTCAATTATGCCAATCACTTAAAAGAGAGATTAATTATGTAACATGATAGAGGTGCTAATTATCACTACAATGGAATCATATTATAATTATTAAATGTAGCAAATTAACATGTTGAACACCTTAAACTTACACAATCTTATATATCAAATATTGTGCCGTGACAGCACAGCCAAGGATTTGGTGAGCCTGGGTCGTGGGGTGGGCAGCAAAGGATGTAGAAAAGACAGACAGAGAGAATAAGCTGGGTCTAGGTGGATCTTCCTGTGCCTGGCTGAGGCCACAGAGAGAGATCCAGATGGCAAGCTGCACCTTTATTTTATAGCCAGAGGTAAACAAGGTAGTGGTCACCATAGTTACAATGTTCTTGTGAGTTTCACTTGTTTTGGCAGCACTTGCTGCAACTCCCAGAGCCCATTAGCTACCCAGATAAGATCTAGGGAGCTCAAAAGGTCAAGCCTAATTATGCTAAGAGGGCTGTGCCCCCTAAGCTGGGACTTGTTTGTGGCTTTGCCAACAGGTCAGTCCAAGGCTTAACCCTATAGCCACTCCCTACAAAATATATTTCAATTAAAAATATAAATAAATAAGAAGGAGATGAAAAATAACCACTATCAAGAACAAAATAAAGAAAGATTATTATAAGTTTTAAGACATTAGAAAGATTTTAAGAAGATAATATGAACATAAATTTGTAAATAAATTTGAAAATTTAGATGAAATAACTTCCTATAAAAATACAACTTATTAAAACTATCACAAGAATAAATATAAAATATGGATAGACCTATAACTATAAATTAAATTTGTTATTTAAAATCTTCCCACAAAGAAAACTTCTGGCACAGATAAACTTCACTGGTAAAGCCTTTCAAACATTTAAGGAAGAAATAACATTCAAATTTTTTTTTTATTTCTTAAAGTATTACAAAGAGTATTACACATGTCTCCTTTTTTCTCCCCCTTGACATTCCCCCGGCTTC
>NW_005371792.1:142311-142878 GCF_000412655.1 Myotis brandtii | reverse complement strand
GCCTCACAGGGGCCGTCCCTGCCTCACAGGGGCCGTCTCAACCTCACTGGGGCCGTTTCAGCCTCACCGGGGCCATTTCCACCTCACCAGGGCCGTCTCAACCTCACCGGGGTCGTCTCAACCTCACCGGTGCCGTCTCGACCTCACAGGGTCCGTCTCAACCTCACCGGGGCCACTGCAACCCTACCGGGGCTGTTGCAACCCCACCGGGGCCATCCCAACCTCACCGGGGCCGTTCCAGCCTCACCGCAGCTGTTTCAGCCTCACAGGGGCCGTCTCAACCTAACTGGGGCCGTTTCAACCTCACCGGGGCCGCCTCAACCTCACCAGGGCCATCTCAGCCTCCCCGGGGCCGTTTCGACCTCACCGGGGATGTCTTGACCTCACCGGAGCCGTCTCGACCTCACCAGTGCCGTCTCGACTTCACCGGGGCCAATTCAACCTCACTGGGGCCAATTCAACCTCACCGGGGTCGTCTCAGCCTCACCGGGGCTGTCTCGACCTCACAGGGGCTGTTTCAACCTCACCGGGGTCATTTCAACCTCACCGGGGCCGTTTCAACCTCAC
>NW_005371792.1:124194-141389 GCF_000412655.1 Myotis brandtii | reverse complement strand
ATGTGAGGAGTTGAAATCTGCATTCTGCTGGGCTGGGCTGAAAAAGTGCCAGTGGTTCTCTTTGTGCCACTAGCACAGCTTGGTTGGGGATGTAATTTGAGTAGGGTGGGGTCCCCGGGAATCACCAGGGCGGGGCTAAGGGCAATGGCGTCTCCGGGTCTATTCACCTCTCCGAAACTCAGTGACTCATGTCGCCGAGTGCCAGCGAGCAGCTCCGCGAGACAGCCACTCTTGCTCTCTGGGTCGTTGCAAGGCCGTCCCGCTTCTCGTAGTAGGGGTCTGGGACCTCAGGATCCCGCCCCAAATACGCTCAGTGGATTTGAGAGTCCGCATCCCCTTCTGATTGAAAAAACACGCATCCACCAGTTGCAGCCAGCCTGGTGTTCGATTCTGTACCTCCATTCTTGGAGCCTCTGCACAACCTACTCAGTCTCAATGCTCTTCTTTCTTTCCTTCCAGTTGTAGAGCTTCCACTGGGCCAGCTACTGGGGATGTGCCCGCAACCCAGGTACATGCCCTTGGCCGGAATCGAACCTGGGACCTTTCAGTCCGCAGGCCGACGCTCTATCCACTGAGCCAAACCGGTTTCGGCGAGAAGGAACATTTTCTAACTTATTTTAGAATGCCAGCTACATTTGATACCAAAACCTGACAGACAAGGTGAGAATAAATTACATGTTCTGCATAAATGTAGGTATAAAAATGTAAGCAAAATATTCGCAAACTAAATTTAGTAATATTTAAAAAGTAGAAATACTATATGATTTCACTTACATATGGAACTTAATGAACAAAATAAACTGATGAACAAAATAGAAACAAAGGCATGGCTACAAGGAATGGACTGACAGCTGCTGGGGGGTAGGGGGTTGGTTGGGGGACTGGATGAAAGAAGGTAAAGGATTTAACCAAAAAACATATATAAATAACACATAGATACAGACAACAGTGTAGTGATAGCCAGAGGGAAAGGGGGATAGGGGATAGGTGAAGGTGGGCAAAGAGACAGACAAATGGGGATGGAAAGAGACTTTGCTTTGGGCAATGGACAAACGATGCAGTGTACAGATGATGTTTTATTGAGTTGTACACTTGAAACCTGTATGGTTTTGCAAACTAATGTCACCCCCAATAAACTCAATAAAAAATAAAATAAATGAAAAGGATAAGACATTATGACCACTGGGTGAAAAGGTAAAGAGATTAAAAAGTACAAATTGGTAGTTACAGAATAGTCACAGAGATGTAAATTACAGTATAGGGAATATAGCAATAATATTGTAATAACTATGTATGGGACCATGTTGGTACTTGAAATACCAGAGTTAAGTACATGTGAAGTACATGATTGTCTAACCACAATGCTATACATATGAAACTAATATGGAATAATACTGAATGTAAACTGTAATTGAAAAAAAAGACAGTATCACCAAAATGTGTGTATCCCAGGAATGCTAAGTAGAATTAATATTCAAATAAAAGAAAAATATCTCAAAGCAGAAAAATATTTTATAAAGTTTAACATTCATTTTTGGATTGAAAAAAAACAAACACCTCTTTTAGCTCAATAAGAATAGAAGGAAACTTTCTTAATCAGATAACAGGTCTCTTTAAAAAATAATTCCTAAACCACACCTCATATATAATGTTGAAATACTGAGCCCTTTCCTTTTATTTTTGTCCATTTTCTCAACTTTATTAAAGTATAATGTGCAAACAATAAGTTCATTCATTATAATTGTGCAGTTTGATGACTTTGGGTAATTAGATATAGTCATAACCACCAGCACAATCAAGATATAGAACAACTAGAGGCCCGGTGCATGGATTCGTACACTGATGGGGGGATCAGCCCGCTGTGGGAGCGCCGCTCATCATGGTCAGATGTGTGGCTGTAGACCCACTCTCTGAGCAGCGCTCCTACTGTGGGAGCGCACTGACCCCAGGGTGCAGCTCCTGTGTTGAGTGTCTGCCCCCTGATGGTCAGTGCACATCATAGCGACTAGTCAACTGGTCGTTCTGCTATTCGGTTGCTGGGCTTTTTAAAAAATATATATATTTTATTGATTTTTTACAGAGAGGAAGGGACAAGGATAGAGAGTTAGAAACATTGATGAGAGAGAAACATCGATAAGCTGCCTCCTGCACACTCCCCACTGGGTATGTGCCCACAACCAAGTTACATGCCCTTGACAGAAATCAAACCCGGGACCCTTGAGTCCACGGGCCAACACTCTATCCACTGAGCCAAACCGGTCAGGGCTGGGCTTTTATTATGTAGGACTAGAGGCCTGGTTCACGACATTCATGCACTGGAGTAGGGGGTCCCTCAGCCCAGCCTGCATCGTCTTGCAGGCCTAAGCCGGCAGGCAAGGTCCTTAGCGCTGCCGCGGAGGCAGGAGAGACTACTGCCACTGCTGCTGCACTCGCCAGCTGTGAGCCCAACTTCTGGCTGAGCAGTGCTCCCCCTGTGGGGTCAGTGCGTGTCATAGCAACCAGTTGTTCCGCCGTTTGGTCAATTTGCATATTAGCCTTTTATTATATAGGATAGGATTCCCTCACCTTAAAATGTTTTATCATGCTTTTCTATGGCCATGTTTTAAAACCACCACAGAACCTACCTATGAATGAACACAAGTTACAAAGAATAAAAAATTCTTAAATAAAAAAGAAATAAAGTGATTTAAGAGAAAATGGCACACACAGACAGAGATGTGCACATATACACACATTAGGCAAAGATGACCCAATGCATACAGAATGGAAATCCTGAAGATGAAAACCAAAACAAGATGCAAAACAAGTATAAAAACATTTAAATTTAATTTTTAAAAAAAATAAAACAGACTTGAAACTTCATAGTGAAAGGTATATCTCATATCTAGGAAAATCAACCTACAACAGCCAATATTCTAGTTAAACTATTGGACCTCAAAGAAAAAAATTGCAAAAGAGAGCAAGTCACTTAGGAAAAATGTCAGATTGCCATCAGACTTTGAACATAATATGTTATGCCAGAGGACAATGAAACCACATATTAAAATGACTCAAGGAAATAAATTTTGAGGTAAGGATTTTATAGCAACCATACTGACCTTCAAATATGAAGACACAGGCATACTGTTATGAACACACACAAAATTCAGGGAATACTGTCTCCTGAGTCCTTCCTGAGGTGCCTACTAAAGAATGAGTTTCAAAAAACCAAGTATCTAGAGAGGTACCACAAACATATATTTTCCTGTAGAATTAAGAATAAATGACGGTTCTTAGGGAGAGAAAATAGTATTGATGGTTTTGTGTCCTGAAGATGTAAACAGAGTAAAAGTACCAAAAATGGAGAGAAAATGCAGAAAGTATATCAAAAGTTCAACAAGCTTGCAAATTGCCTTGTAGGTTTTAACTGAAAGTAAAAGGATATCACCTCAAATTAGATGCTGTGTGTGGAGATGGTGTAGAGGAGAAAGAGGAAGCTACTAGATAATTTCAAGATTGCACATAAGGAGCCCAGCTGCAATGTGAGCCCTTTCCTTTTGAAATCAGGAATGAGACAGTTGTTACTACTTCTATTCACCAACTTATTGAAGGCTCTATTTAGTCACTTTAGTGTAAAGGGCAAAAACAAAAAAAATCTATAATGTGTAATGGTTGGAAAGGAAAAAAATAAGACTCATTAGTTGAGAACAGCATGCTTGCTTATGTAGAAAATCTGAAAGAATCTATGTACAAATTACTAGAATTCAATGAGGATAGCGAAGTTGCTGGGAACAAAGCTAATTAACAAAAATGGATTATCTTCTTATATACTAGTGCAAAAATAGGAAAATAAAATTTTCTTTACTTTTTTAATATTGTACGTCAACTTTATTTTTTTTACAGTATACAAAATAAATCTATTACCAGATTGTAGATACAAAATAATTAGCCATTTACATGCAATAAACATTAATATTTCAAGAAAATGATTTTAAATATATTACATGCAATAAACATTAATATTTCAAGAAAAAATATTTTAAATATATTACCAAAACTGTACTAACATAGTATAAAATTACAAAAGTAGTAAAAAATATTAACAGGATTATTTCTATAATATTCTAAAATATTTTTTTCTCTGACTCTATTTTTGTTTATCAGTTTATGTTGTTCATTATATTGCACAAATGAGTTCATGTGATATTTATCTTTCTCTGACTGGCTTATTTCGCTTAGCATAATGCTCTCCAGGTCCATCTATGCTGTTGTAAATGATAAGAGTTCCTTCTTTTTTACAGCAGTGTAGTATTCCATTGTGTAGATGAACCACTGTTTTTTAATCCACTTATCTGCTGATGGGCACTTAGGCTGCTTACAAATCTTAACTATTATAAATTGTGCTGCTATGGACATAGGCGTGCATATATCCTTTCTGCTTGGTGTTTCTGATTTCTTGGGATATACAGTATTCCTAGAAGTGGGATTACTGGGTCAAATGGGAGTTCTATTTTTAATTTTTTGAGGGAACTCCATACTGTTTTCCACAGTGGCTGCACCAGTTTGCATTCCTACCAGCAGTATACTGGGGTTCCCTTTTCTCCACATCCTCACCAGCACTTGTCATTTGTTGATTTGTTGATGGTAGCCATTCTGACAGGTGTGAGATGGTACCTCACTGTCGTTTTGATTTGCATCTCTCAGATGATTAGTGATTTTGAGCATGTTTTCATATGTCTCCTGGCCTTCTGTATGTCTCTTTCAAAAAGTGTCTATTTATGTCCTTTACCCATTTTTTTGATTGGATTATTTATCTTCTTTTTGTTAAGTTGTAGGAGATCCCTGTAAATTTTGCAGATTAAACCCTTATCGGAGATAACATTGATAAATATCTTCTACCATGCAGTGGCTTTCTTGTTGTTTTGTTGATAGTTTCTTTTGCTGTGCAGAAGCTTTTTATTTTGATGTAGTCCCATTTCTGTATTTTCTCCTTAGTTTTCATTGTCCTAGGAGATGTATCAGTAAAGATATTGCTATGACGTATCTGTGATATTTTGCTGCCTGTGGATTCTTCTAAAATTTTTATGGTTTCCTGTCTTAAGTTTAAGTCCTTTATCCATTTTAAGTTTTTTTTGTGCATGGTTGATCTAGTTTCATTTTTTTGCATGTATCTGTCCAATTTTCCCAACACGATTTATTAAAGAGACTGTCTTGACTCCATTGTATGCTCTTGTCTTTTTGTCAAATATTAATTGAGCATAATGGCATGGGTTGACTTCTGGGTTCTCTGTTCAGTTCCATTGGTTTATATGTCTGTTCTTGTGCCAGTACCAGGCAGTTTTGAGAACTGTGGCTTGGTAATATAGCTTGATATCTGGTATTGTGATTCTTCCTACCTTGTTTTTCTCAGGATTGCTGTGGCTATTTGGGGTCTTTTTTTTTTGTTCCAGATGAATTTTTGGAGAGTTGGTTCTAGGTCTGTGAAATATGCCATTGGTATCTTAATGGGGATTGCATTGAATCTATAGATTGCTTTGGGTAGTATGGACATTTTAATGATGTCGATTCTCCCAATCCATGCACACAGTATATTCTTCCATTTGTTTATGTCTTCCTCTATCTCTTTTTTCGATGTCCTGTAGTTTTTGGAGAACAGGTCTTTTACCTCCTTAGTTAAGTTTATTGCTAGGTATCTTAATTTTTTGTTGCAATGGTCAATGGGATTGTTTTTTAGTTTCTCTTTCTGTGAGTTCATTATTGGTGTATAAAAAAGCCATAGATTTCTGGGTATTAATTTTGTATCCCGCTACAGTGCCGAATTCATTTATTAAGTCTAGATTTTTTGATGGTGTCTTTAGGGTTTTCTATGTACAATATCATGTCATCTGGGAATAATGACAGTTTTACTGCTTCTTGTCCAATTTGAATGCCTTTTACTTCTTCTTCTTGTCTGATCACTATGGCTAGCACTTCCAGTACTATGCCAAACAGGAGTGGTGAAAGTGGGCATACCTGTCTTGTTTCTGTTCTTAGGGGAAATGGTTTTAGTTTTTTCCCATTGAGTATGATATTGGCTGTAGGTTTGTCATATATGGCCTTTATTATGTTGAGTTATGATCCTTCTATTCCCACTTTGCTGAGAATTTTTATAAAAAATGGACGTTGATTTTGTCTAATGCTTTTTTTGTATCTATTGATATGATCATGTGATCTTTGTCTTTCAATTTGTTTATGTGATGTATCACGTTTATTGATTTGCAAATATTGTAACAGCCTTGCATCTCTGGAATAAATTCCACTTGGTCTTGGTGTATGATCTTTTTAATATATTGCTGGATCCAATTTGCAAATATTTAGTTGAGGATTTTAGCAACTATGTTCATCAGGGATATTGGCTAGTAATTCTCTTTCTTTGTAGTGTATTTATCTGGTATTAGAATTAGGATAACACTGGTCTCAGAAAAAGAGTTTGGAAGTGTTCCTTCCCCTTGGTTTTCTGAAATAGTTTTAGGAATATAGAGGTTAGGTCTTCTTTGAATTTTTGGTAAAACTCCCTTGTGAAGCTGTCCGGACCTGGGCTTTTGTTTGGTAGGAATTTTTTGATTACTGCTTCTATTTCATCAGTAGTTCTTGGCCTATTCAGGTTTTCTGATTCCTCCTGATTCAGTTTTGGGAGATTACGTTTTTCTAGGAATTTGTCTATTTCATCCACATTGTCCAGCTTGTTGGCATACAGTTGTTTATAGTAGTTTCTTACAATCCTTTGTATTTCTGTGATGTCAGTAGTTATAGTACTTCTCCACTTTCATTTCTGATTTTATTTGTGTCCTCTCTGTTTCTTGATGAGTCTGGCTAATGGTTTATCAAATTTTGTTTATCCTTTCAAAGAACCAGCTCTTGGTTTCATTGATTTTTTTTTTATTTTTAGTCTCTATGCTATTTATTTCTTCTCTAATCTTCATTATTTCCTTCCTTCTACTTACTTGGGGTTTTCTTGTTCTCCTTCTAGTTCTTTAAGTTGTAGGGTTTAATAGTTTATTGCTGATTTTTTTTGAGGTATGCCTGTAGTGCTATGAATTTCCCTCTCAGGACTGCTTTTGCTGTATCCCAGAAATTTTGGGTTGTTGTGTGTTCATTTTCATTTCTTTCCAGGAACTTTTTTATTTCTTTCTTGATCTCATTGGTAACCCATTCATTGTTTAATAACATGCTATTTAGCCTCCATGTGTTTGAATGTTTTGGGGTGTTTTTACTGTAGTTGATATCTAATTTCATTACACTGTGATCTGAGAAGATGCTTGATATGATTTCAATCTTCTTGAACTTGTACAGACTTGTTTTGTGCCTTAACATGTGGTCTATTTTTGTGATTGTTCCATGTGCACATGAGAAGAATGTATATTCTGCTGTGTTGGAGTGAAATGTTCATTCAGCTACTCTACACCTTTTGATTGGAGCATTTAATCCATTTACGTTTAGGGTTATTATTGATAGGTACTTATTGCCATTTTAATTCTGTATGGCTAGGTTTATCTCTCTGTTTCTTCTTCTCATTACAGCAGTCCCTTTAGCATTTCTTGTAATCCTGGCTTGGTGGTGATGTACTCCTTAGCCTTTTTTTGGGTCTATTTGACTGTCTGTTTTGAATGATAGCCTTGCTGGATATAGTAATCTTGGTCTCAGGTCTTTGCTTTCCATTACCTTGAGTACTTCATACCTTTTCATCTGGCCTGTAGAGTTTCTGATAAGAAATCAGGTGTCAGCCTTATGGGAACTTCTTTGTAGGTAACAGGTTTCTTTTCTCTCTTGAGTTGTCTCTTGTGATAGCCTTCATTTTAAAGTCTATTTCATTGGATATGAGTCTTGCTACTTCAGCTTTTCTCTTTTCCATTTGCATGGAAAATTTTTTCCATCCCTTCACTCTCATCCTCTGTGTGTCTTTTGTTCTGAGATGTGTCTCTTGTAGACAGCATATATTTGGGTCATGTTTTTGTATCCATTCAGCTACTCTACACCTTTTGATTGGAGCATTTAATCCATTTACGTTTAGGGTTATTATTGATAGGTACTTATTGCCATTTTAATTCTGTATGGCTAGGTTTATCTCTCTGTTTCTTCTTCTCATTACAGCAGTCCTTTTAGCATTTCTTGTAATCCTGGCTTGGTGGTGATGTACTCCTTAGCCTTCCTAATCTGCTGTGTATTCCTTCCAATGTGTTCTTTGTTTGTTTTATGTCATTCTTTATCTCAGACTGTTCTTTTTTTTTATAGTTACTACTAGGGGCCCAGTGTACGAATTCATGCACCTTTAAAGGAACTGTGAACCGCAAGGTTGTTATGGGCACAGGGGCAGGTCTTGGCCCATCCTCCGTGCCCACCTGGCCCCTTCCACCGTGGGCCCCAGTCCCGTTTGCTCGCAACCCCGCTTCTGCCACCGCCACTCCCATGTGCTGATGGCGATGGTCCCACTTACACGCATTGATGGCATGGAACAATTGGGGCTGGCGCCAGCAGCGGGTCTGAGTGGGGCCAGTGCTGTCAGTGGGTGCAAACAGCGGCTGCTGCCCAAATTGCCCCTCAGGAGCAGGGGGAGGTGGTGAAGCCAGAGTGATCTGGACTGGCGCTGGGTGCAGCCAGCGGGTGTGAGCAGTGGTTCCGGCACCATCTGTGTGTGCAAGTGGGGCTAGTGCCAGCAGGTGGTGCAAGCACTCAGCAGGACTGTGGTACACGGGATCAAAGAATTTTCAGTAACCACTAGAGGCTAGCCCTGATGACAGCACCAGTGACCTGCCTTATTCTGGTGCCCCCACTCACCTGCTCCACCATCCTACCGTGGCCGATGCCCACCATATTCCATGCTCTGCCGCTACCCAGCATGTCCTGCGCACACCCCCTGGTGGTCAGCACATATCATAGCTACCAGTTGTTCAGCTGTTCCGCCATTTGGTCTATTTGCATATTAGGGTTTTATATAGAGAGATACCTTTTTCATACTGTTGAGCACCTTTACCATCATTACTCTGAACTTTGTTTTAGATACATTTCTTATCTCTGCTTCATTTATCTCTTCTTCTGGAGAATTCTCTTGCTCTTTCATTTGGGGGTTGTTTCTTTGTCTCCTCATTTTGGCTTTCTGTTTGGGTTTGTAACTATGTATTAGGTAGATCCTCTACACCTCTCAATCTCTAGTGCAGGACAGTGTTAAAGGCTGTCTCTGACTAATTAGATCAGGCAAAAACTCAAAGTCTCCAGAGACTGACTTTGCCTACAGATTGATAGGATTCTGACTTGAATTGCCCCGCCCCACCCCAGGCAATCATCCTCAGGTGTGGCAAGAGTTTTTCAATAGGGTGGGGCAGTTGCTTCTCCCTGAAGGCTAGTTGTTATTTTTAATCTCTTAAGTGGCCTCAGGGCAGGGTGTTTTCCAATAGGGTATGTCAACTGTCTTCCCCCCAGGCAAGGCAAATGTTTATGTGGGAAAGATGTCCTCCTGTACATGAGAAAATGACTCAGCCCAGGAAACTTGGGGTGTCTGCCTTCTGAGCTCTATTCCCTGAGTCCCCAGTCCTGGCTTCTACTCTCATAGTTCCAGTCCACTTCACCCTTCCTCTGCCTGAGCACAAGGTGGGTAGCTCCACAGGGAATTTTGTGCATTGGCTTTATAACAGGATGCCTGGATTTTCAGCTCTTACTCCCTGGCAGACAGCATCCTGTTGCTTTTCATAGCCAGATGTTATGTGGGTACCCTTCTCAGATTTGGTGCTTTCTGCTGGGGGCCCAGCTTGGGGATTAGGTCCCAGAGTTCTCAGTGGCAAACCCTTCCCCCCACAGCTGAGATATCTCTTCGGGACTTCAGTTGCTGTCTGTGGGTGCCTGGCCAGCTCTTTCACACCTCTGCCCCTCCTACCAGTCTCTATGTGGTCTCTACTTTTGGTCCTCGGGTATCAATGTTCTCTCCTGTGAGTTTTCCATTGATTATTCAGGAAGTTTTTCTGTATTTTAGTGTAATTCCAGTTTGTTCCTGGGAGCATGTCCATCTAAAGTTTTCTAATTACCATTATTGCTGCATGAAAATGCAAGATATAAAGCTAACAAATGATATTCAACTCCTCTATACAGAAAACAATACAGCATTATTGAGAGAAAGTATGGAAGAGCTAAATAACATGGCAGATTGGGGTTTCTGGAAGAAGATGCTGATATGAAATTTGTGTGTCACATGTTTATTAGGAATAAACACCTATGAAAGCCAGGGAAAGGAAGGATTTGAACTGCAATGCAGACCCCTCAACACCTGGGCCAATCTTGCTGGGAGCTCTAAAGTGAATATTGCCCAACAGAGTTGTTCTACCTCAGACTGGTCTTTACATTCCTTTCCCCATTCCCCTCCCCCTGTCCTTCCCCCATACTGCTCAGTCACTGGATGCCAACTGCCTTAGAAATAGATGACCTTGGGTAACAGTTCTCTGCAGGTAAAATAGAAACTGAAGATGCTCACAGCTGGGGGCTGTCTGCTGGTGGCACTCCCTGTGACTGCGTAAAATCCTCTTATAAAGAAGAATCTGGGCAGCACATCTCCATGTTTCCCACAATCATGGGTTGGAGCTCTCAATATTAAAATGTCAGTTTTCCTCAAATTGATCTAAATATTCAATACAATACAATAAAAAATCCCAATATTTTTAAATATAAAAAAGTATAGTAAGACACACTACAAAAATGTACTATTAGTGGTATTTGCAATATAGTTTAGCCAATGTCTATTTCAAGAATATTTTCTCTTTTTTAATTGATTTTTTTTAGAAAGAGAGGAAAAGAGAAGGAGAGAGGGAGAAACATTGATGTGAGAATGAAATATTAAGCAGTTGTCTCCTGCATGCCCCATACCGGGGATTGAGCATGCAACCTGGGGCCTGACCAGAAATCAAACTCTAAATATTTTGGTGTACGGGATGCCCAACCAACTGAGCCACAGTAGCCAAGGCAGAAAAGGAAGCTTTTCATTATTTTCCCCAATAATATAAGCAAGAGTTAATGTGTCTAAAACTGAAAGAAGCAACATCTCACTTGTTCCATTTTTCCCCATGGAACTTCCCAGTGGTAGAGAGTCAGGTGCATCAGCGAATATGTGGGTGTCCTCTCACTGTTGAGGGCGTCCAGAACAAAAGGCTCTGGCTGTTTAATAGACTCTGAAGTGTACATGTGTGTGTGGTGAGAGTGGGGGTGGGGTGGTATTGATGAAGGAGGGTCAGAGTGGACTGAGTCAGAGTAGGGAAAATGTCTTCAAGAATTCTACTATAAGAAGGTATCTGCAAAGGTACCTGAATACCTCTGCCCAAGGCTTCAGAAAAAGAGACTTAGGAATGAAGATACTTTGGTAGCAGTGTAAGTTCCAAAAGCAGGTCCCACCAGGGGGCCTGAGTCCTTTAGTGCATCTCCCTTCAGAGGCTATAATACTCTGGCTGTGTGCCAAGTATGGTTTCTTTCCCGAGGCCAGTTAGCCTTTGTAACTGCCTGGAATCAGGCCTGAAAAGTCACATAGGATTTTAACCAGGACCTGAACTCCTCAAAAAGATGCTCAACTTAATTAGTAATCAGGGAAATGCAAATTTAAAAACTGACAATATTGAGTGCTGGTGAGGGTGTAGAGCACCAAGAATTCCAAAAGACCTCTGACGATGAATACAAATTAGTTCAACTTTGGAAAACAGTTTGGCATATCTTGTCACCCAGCAATTCCATTTCCAGGTGGAGTAGAAATCAAAAGAAATTCATACATATGTGCACCAGGAGACAAAAATAAGAATAATCTCAGAAGCAATCTTTATAATAACCTCAATTTTAAAAAAAATCCAAATGTCAATCAACTGTAGAATGAATAGCAATCTTACCTAATAAAAGAGAAACATGCAAATTGACCATACCTCCACCACACTCCCAAGCCACGCCCATGAGCCACACCCACAAGCCAATCAGAGCGACTATATGCAAATTAAGCCATCAAAGATGGCGGCCGGAAGCCATGGAGCTGGACCAAGCAGAAGGCTTGGTTACCCCGGCGATGGAGGAAGCCAAACTTCCCGCCTACCCTAGCCGGCTGTAGCCTCCGCTAAAGGCAACAAAGTTTCAATTATAGAAGATAAATAAGTCCCAGATACCTGCTTCCAGCCAGCCGCCACTGGGAGCATGGGTGGTTGGGGCTGTGGCCAGCCTGCAAACAGCCATCAGCCCCTCACCCAGGATGGCCACACTCTCATGGGTGAGGGTCCCCGCTGGGGGGCTTGGCCAGCCTGAAAACAGCCATCAGCCCGTCACCCAGACTGGCCAGGCACCCCAGCAGGGACCCCCACCCTGAAGAGCCTGTGGCCAGCCTGCAAACAGCCATCAACCCCTCACCCAGGCTGGCCAGGCACCCCAGCGGGGACCCCCACCCTGAAGGGGGTGTGGCCAGTCTGAAAACGGCCCTCAGCCTCTCACCCAGGCTGGCCAGGCACCCAAGCGGGACCCCTATCCTGATCCAGGACACCCTTCAGGCAAACCAGCCGGCCCCCACCCATGCACCAGGCCTCTATCCTATATAATAAAAGGCTAATATGCAAATTGACCCTAACAGCATAACGACTGGGAATGACTGGTCACTATGACACACACTGACCACCAGGGGGCAGACGCTCAATGCAGGAGCTGCCCCCAGATGGTCAGTGCGCTCCCACAGGGGGAGCTCTGACAAGCCAGGCTGACGGCTGCCAGTGCAGCGGTGGTGGTGGGAGCCTCTCTCGCCTCCTCAGCAGTGCTAAGGATGTCAAACTACAACTTAGGCCTGGTCCCCGCTGGCAAGTGGACCTCCCCCGAGGTCTCCCGGGCTGCCAGAGGGATGTCTGACTGCCAGCTTAGGCCCAATCCCCCAGGGAGCTGGCCTAAGCCAGCTGGGGGACATCCCTCGAGGGGTCCCAGACTGCGAGAGGGCACAGGCCAGGCTGAGGGACCCCCCTGAGTGCACAAATTTTTGTGCACCGGGCCTCTAGTATATTAATAAAACAGAGTACTTCCATTATTTTTAACAAAGTGAATGAAATTTAGCTACACAAAGATAATGTTGAATGAACAAAGCTAGATACAAAAGTACACTATAGGATTCTATTGATATATAGTTTAAAAACAGAAAACTAACGTACAATATTAGAATTCAAAATAGTGGAAGAAAGGAAGTTGGCAGTGAATTGCAGAGCAACTGAAGGCACTGGTTTGAAGTATGATGGTTATACATTATACATTTATGTATAATGAATTTTTTAGATGTGTACAATACTTCATTAAAAATGTTTGTAAAAGGAACAAATATAATCACATTGAATTTATAAAGTAGCCACACAATTTTAAGAGGGGAAAGTGCTGTATCAATAAATAATGTCCTTACCTCTTTAGGATTAATACATCTTATTATGTGACGTGGTTCTCCTTGTCTTCTTATATCAATCAGACTTTTAAAGTATTGGAAAATAGCGATATTCTAAAGGTTCAAACATAAAATTTTATGGTCAAAACTGGGCAAAAGGAGTAAAAACTATAAAACAGATTTTATATATGTAAACTAGATTTTAGATATATGATCGATGCAGGGTTTCCTTTGACAAGCCATACAATGTTGGTATTATTCTCACAACAAGTTTTAGCCTTAAGTTTGTAATTGTATTACTAACAGCTATAAATAAAATATCTAGAACTTTGGTTGGGTCACTTCTGTATACTCCAGAGTAATCTAGGAGAAAGACAAAATACAAGCTAGTGATTAAGAACATTGACTCTGGCATACTATTGTCCAGGTTCAACTGTTAGTACTTGCTAGCTGTGTGACCCTGGACAAGTTGCTTAACCTCAGCTTATCTAAAATATGGGAGTGATAGTAACTATCTACAGGTTGGTGAAAAATGAATCTGTTAATATTTGTAATGCACAATGTAGAACAATCTTTGTCACAAGAAAGCACTCAATAAATATTATCTATTATCATCATTATAGAATCCTCTTCATTCCTGTTAAGTAATTCCACTGATTTACAAACCCTGTCTATTTTTCATGTTGGCACAAAGTTAGTCAAACAATTCCAAAAAATTCTTCAATTTTTGAAAACTGTTTCTTTGGTAACGCACTCGTCATGTCCTATCCCCCCAAAAACCCCTAATAACTCTTGGTAAACTGCCCCCCGTCTTAGTTTGCTTATGTTAAGTCAAATCAAATAAATTCAAATTGAAGTAAATCCATAGTACCAACAGGACAATTTGAAGCCCCATTTTAACTGCCTGTGGAAGAAGATGCAGTCACTATCAACATAGATATTATTTCTGCAAGGAAGATATAATTTCCTTGAAGTAAAACCCAAAATTGAGTATCAAAAAATTATGATGGTTTAAAATCTGGATAGTATCTTCTAAATATGTGGATTACTGTATCAAACCACCCCAAACTTAAAGCAACAACTGTTTTCTATGGGTTGACAAGGAACTTCTGCTGGTATTGCATATGTGCCTATAGTCAGCTGCCAGATCAGCTGAGCTTGGAATGTTGGAACATCTGTGTTGGCTGGGACTCTATCTCCACATATACTTTCAGTTTGAGTTTTTTCACAGCATGGAGTTTCAAAATACCAAAGAGAGAAAAAGTAGAAGTTGCAAGGCTTCTTAAGACCTTGTCTTGTAAGTCATACAGCATCAGTTATTTTTCATTTTATTGGTCAAAGTCAAGACCTAGCAGATCTCAAGAAGTGAAGTTCAAAGTGTGACCTATAAGAAATTCCATATAGACATTGGCCTCACTCAGGGGTGGCCCTGAAGGACAGGCATGAAGATAAATCCTTCCATGGGACAGAATCTCAAGCAGCATACATGGTTGTAGATTGTGCCTGGAAGGAAAGATGATCAGAGGTACAGATCTACAGATGGGCAGTGACTGATGTTTGACTGGATGGTCAGGAATTTGGAAAGAACATGGTTAGAAAATTGGTGACAAGAAAGTCTGGAGAAGAGGTCAAACCACCCACCCCCAAATGCACACCAAGTGTGTATATATTTGTGTCCATATGGATGCTCACCCGAAAGCAATCTCAGCAAAGAAGACTCTAAACAATCATACAGGCAAAGTGACTAGTTCTTTGGAGTCAGCCAGCCTTTTTCCCCAGCCACTGCTCTCCTTGCTCATGAACAAAGTGGGCATCCAGCAAAGTTGGAGGTTATTCATCAGCTCAGCTACTGTCGACCGCTGAATGGCCACTTTGCCAAAACATAGACCAACACTGAGCCCTTGATATGGCATCATTCCTTGGGGTAATTAGCCAGCTTCCTGTGGCACACTGATTAGATGAAACATTTCCATTATGGAAGGTACAACACTTTATACTCACTGGAAGTGACACTTTACCATTCTGTGTACACACCATCTGCATACTTTCAATATGCTTCATTTACTGTCATAGTATTGCACATAGCATTAGTTCTTATCAGAGAAATTGCTTCACAGCAAATGTAGTACACCAATGGGCCCATGCGCATGAAATTCACTGATATGACCGTTCCTTATCACACTAAACCAGCGATTTTCAACCAGTATGCACAAGCATTTTTGGGTCACAAGCATTTTTATCCCTTCACTCTCATCCTCTGTGTGTCTTTTGTTTTGAGGTGGGTCTCTTGTAGACAGCATTTAGTTGGGTCATGTTTTTGTATCCATTCAGCTACAAAGCATTTAATCCATTTACATTTGGGTTATTATTGATAGGTACTTATTGATTGCCATTTTAATTCTGTATGGCTAGGTTTATCTCTCTGTTTCTTCTTCTCATTACAGCAGCCCCTTTAGCATTTCTTGTAATCCTGGCTTGGTGGTGATGTACTCCTTTAGCTTTTTTTTTTTTTTTGGTCTGGGAAGCTCTTTATTTGACCATCTGTTTAGGATGATAGCCTTGCTGGATATAGTAATCCTGGTCTCAGATCCTTGTTTTCCATTACCTTGAGTATTTCATACAATTCCCTTCTGGCCTGTAGAGTTCCTAATAAGAAATCAGGTGTCAGCCTTATGGGAACTCCTTTGTAGGTAATAGTTTTCTTTTCTCTTGCTGACTTTAAGATTCTCTCTTTGTCTTTAATTTTTGGCATTTTAATTATGATGTGTCTGGGGGTGGGCCTGTTTGGGTTCTTCTTGCTTGGGGTTCTCTGTGCCTCCTGAACTTGTGTGACTTTTTCCTTTATCAGGTTGGGGAAGTTTTCTGCCATCATTTCTTCAAACACATTCTCTATTCCTTTCTCCCTTTTTGCCTCTTCAGGCACACCTGCTGTTCTAATATTACTACGTTCCACAGCTACCTTAAGCTGTCCTTCTGTTTTTTAATTGTTTTTTTCTCTTTGTTTCTCTGATTGAGTGATATTTTCAACTCTGCCTTCTAATGCACTGATTTGATCCTCAGCTTCCCCTAATCGCTCTGATTGAGTGATATTTTCAACTCTGTCTTCTAATGCACTGATTTGACCCTCAGCTTCCCCTAATCGGCTGTGTATTCCTTCCAACGTGTTCTTTATTTGTGCGATGTCATTCTTTATCTCAGACTGTTATTTTTTTCATAGTCACTATATCTTTTTTTCATGCTATTGAGCATCTTTACCATCATTACTCTGAACTTTGTTTCAGATAAATTTCTTATCTCTGCTTCATTTATCTCTTCTTCTGGAGAATTCTCTTGCTCTTTCATTTGGGGGTTGTTTCTTTGTCTCCTTATTTTGGCTTTCTATTTGGGTTTGTGACTATGTATTAAGTAGATCCTCTACACCTCTCAATCTCTAGTGCAGGACAGTGTTAAAGGCTGTTTCTGACTAATTAGATCAGGCAGACTCAAAGTCTCCAGAGACTGACTTTGCCTACAGACTGATAGGATTCCGACTTGAATTGCCCCCCAGGCAATCATCCTCAGGTGTGGTGAGAGTTTTTTCAATAGGGTGGGGCAGTTGCTTCTCCCTGCAGGCTAATTGTTATTATTAATCTCTTAAGTGGCCTCTGGGAAAGGTATTTTCCAATAGGGTGTGTCAACTGTCTTCCCACCAGGCAAGGCAAATGTTTATGTGGGAAAGATGTCCTCCTGTACATGAGAAAATGACTCAGCCCAGGAAACTTGGGGTGTCTGCCTTCTGAGCTCTATCCCCTGAGTCCCCAGTCCTGGTTTCTTTTTTTCT
>NW_005371792.1:122103-122357 GCF_000412655.1 Myotis brandtii | reverse complement strand
AGTTTGTTAGGTAATTTTCAGATTGCAAAGGGTCAGGCCTTTCATATGCAAAAGCAGGCACACAGCTTGGGCGGGGCAGGGGTCCCAGGGGATCAATAGGGTGGGGCAAGCAGCTATGGCTGCCCTCAGAGGCCCCACTTCTCAGTGTCCCGGCAATCACTGCACGAGAGAAAGAGAGAAAGCTGCCCTCGAATTCCGACCAATGCCAGACAGTCCAGTTTCTCCCGTATGAGTCTGGGTCCCCGCCCGGAACT
>NW_005371792.1:108345-121977 GCF_000412655.1 Myotis brandtii | reverse complement strand
CCGCACCGCACCTCCTCTGAGTCTCGGTATGCTTTTCTCTTTCCTTCTAGTTGTAGAATTTCCACTCAGCCAGCCTTCCTGTGGTTCTGGATGATGTCCGTTCCACCTTTTAGTTGTATTCTTGATGTGGTTGTGCTAAGCAGAAATCTCTGGTGTTTACCTATGCCGCCATCTTGGTTTTTCTCCCCAGTCCTGGTTTCTGCTCTCATAGTTCCAGTCCACTTCACCCTTCCTCTGCCTGAGCACAAGGTGGGTAGCTCCACAGGGAATTTTGTGCATTGGCCTTTTAACAGGGTGCCTGGATTTTCAGCTCTCACTCCCTGGCACACAACATCCCATTGCTTTTCACAGCCAGATGTTATGTGGGTACCCTTCTCAGTTTTGGTGCTCTCTGCTGAGTGGCCCAGCTTGGGGATTAGGTCCCAGAGTTCTCAGTGGCAAACCCCCAGAGCTGAGATATGTCTCAGGGACTTCAGTTGCTATCTGTGGGTGCCTGGCCAGCTCTTTCGCATCTCTGCCCCTCCTACCAGTCTCTATGTGGTCTCTACTTTTGGTCCTCGGGTATCAGTGTTCTCTCCTGGGAGTTTTCCATTGATTATTCAGGAAATTTTTCTGTATTTTAGTGTAATTCCAGTTTGTTCCTGGGAGCATGTCCGTGCAGCATCCACTTACTCTGCAGCATTTTTAATCCTCAGGACCACACTGCAAGCATTTTTAAAATAATGCAATACCTGACTATTTAGTCAGGGGCACTGACCTCTTTTCCTCTTAGTTTGTCAAATAAAAAAATGACAACAGCCAACACAACAATAGCCATCCAGTGTGAGTGGAATAAAAATTATACCAGTTGTTTTTTGTTTTTTTTGAATTGGGCAACTCTTTTCCCCTTAGTTTGTCAAATAAAGAAATGACAACAGCCAACACAACAATAGCCATCCAGTGTGAGTGGAATAAAAATTATACCAGTTGTTTTTTTTTTGTCAAATTGGGCAAAGAACATGTATCTTTTGGTGTACTGCAGAATTTTAGTAATTAATTTATATGTGCCATCAGATGAAAATGTTTGAAAAACGATGCCCTAAACTAACTGGCCTGTGAGAATGGTGGAGTGGAATTTTAGAGACTCAGTTACAGTTAGAGCTCCAGTAATAACACCTTTCAGATTAGGGCGATGTCCTCTATGTCATAGTATTATCATCTGAATCAATAACGAGTATATGATGTTATTTTGCCCAGAGCCAACAATTATGATTCTGAGAATCAAGGGGTAGAAATGAAAGTGGCTTCCTCTCAATATTACTTCTAATGATCCACTAGTGAAAATTTTGCTTCCTCTCCTTATACATTTGGGCTCTATGGCTATAAAAGTCTTAGCACCATGGAAGGAATGCTTCCACCAAAGCACACACCCATACTTCAGTCTATATGATCTTGTAATTCAATGAACTTCTTTAAGAGGATCATTCAGACAGTTCAGAGATCTCCATTTCTTTAGTGTCAGTTATTGAAGTTTTATTAGTACCTTTTTGTGGTGCCATATATTCATAAAACATATATTCAATAAAGGACTTGTATTAAGGATATATAAAAAACTGTTCCAAGTAAATATTGACAATATAGTAGTAGAGGTGATAGAAATTGGGGGTTAGGATATTGGGAGATTATGTGAAGAAAAGGGTAGGGATATTTATATCTTCATCATATATAAGTTGTCAAATAATGCTATATTAGCATGATGGAACAAGAAATATATGTTTAAATATTTTTTAAAGCAATAAGGTAACAAACAGAAGAACTGAAAAAATAATAATAATTTATGATACCAGGAGGGGAGAGAATAAGTAGGGTTGTAAAAGGTAAGAAATTCTCTATCTTTTCAAATTTGTCACTTTTAAAGTTGACAAATAAAAAATAATTATATAAACATATTACTTAAAAGCATGGCACTAACTACTAGAAGATCCAAAAAGTAGTTTAGGTGGTTGCTTTTAGGGATGAAGGTCTAAAAGAGTGAAGTGACATAAAAGACTTGCTTTTTAGTATGCATCTACATTATTTTATTTATGTTAAAGAAAGATACATTATTTTGATAAAAATATTTAAATGATAGAAAAAAATCTTTATTTACATTACTATCACTATGCAAATCATTCTAAGGCCACATAATATGCTAAAACTATGCATCCTTATTTACAAGTCACCCTCTGAGCTACCTGAAGTAGAATGTATCTAGAATGAGGATCAAATGTACTCTCTTTATGTCTTAAAACTATTTTCATTTGCATTATACTTGAACCATGACTTTCATGGTTGGCCCTTTTTCAGAGTTTCTAACCACTTTTTAAAAAATATTTTTTTTTTATTGATTTCAGAGAGGAGGAGAGAGATAGAAACATCAATGATAAGAGAGAATCAATAATTGGCTGCCTCCTGCACACCCCACACTGGGGATTGAGCCCACAATCCAGGCATATGCCCTGACTGGGAATTGAAACCTGATCTCCTGGTTCATAAATCGACATTCAACCACTGAATCAACTGGTACAGACTTTCAGTC
Source organism: Myotis brandtii (assembly GCF_000412655.1). Lineage (NCBI taxonomy): Eukaryota > Metazoa > Chordata > Mammalia > Chiroptera > Vespertilionidae > Myotis > Myotis brandtii. The sequence goes on along the minus strand of NW_005371792.1, from coordinate 119,420 downwards.
AGCTCCCTTGTTTACAGTCATTCTCTTCTAGGCTTTTTAAATTGCTGAATCCTAACCCATATCCTTTCGAGGGCTGCAATGGCAAACTAGCTCTCTCACTGGGGCCAAATGAAGTATATCTAGGCAAGTCTTATACACAGTTTTGTCCAACAGGATGCTACCATCTGTTTTGGTTTTCCATAAGTGAAATAAAATTTCTTATTTGCTCACAAACTCTCTTCTCTGTGTTATGAGTTAAGTTTCTGTATATTGTTATTTCAGTGGGGTGTTGGAGGAATAGAAAGTGAAAATGTGTGCTCAGTCTACCACACATATACAAGTTGTTTGTTTATATGCATGTCTTCTCTACTGAAACTCTTTAGGGGCAAGGTTGTAATGTAAAATGCTAGCACAGTGCCAGGAATATAGTTGGCTTTAATAGCATGTGGCTCTTTGGATATGGATGTAAGATAAAAGAACTTACAAATGACAAAAAAAACCCTTAAGCCTAGATAAGTATGCTGATGGAAATCATCAAAGGAATAGATTTTTAAGAAAAAAATGTATTTTAGTGTTGAAAATTAATAGCTACCCCCAGAATAGGTTTTATGGCTTTGATAGTGGCAATAGAGGAAAAAATGGAAGCTACTTTGCAAAATGTGATTAACTGATACAAAGGTGTTCTTCTGTGCTAGAAACACAGCCATATGACTTCACACAAAATTATCAAGCAGACAGAGTGCTGCTGCTATCAGAAAGAGAAGAGTGAAGTCATTTTAGCTCTTGGCTCTCACCTAACCAGGGAATCAACTTGGAATATTCCTTACTGGATAAGAAGACCAGCTCTACCCATATTAAAGCATAATAAGGAACTAATACATTAACCCAGATATGGTGTATTATTGAACTTTAAGTCCTCAAGAGTAGGTATTCAATTAACATTTAATGAGTGAATGTATCCCTAACACCTGTTCACAAACCTGATTCCAGAGTCAATAAATAAGTTTTTAGAGGTGAAAGCCAAATAAGACAATTAGTGATACTTTCATTGATAGTAGCTATTATCAAAGTGCCTGGCCTAGATCAGGAACTCCATAAATATTTGTGAGGCTAATAAGATAATTAATATTAACTTTTTGAAACTTTAAAAAACAGTCTTCTTTTAAAGCAACTCTAAATATACTAAAAACTACTGAAATGTACACTTTAAATAGGTGAACCTTATATCTAAATTATTTAGCAATAAAGCTGCAAACAAACAAACAAAAAACTCACGAGAAACCTTCTCCAGGCCTTCTGAATGACTCTGGCAGCTTTATCCCTCTTTGCAAATTCAAATTCCTCTTCTTGTACCAAAGACATTTAAATTCCTAAAAAAAAAAAGCAAAAAAAAAAAAAAGCAAAATAGGTATATTTAAAATTACTTTATATATCCCATTATGAAATGTCACTAGAACTCAGTGAAAATTAAATAGAAAGTTGTATGAATGAATGAATAATGCCATATATTAAATTTACAGTAGCGATATGGTTCTGAGATGCTTTATCATAGTCCAAACTGAGTAAACTGCTATTTTAAGATATACTCTTTCTAGCCAGCAGGTGGAAAAGGCACAAAGTGTAGTTTATTTGTGTATTTCAGGATACTTCAGGGAAAAAAAAAATCTTCTTTGTAAATAGTGTAATAATCAGTTTTAATAATTTTTAAGGACACTGTCACTGTTTCTATTATTAAGGTAAATACAAAAGATAGCTTTGACATCTGAGATGTATCATAACTTTAAAAATCATATCAAATTTTAATTTTATTTTTTGTATTAAGGTATTACATATGTGTCCTTACCCCCCCTTAGCACCCCCTCCCACTCCCCACTCATGCCCTCGCTCCCCTGGTGTCTGTGTCCATTGGTTATGCTTATATGCATGCATACAAGTCCTTTGGTTGATCTCTTACCCCTCACCCCTCCCCTCCCCTGCCTTCCCTCTGAGGTTTGACAGTCTGATCAATGCTTCTCTGGATCTGTTTTTGTTCATCAGTTTATGTTGTTCATTAATTTTAAAATGTGAGGAAAAACCCTGGCCAGGTTGCTCAGTTGGTTGGAGAGTCGTCCAGCACACCAAAAGGTTGGGAGTTCAATTCCCAGTCAGGTCACATACCTAGGTTGCCGGTTTGATCCCCAGTCAGGGTGCATAGAGGGGGCAACTGATATCTCTCTCTCTCTCTCTCTCTCTCTCAAATTAATGAACATATCCTCGGCTGAGAATTAAAGGAGAAAAAATTAAATTTTTTAAAATGTGAGGAAAAAATAGAAAAATAATTATACTGAATTTTGAAACGTGATTACCTTGATTCATCCTCTTTTTTGTGTGATAAAGCTCTAATTTTATTATTCATTTTTAATTAGTCAATTGTCTCCAAATCTTGTCATTTCTTTTTGCTCCATTGGTTTGTAAAGTGGTCTTTGTAATACAGATTCATTACTCGTTTTTTTCTGCTTTCTTTTTTTTTTTAATATTTTTTTTATTGATTTCAGAGAGGAAGGGAGAGGGAGAGAGAGAGATAGAAACATCAATGATGAAAGAGACACATTGACTGGTTGCCTCCTGCATGCACCCCGACTAAGGCCAGGGATCAAACCTGCAATTGAGGTACGTGCCCTTGACCAGAATCAAACCTGGAACCCTTTGGTCCACAGGGCGATGCTCTATCCACTGAGCAAAACTGGCTAGGGCTACTCTTATATTTTCTTGTCCACTGGTCTTGTATACTCTTATATTTTCTTTTTCACCAGTCAACATACAGAATGCGATATTTGGTATTCATAATTAACCATAGGATCAGGATAATATTCAGACATTAGAAAAATATGTAAATAGCATTCCCTACTTAACATCTCATTACTATTTTAAATTCAAAATTATTCATATTACTGCTGAGATTTATTTACTTTAAAATTATTATATAAATAGTACATAAATACATTCTTGGAGAAAAAATTTCAAACAATATAAAACTGTAGAGTAAAAAATCCTCCATTTCTTCTAGCCGAGTCCTTTCTTGAAAGATTATATTTCTCTGTTAATAGATATGTGATTCTTCCAGCTCTTTTCATATATATAAATTTAAACAATATATATGTATACATGCACATGCACATGGTTATATATATTATATATACACATATACATACATCATACAGGATTATTTGTTTGCATTAATGTGATAAAACTGTACGTATTTTCTGCTTTCTTTACCTAACAATATGTGTTGGAGACTTTTCCAAATTAATACATATAGATCTTACTCATTTTTTTTATAGTTGTATAGCATTCCTAAGTATGGATATGCCATAATTTAATTATTCTTTATTATTGGACATTCAGATTGTATATTTGCTGTTACAATTACAAAGTGAATAAACTTATACATCTATTTGTATAGCTGTGCAACTATTTTTGTTAGATAGATTTTTAGAAGTGAAATAGCCATGCCATATATTTTTTCCATTGCCTTTTCTGGAATAGGTACCAGAAACTGCTAACAGTGATTGTCTCTGGGGAGGGACCAGGGGACTAAGGGGATTTGGGTTTAGGGATGAATATAAGATTTTATTCCAATACTAGAGGCCCGGTGCACAAAAATTCATGCACTCGGAGGGTGGGGGGCCTCAGACCATCCTGCACCCTCTTGCAGTCCAGGACCCCTCAGGGGATGTCCACCTGCCTGCTTAGGGCCACTCCCCAGGAGATTGGGTCTAGGCTGGCAGTCAGACATCCTTCTGGCAGCCCGGGAGGCCTCGAGGAATGTCTGACCGACCGCTTAGGGGGAGCAGGCCTAAGCCACAGTCAGCATCTTTAGTGCTGCAACAGAGGTGGGAGAGGTTCCTGCGACCACCGCTGCACTCACAACTGTCAGCCCAGCTTATGGGCTTTATACACACACACACACTAGAGACCCAGTGCACAAAAATTGGTGCACTGCCATCCTTCTAAACAGCAAACTGGAAGAAGTCTCTCAAGCTATCAGGCTGTGGAGTCATGCAGACAAAAGGGCACATACACATATCTGTGCTCTCTTTTAAAATTGTCTGAACTATTAGTGTGCCTTTATTTTTCCACTGCTGTTTTAGAACAGTCTAACCAAGTCCCCTAAAAATCTTGCTGGGGTTTCAATTGGGACTGCTTTGAATTTGTAGACTAATTTCGGGGATAATTGACATCTTTACAACATTAAGTTTTCTCATCCAAAAACATAAGCAGCTATTTACATTCACCTTTTGTTCTATATCTTTCAATATTTTTTTTTTTCTGGAAAGAGTTTGTGCATATTTTGTTAAGCTTACTTCTAAATATTTTATATGTATTTATTGATGTTGTCCACCTGATGTCAGTTTTCAGAAAAAAAAATGTAGTAAGATCTCCTCTTGTGCTTATGGTTGCCTTTATTTCTTTGTAATTCTGTCAGTTTTAAAATATATGCATAACAGGATGTTAAAATTGAAATTTTGATCAGGACTCTGTCAAAGATTCATAAATAGCTGAAGTAAAACCAATGAATCATTGAAATATTAATTAGTAAAAATTTATTTGGCACACACCAAAAAGACAGTTTGCAAACTGGGAGCATTAAAACCAAAACATGGAATGAGGCTCAGGGGTATGTGTTATAAAGCAGTTTATATAGTGAGGAAGCAGCAACTGTTCATCAGAGTGATCGGTTATAATAGAATTTTCTTAAGTGATAGGGAATTGGTCAGTGGTTACCTCATATCAACCTTGGGAATCAGTTCATGTTACTAATGATTTTCAGAGGCATAAGCAAGAAATGACCAAGGACAAGTTAGTCTTGCAAAATAAGCTAAATTATGCTTTATCTTTTAAAAAATCTATCTTTATTGTTTTTTGTTTTTTTTGCATCTTATCCATTTTATTTATTTATTTATTTTTTAAATCTTTATTGTTCAGATTACATTTGTTCCTCTTTTTTTTTTCCCCCATAACTCCCCTCCTCCCAGTTCCCACCCCACCCTCCGCCCTCACTCCCCACCCACTGTCCTCATCCATAGGTGCACGATTTTTGTCCAGTTTCTTCCCGCATCTCCCATTCCCCTTTCCCCCCCAAGAATAGTCAGTCCATTCCCTTTCTATGTCCCTGATTCATTATAATCACCAGTTCATTCTGTACATCAGATTATTTATTCACTTGGTTCTTAGATTCACTTGTTGATAGATGCATGTTTGTTGTTCACAATTTGTATCTTTACCTTTTTCTTCTTCCTCTTCTTAAAGGATACCTTTCAGCATTTCGTATAATACTGGTTTAGTGGTGATGAACTCCTTTAGCTTTTCCTTATCTGTGAAGCTCTTTATCTGACCTTCAATTCTGAATGATAGCTTTGCTGGATAAAGTAATCTTGGTTGTAGGTTCTTGGTATTCATCACTTTGAATATTTCTTGCCATTCCCTTCTGGCCTGCCAAGTTTCTGTTGAGAAATCAGCTGACAGTCGTATGGGTATTCCCTTGTAGGTAATTGAGTCTCTTTCTCTTGCTGCTTTTAAGATTCTCTCTTTGTCTTTTGCTCTTGGCATTTTAATTATGATGTGTCTTGGTGTGGTCCTCTTTGGATTCCTTTTGTTTGGGGTTCTCTGCGCTTCTTGGACCTGTAAGTCCATTTCTTTCACCAGGTGGGGGAAGTTTTCTGCCATTATTTCTTCAAATAGGTTTTCAATATCTTGCTGTCTCTCATCTTCTGGCACCCCTATTATTCTGATGTTGGTACGCTTGAAGCTGTCCCAGAGGCTCCTTACACTATCTTCGTATTTTCGGATTCTTTTTTCATTTTGCTTTTCCGGTTGGGTGTTTTTTGCTTCTTCGCATTTCAAATCTTTGGCTTGATTCTTGCGCTCCTCTGGTCTGCTATTGGGTGTCTGTATAATATTCTTTATTTCAGTCCGTGTATGCTTAATTTCTAGTTGGTTCTTTATCATAGCATCGAGGGTCTCATTAGTTTTCGTGACTCTCTCCTCAAGTTTATTGACAGCTTCTAGCACATTTTTGCAAGCCCTCAAAATTGCGATTTTTAGCTCTATATCCTCCATTTCTGTCATGTTTTTTTGTCTCCGCATTTTTTATGCTTTCTTGGTGCACCCCCTAGTGGTCTTTGTGCGCAGTCTTGTTCTAGTTGAGCCTTGATTGTTGTAGTTAATACTAGAGGGATTTGACCACCAGGCCGACTGGCTGTGTGAATCAGCTGTGTCTGCCGCGGAAAACTTCTGTCCTCTGGGGAGGTGCTAATCTAGCCTTTGCCTGCGGCGATCTGGCAAATGGCTCTGCGCAGGGCTTGGGCGGGGCGGGCTCAACAGGGCGGGCGGAGGGAGCGGTAATGGCCCCTCTCAGTCCCGTTCCCAGAGGCTCTGCTTCTCAGAACCCCCGGAACCGCTGCAAACCTCGGAGGGAAAGCTGCCTTCCAACTGATGCCAGACACTCCCGCTTCTCCCGTTTGGGTCCGAGTCCCCAGCGATTCGCCCGTATCTGGAGCTCAGAGTCTGAGACTCCCCCCTGACCGAAAACGACAACCGCGCTCTCAGCCACCAGCCCGCTTTGCGCGCGCACCTCCGCACCTGAGTTTTTTCCACACTGCGCCTCCTCTGAGCCTCGGTGTGCTGTTATTTTTCCTTCTAGTTGAAGAGTCTCTCCTCAGCCAGCCTTCCTGTGGTTCTGGGTGATGTCCGTTCCGTCTTTTAGTTGTATTTTTGAAGTGGTTGTTTGCGGCAGCAGTCTTCGGTGTTTACCTATGCCGCCATCTTGGTCTCTCCCAGAAGAATCAAATTTTCAATTGCAAAAATGTTGTGAGCTGATTTTAAATACAGTCATTATTATTCAAAGTACATTTTTATTTATTTCAGAGAAAGGGAGACGGGGAGCGAGATAGAAACATCAATGATAAGAGAGAATCATTGATCACTTGCCTCCTGCACATCCCCCACTGGTGATGGAGCCCCCAACCCGGGCTTGTGCTCTGACCAGAAATTGAACCATGATCTCCTGGTTCACAGGTCCATGCTCAGTGTCTGAGCCACACCAGCCGGGCTAACCACAATCATTAAAGTTTAACTTAACTTACAATTAAATTAAATGAAGGTAATAAATACTCAAAATTCCTAACTTACTAATTATTTTACTATTGAAGGGGAACAGAATATCCTACCCCAAAATATCCACTTTGGCATAAGGATTATTTTGAGCTGAAGACAACTGAGAAACAGCAGATGTAATCAAAGCTCTCTACCCTGAGTTTAGCTGCCTAAAAGAAAGAGGTAATTTCCCTTCGAGAAGGTGTTGCCTTTTTCCTTTCCCATACCAGGAGGAAGAAAATAACCATTGTCAATGGCACTAAGGTGGGTCTGCATCAACAAACCTTACTTAACCCCTTTCTTCTATTAGTTTACTCCTAAACTTCTCTTCCTATGTCTTATCATTTCACAAACTTATCTCCATTTGTTATCATGGTATACAATACTAACAGCCTCTTTGGGTTTTCCCTTCCTTTTCTGTGTGCATGTAAAATTGAAATATTAACATCAAATGAAATTTTTATGCCTTTTCTCCTGTGAGTCTGTCTTTTGTCAGTTTAATTTGCAGGCTCCAATCACAGGACCTAAGAGACTAAATGTTTTTTTTCCTCCCCATCACTATATTTTACTTCTAATTTTCTTGAGGTTACTGATGTTTTTGCAAGCTTGCTCAACAATGGCACTAATGGTAGTTTGAGCTGGAGTCTTTGTTATGGGAGTTGTCCTATGCATGGTAGGAAGTTCAGCGGAATGTCTGGCCTCTGCCCACCAGATGCCAGTAGCACAGATGTGACAACCAAACAAAAATATCTCCAGACATTGCCAAACGTCCTCTGGGGAGCAAAAGCACCCACAGTTAGGTATTACTTGGTCTCCGCATAGCATCTACTGGTATCTGCCTGGTGGAAACACGATGACAGAGCACTGCTGCACATCTCTTCCCAGTTGCTGAGGCCATGGTCCTAGCTTGGAATTGGCCAGGGTGGGAATATGTACATCACAGGACTTGACCAGCACCACAAACCAGGGCTCGATTTACTGTTTTGTTGGTTGTCTAAATTTAAGAAAATAGTAGTGAAAATGTTAATGCACACTAACTTGTATGTCACCGTGACATTATGAATAGTACAAAATATTGATGAAATATCTTCCAGGGTTCAAAAATTTCTGATTCAGAAACGAGGCACTCACATTACTGAGAAATAATTACATTGTATGTATGTCAAGAAAAAAGAGCGTGCTCAGCTGTGGCAAATGCTGCTGGCGGGTCAAGTACATGGAGAATAAGTTAGATTTGCTGACCGTTTAGTGGAGCAGCAAGGAAGAAAGCCTGGGGTGTGTTGAGGAAGTGAGAAAGCTGAGGATAGTAACGATTCTTTGGAGGGAGCAGAGATATGGGGTGGTGGCCAGTTGTTGGGAATGAATCCAAGGGATTATTATTATTTTTTAAATCCTTACCTGGGGATATTTTTTCCATTGATTTTACTTAGAGACAGAGGAGGGAGGGAAGAAGGGGTAAAAAGAGAAACAGGATGTGAGAGAGAGACATCCATTGGTTGCTCCCTTGCCACCAGACCAGAGGGAGGCAGGATAAGAGCTTGCAACAGGTCTGTGCCCTTGACCGGAATCAAACCCGCAGGCCGATGTTCTAACCACTGAGCACCTGGCCAGGGCTCAAGGGATTTTTTTTTTTTTTTTTTTAATATGGGAGAGATTAACACATGTTAAGATGTTGTTGGGTATGATCCAGTAGTGAGAGAGAAATTAAATGTGAAAGAGAGAGATAAATTTAAGGGTAAAAGTCTTTTGAGTAGGTTTAGGAGGCCAAGGTCCAGGGATAAAAAGGGGAGTAAGGACAGTTGATGGCCTTAGATTTAAAAAACACACACAAAAAATACTGAGGCCATAAGGTTATCAGGAGGCTCCAAAGAAATTAACCAATGTGAGACCACTTCATAAATCCTAAGATACTGAAAAGTGCTATCAAACTACTGTTCAGGTAATAAAAGATTTTATTTGCAGATTCTGAGATGCAGAATTTTTCTCTGTCCCACATCAATGACTTTCATAACATATCATGGCTCCGCTGATCTGGCCAAGCTTCACGAGAAAAAGCCTGCCCGATACATCGCTAGATCCTCCGTTCCATTCGCTTTAGAAAGCTGGGCTACAGCGCTGACACTCACACCCCGGGATTAGAACCTACACTCCCCATTTCGCTTCTCCTACTCGTGTTACTGAATCAAGTTCCGTGATCTTTACCGGTCTGGTAGTTCCGCTTTCCTTCTTTCCTGTGATCCTATACCAACGGCAGGTGAAGGAAAACATCCACTAAACTCCTCCTTAAAAACGCCTTTCCCTTTCCATCTCTAAATAACTGAATGGAAAAGCGAAAAACCATTTCAAGGGTCGAACAGGAAAGAAGTCCCAGAACCATGTGAGGTTGGTCAGCGAGTGTTTCCCCGTCGGCCCGAAGGTGGAGGCGCAGCATCGCCGCAGAGGCGCGGGGTGCGGAGCTGCGGGCTTTTTTGGGGCTCGGAGGCTGGGGGCCTGGTGGGCGCTACAGAGAAACGGAACGTCCGCCAGGCGCCGGACACAGCACGGGCCTCGACAGCTCGGGGCCTGTAGGGCTCGGAGACGAAGATGGAACCTGTCTCCAAAAAGGGGGGAGGCGCGGCTGAGAGGGCGGGAACACCATTCCCTTCACCTGCCAATCGCCGCTGGCCTGGGCTCGGCTTCGGGGCTCGGCTTCTGCCCTGGGTAACTGCGCAGACGGAAATGACGTTTCTAGTTCCGGTCCGTCTCTCTTCTTGGCCTCGCCCCCAGGTCCCGCCCCCGGCTCCCCGGCCCCGCCTCCCGGTGCCGCCCCTCGCTCTTCTGTTTCCTCCACCCGCGCGTTCCTGGAATCCGAAACCATATGTGAGGGTGGTTGGAGCTGCTAGAAGCCCTCAAGGCCACAGTCAGTGGCTTTCAGGCAAAGGCTTTTAGGAGAAAAACCAAAGTGATTTTCTGCGAAATTGGACTCAGTATGTTATAAATTCCGGTCACTTCAACCAGGATTTTAAAGATGTTGGAGATACACAGTGAAACCTTTTCTATTTAATTAATTGATTCATTTGCAAATAAGAAAACGGATCTTTCCAGTGATTTGACAGGTCTTGCCCAGGATCAATGAGTAAGTGACACCCGACCGCAGTCCAATGCTACTTCTGAATGGAAGCTCTTTAGCTGGTTAACTCTAAAACAATTTTTAAGTGAAAACAGGTGACCTCGTAAATGAATTTTCAGATAATCTTAAATGATACAAATACTGCACATCTAAAGCAAGTCTGAGTTGCTTGAAATCTAAATGTCTCACACTTTGGCAATGCTTTAGTTTGCCAATGATTATTGCAATGTCAAATACTCTTGTTCAGAAACTGCCCAGCTCTGCTATTTCCTTCCTGTGCTCCTGCATGTAATACAATTAGTTTGTAAGAAAGATGATTTGTGGGGGGAAAACACTGGAAGAAAAAATTCCCTATATGATAACATTTGTGCTGAAGAAATTCCCTGTAGGCTAATTCAGTGATGCACTGAGCTTCCAGAGTTCTTTAAAATCATTCTCACAATCATAATAAGCAGGAAGGGTGAGCTGTAGTTCCCTTCCATGTGGTTACCTTGATCATTAGCATACAGGAGCTATGTATGTTATATGTAAAAATATAATCATGGAAGCATTATGTATACTTGTACTTAATTTTTTAATCTTGTAGAAACTATGTTTAAATTTGAATTTATTCAAAACTACAAAAGTGCACAACATTGTTGAATGTACTTATGTTACTGAATTGTATTCTTAAATATGGTTAAAATGGTAAACTTATGTATATTTCACCAAATTTTTAAAAATTAAAACTAGAAAACTACCAAACTAAGCCAGTAAATAATTGAGAAAAAAAAATATTTTTAAATGTAAAAAAATGAAATAGAAAAATACATTTAAGGGTCATTGCCTTGTTTATATATTACTTTTAAAATAA
>NW_005371792.1:102249-108164 GCF_000412655.1 Myotis brandtii | reverse complement strand
ACATATGTAATACTTTCAACAATAAAAAATTTAAAAAATAAAATAAGCTCTGCAGGTGTGGTCTCCCTCCTGGGAGCAATGCCAGTGCCTTTTCCTGCCCCTCCCCCTCTTTTCCCCCCTCAGGCATGCATCTCCTACTCTAAGGGACCCGGGAGACTTGCAACCAGAGCAGCAATGGGCAGTGGCAGTTAGTCCTGGGCAAACCCCCTGAACCTGTCCCCAAGGCCCCCTTTTCTCTGGCTTCTTCATATATATATTGATTTCAGAGGTGAAAGGGGAGGGAGAGAGAGATAGAAACATCAATGATGAGAGAGAATCATTGATCAGCTGCATCCCACAGGGGATAGAACCTGCAACCCGGGCATGTGCCCTGACCAGGAATCCAACCATGACCTCCTGGTTCATAGGTCAATGCTCAACCATTGAGCCACCCAGGTCCGGCTCTCTGACTTCTTAATGAGGCAAAGCAGCCAAGCCCAGGCTCGTTTCCCCACCTAATACCTCTCCTGTTTTCCTAGGCCCTTCCTTATCTCACTGTCCCCAGCTTTAATAAATGTCCTCTAAAATTCAAAATAAAATAAGCCCTACATATTTTTAAGGACATAACTGTCTGAATTACTGTAGAAATAATTATAATAGTTACAATTCAAGCATGTATTATTTTGCCTCTAATTTATCCAGAAGAATTCAGTAATTTCTTAGTAATAGGCTCAGACCTCTTTTAATTGCTCTAATACATGTAAATATTTTTTCAGTTCTTTAAAAGAAAAAGTATCTTTCTTTCTTTTTTTTATTGGGATTTTTGCCAGATAGTAGCTCTTTAAAAAAAAAATTCTTTATTGTTGAAAGTATTGCATATGTCCCCCTTTTCCCCTCATTGACTACCTCCAAATCTCCCCTTCCCCCCTCCTGCCCAGACCCTCACGGCTCCATTGTCTGTGGCCATGGGCCATGCATATATGCATACAAGGTTCTTGGTTGATTATTCCCATCCTCCCCCGCCTTCCCTCTCAGATTCCTCACTCTGTTCCATGCTTCCATGTCTCTGGATCTACTCCGTTCATCAGTTTATTTTGTTACTTAGATTCAACATATGTGTGAGATCATGTGATACTTGTCTTTCTCTAAGTGACTTATTTCACTTAGCATAATACTCTCCAGGTCCCTCTATGCTTCTTAAAGGGAATGCTCTCTAGGTCCCTCCCAGGCTGGCTCAAAGGGCAAGAGATCCTTCTTTTTTTCTGCTGCTTAGTATTCCATGGTGTAAATGTAAAACAGCTTTTTTATCCACTCATCTCCTGATGGGCACTTGGGCTGTCTTCAGATCTTAGCTATTGTAAATTACACTGCTATGGACATAGGGATGCATTATTTCTGATTGGTGTTTTGGGTTTCTTAGGATCTATTCCTAGAAGTGGGATCATTGGGTCAAATGACAGTTTTCCATATTTAATTTTTTTAGGAAACTCCATACTCTTTTCCACAGTGCTTACACCAGTCTGAATTCCCACCAGCAGTTTACTAGGGTTCCCTATTCTCCGCATCCTCACCAGCACTTGTCATTTGTTGATGGTAGCCATTCTGACAGGTGTGAGATGATACCTCATTGTCATTTGAATTTGCATCTCTCTGGTGATCAGTGACTTTGAGCATATTTTCATATGTCTCTTGGCCATCTGTATGTCCTCTTTGGAGAAGTGTCTATTTAGGTCCTTTGCCCATTTGTTAATTGGATAGTTTGTCTTCCTTTTGTTAAGTTCTATGAGTTCCTTATATATTTTGGATATTAACCCTTTATCAGATGTATCATTGCCAAATATGTTCTCCCATATAATGGGCTCACTTTTTGTTTTGCTGATGGTTTGTTTTGCTGTGCAGAAGCTTCTTATTTTGATGTAGTCCCAACTAAGGAGATATGATCTCTTTTTAAAAAATTATATTTTTCAAAATTTTATTTACAAAATGTACTTTATTAAAAAAGTATATATAATATGTCCCATGATATAACATTCTAAACATAGATTTAAAAACAGCATAATAGAAAATATAAATATCCATTTTTCCTATGTATATCTTTTGTGCATTTATTGTCTTTTGCTAGGTTTGCATTTTTCTTTATTTTATAGTCTGATTCACACTTATAGTAAAAACATTTTAACTATCTCACACAGGTATAAAGCAAAAAGTATAAATTCCCTTTCTCCATCCCCTCCTCAGATATTGGTGAATATCCTTTCAAACTTTCAACCACATGGATATATTTTTGTTTTTTACATAAATGGTTTTGCATTATACATATTGTTCTGAAAAAACTTGTTTTTTTCCCCCTGAACACTGTTATGGAAATCTTTCATAATAGTGCATTTAGAGCTACTTTATTCTTGCTTGTACTGTATTCCTTTATTTATCAATATCTATTTAGCCAATTCCCTAATGATGGCTATTTAAGATGTTTCCAACATTTTATTAATAAAAACAAGACTGCAACAAATGTTGATATTTAGACAAATGCAGTTATTATATTCACTTGCATATCCTTACATCCCTTTCCTCCTTTTAAAGATCAGGTATTTTTCATGAAAACTGAAGTATTAAAAATGACTAATGGAAATCATGGGTAATGTCTGAACCAAGAAGGAAAAAATCATGGTTTTAATAATCCCATTTTTACTAAATTATACTCATGTCAACAAACCAGGAAGCCATCTAAACTCACTCTTTTTAAAGCCATGACTGACTTGGTATGATGGAAGATTATCTAGATGAAGGCTGCTCCCTTCCAGTGGAATTTTTAGAGGGGCTCCACTTAATTTCTTAAGCACATCCTTGTTGTTCCACAGCCAGAAGCTGCCTGGCTTATCTCAACTCAATTTTAACTGTTTGGCGGCAGGTGATGTAAATTTTAAAAATTTAAGATGTCTCTAACAAAATATCATTAGCCATCAAAAAGGACCTGGGTTGCCCTAACAGTTGGCTTAACGGTTTGGCTCAGTGGATAGAGCGTCGGCCTGCGGACTGAAAGGTCCCAGGTTCGATTCCAGTCAAGGGCATGTACCTTGGTTGTGGGCACATCCCCAGTAGGAGGTGTGCAGGAGGCGGCTGATTGATGTTTCTCTCTCATCAATGTTTCTAATTCTCTATTCCTCTCCCTTCCTCTCTGTAAAAAATCAATAAAATATATTTAAAAAAAAAAAAAGGACCTGGGTTTGGAGGACAGGGAGATATGAGGAAGGGCAAACTTTCTATAATCTCAGCTTTGACGAGTCCAAACTCCATGTATCATATGTCAATGGCACAGATTCATTAAGATCTGGTCTCACTACAGCTTGCCCTTTATTTTATATTGTGCACTTGTGCATTTGGAAAACTTGGGTTTTCGGGTTTTCCATGGATACTTGGCTTTGATTACATTGTTCCTAAATGTGACTTTGCTCTTATCTAGTTAAGAAAAATTCTTATTGTTTTTCAAAAAAGAATAGATATGACTACTTTAAAGTGGTCACATTGTTTTCCAGATTAAGTTAATATTTCAATTAGGGGAGTAAATATTTTAAGATTGGGAGTGTGGATAGTTCTTGTTTTTTTGGAGTGTGGTTCTTCAGGTAACTCAACCTTGAACTGGTATTACAAGGAATGTGCATCGAACTTCTGGGCTGTAAGTCTTAAGTTTGGACCCTAAAGGCAGAGGAAATTTCCATTTGTTTAATCTTGGCAATGCAACCCAGTGAAATGGAGGAGGGGTGCAGTGAGGACGCTTGCCTTTGTTGTTAGCTATTAGTGAATCTCAAGATACCAGGCTTCCTGCAGTTTGTTGCAGAGGTTTTCAAGTATCCCTTTAAAATATTAAAAAGAATTACAGATCCCCACCTGACTGCAGTTACCTTTATTCAATCCTATATAATAAAAGGCTAATATGCAAATCGACTGAATGGAGGAACGACTGGTTGCTATGACGCGCAGTGACCACCAGGGGGCAGACGCTCAAGGCAGGAGCTGCCCCCTGATGGTCAGTGCTCCCACAGGGGGAGCGCTGCTCAGCCAGAAGCTCTGAGCTGGGCTCATGGCTGGTGCAGGAGCCTCTCCCACCTCTGTGGCTGTGCTAAGCTGGCAGTCGAACACCCCTCGAGGGCTCCCAGGCTGCGAGAGGGTGCAGGCCGGGCTGAGGGACCCCTCCCCACCTGAGTGCACGAATTTCGTGCACTGGGCTAAATATATATATATATATTTTTGTTGTGGTTGTTGTTGTTGTTAACCCCCACCCAAGGACAGTTTTTCCATTGATTTCTAGAGAGAGTGATGGTAGAGAGGGAGGGAGAAAGGGAGAGAAACATTGATGCAAGAGAGACACATCAATTGGTTGTCACCTGCACACTCCCAGACTGGGGCCGGGGATTGAACCTGCAACCCATACACATGCCCTTGACCATGAGTTGAACCTGTGACCCTTCAATGTGCAGGCTGATGCTCTAACCACTATGTCACATTGGCCACAGGTGTAATGTCCTTCATTGTCTCTTGTTATGCCCTTTGTTTTGAAGCCTATTTTGTCTGATATAATTATTGCTATCCCAGCTTTCTTCCCCATTTCCACTTGCATGAAATATCTTTTTCCATCTATTTACTCTTAGCCTCTGTGTATCTTTTGTTATGAGGTGGCTCTCTTGTAGACAGCAAAATATGGGTCTTTTTTTCATATTCCTTCAGCTATACTATGTCTTTTGATTGGAGCATTTAAGTCATTTACATTTAAAGTGTATTGATAGGTACATATTTATTGCCATTTTATTTTTTTAACTATGTTATTCTGTTTTATTTTTCTTCCCTTCTCTTTCTTCTTAAACCAGGCCCTTTAACATTCCTTGTAATACTGATTTGGTGGTCATAAATTCCATTAGTTTTTTCTTGTCTGGGAAGCTCTTTATTTCTCCTTCAATTTTAAATGATAGCCTTGCTGGGTCAAGTTGTCTTGGTTGTACGTTTGGACATATCTTTTTGAGGACATAACTTCAAACACTTCAGCTACATTCTGATTAATTTCCTCATACAAATGTTCCTCTTTATTAATCTCTCTCTAGTTGTATCAAATCTACTTAACATATTCATTTAAATTTCTAAATTTTTATAATATTTTCAGTTTTCAAAATGTTTAGTCTTTAGTTTCTTCTGTGCACATATTTTAAGGCTGTTATTTATTTTTGTAAATAGAAAAATATGGCTGTTATATTTTGTGGGTCCTTTTCTATCATTTGTTGTTTCACTTGGTTCATAGTGCCTTATTTTCCCATTTTTATTTAAATTTACTAGAGGTTTGATGCACGAAATTTGTGCAAGGGGCTTGGCCCTTGCGGCCCTGGCTTCGTCTGGAAGGGCATCCTGAAGGTTGTCTGGACGGTCATTCTGCTGTTTGGCCGTCTGGTCTAATTAGCATATTATGCTTTTATTATGATAGATTGGAGTAACATTGTTTAATAACATAAGTTTCAGTTGAACAACTTTATAATACCTCATCTGTATATTACATTGTGTGCTAGTCACCCAAAGTCTAGTCTTCTTTTGTCACCATATGTATTAACTTCTTTATCAACCCCCACCACTTTCCCCTATAGTAACCACCATACTGTTGTCTGTGTCTATGAGTTTGTTTTGTTTGTTCATTTGTTGCTTTTTGTTTTATATCTCACACATGGGTAAAATTATATAGTTCTTGTACTTTTTCATATGACTTATTTCACTTAGCATGATACTCTCAAGATCCATCCATGTTGTCACAAATGACAATATTTCATCTTTTTTATGGCTGTGTAGTATTCCATTGTATATATATGTACCACATTTTATTTATCCAATCATGGGTCAAAGGACACTTAGGTTATTTTCACATCTTGGCTATTGTGAATAATGCTGCAATAAACCTA
>NW_005371792.1:81294-101482 GCF_000412655.1 Myotis brandtii | reverse complement strand
AAGGCAGGAGCTGCCCCCTGATGGTCAGTGCTCCCACAGGGGGAGCGCTGCTCAGCCAGAAGCTCTGAGCTGGGCTCATGGCTGGTGCAGGAGCCTCTCCCACCTCTGTGGCTGTGCTAAGCTGGCAGTCGAACACCCCTCGAGGGCTCCCAGGCTGCGAGAGGGTGCAGGCCGGGCTGAGGGGCCCCCCCCACCCCCACCCAGTGCACGAATCTTGTGCACCGGGCCTCTAGTATATAGATAATGAATGGTCCCGTCGGGGGCGTTCATCTATTTTAATAACTGTGATAGATTGGAAACTACTAGCTTAAGGCACTTTCTCCTTATTTTTATCTCAGGTGTTGGTAAAACTCAGCTAAAAAGTTATGAGTGAGCTTTTAAAAAATATTCCCCACTATAGAATCCCAGCTACCATTCATAACAGAGTCATCCTCTTCTTCCTTATTCTTATTAGACTTTTCCAAGAGGAGGCTGACTATTACTGAATGTCAAAAGCAGCTTGTAGAAGGAGAAATTGTGTGGTAGGGGGGTAAAAAAAAAACAACCCTGCACAAATATTTTTTCTTCATAACTGGAAATGGAAGAGGGAAAGCGAACAATGAATAAAAAACCAAACCAATAAATGTGATGTACAAGTATTCCTAGAGAGTGATTCATATTTTGGCAAGCTGTGTTCTTCGTAGCTTAGATTCTGTCTGGATGCTTCCATTGAAGATGCAGCCGGCCTATAGAGGAGTGTAAATCCGGGCTGACTTAAAGTTCTTCTCTTGAAGGTCTCTTCCCCTGGCACTGGCAGATGGATGTGCTATCATCTGGCTGAGGAACAAGTTCCATTCCATCACGTAATTCGGGTTTGCTGGACTGGCGCTCAGCATAATTCTGAATTGTGGTTTTAAAGGCAACAAAAAGATTAGTCCACACTTCATTCCCCTTATTCCTTCCCAATCATGCTGTCACTTCTAGTGGCTGCAAACCAAAGGTCTGATGTTACATTTTTCACTTTAGTTATTGTAGGTCCTAGTGTGATATCTCATAATCTAACAAGGAACCCTAATCCACAATTTTATGTGTAGGTAGGAAGCCTCTACAACAAGGATGTTAAGCCAAGTGTTCTGGAAACAACAGCACCAGTTAGCATGTATCCTCCGCGCATCAGTGAGTAATTACCTTTACTGAATATTCAAATCAGATGGTAAGCATCTCAAAGTAAAGTTGGTGCTCTCACCTATCTCTCCTTTAGGCCTGTCGTCATGCACTCTAGGTATGCTAAATGGTGACAGGCCTGTGAAATGTCCCTCCCCTTTGGCCACTGACAAATATTCCTAAAAACTGGATATTTCAGTTCAGTGGTTTCAAGTACATTGAGCTGGACACTCCTTGTCCAGGGCCAAACCCAACAAAATACTGACATGAACACATGAGCCTAATTAATGTTGTAGGGAGGGAAACGCCTACCAGCCCAGCAGAGGGAACAGAGCTCATCTAAGGGAAAGGTTGTTTCTGGTAAACGGTGTAATTCATCATTTAAATTTTTCTGTGAGAGGTTGGTATCAACAAGCATCTGAGGAAACTTATTTTTTTTTCTGCTCACAGGAAAAATAAGTTTAGGTTAAAAACAAGAACATATGTTCTTATTTTTTTTTCTCCCTGGCTAGATTTTAATGAGTAAAGATAGTTACACAAGAACTAATCCTTGGATTCCCAATAAACATTTGTACAGTACTTCATTATTTAGCTCTAAGGTGTTAGTACTATTATTAGTATTTTTCATTTGTTTGTTTTATGTAGGAAGCTAAATATTTGCTTTCTATCCTATACTATGATAGCAAAAGTAGGACTTGTAAATAGCAGGAAGAACAAAGAGGTGGGCATTTTGAGTGGGAAGAGATGTTACTGACCTCTACTCTAATTTTCTAGATGATGAATTCCTTAAGGCATTTAGTAAAAAAGAAAAAAGAAAGAAAGAAAAAAGGCACTGGCAAGATAGTAGGAGCTTTTCATCTATTTTTGTAAGGCTGTCAGCATTGTTTTTGTAATACAAAATGGAGATAAAATATGTTGGCTACCAGGAGACTTAGTACTCTTCCTCCTTTAGGCTGGTCCTTGGCTTAACCAGAGTCCACAAGCTCAATCTCAGTAGCACCCCCAGAAGCGAGGCATTCAGGCCAAGCATGACCCTGCAGGATGGATACTCTGCACTGACCTGCAGTACTCTGTAATAGTAGCAGTAAATCCTGTGTGGCTGTAGCAAGTCCCTGGCAGTCAACTGCCCTTCTTTGGCAATCCTCTTGGCTTCTTCGTCATTTTCCTGAAAGGTTGAAAAAGAACAATGAATGAAAATGACTCCTGTGAGCCACAGACAAAGCTAAAAGTGAGTGTGAGCGAGGACAGATGTGGGGTTGGATATGCACTGCACGGGAGAGATGGATCATGATGAAAATATCACCTAAGAACAAGGCTATGGAAGTGGACAAAGGGCTCTCCTAGACATCTCTGTTACCTGGAAATGATCATGCATGTTTGTACCCTATTCCACAGGCCCACTAACAGCCCCCGCTCCCCAAAGTGCAACAACCCACATGCAGCTTCTATTGTGACTACCTTGGTACTTTCCTAGGCACCCAGGAAGTTTAGGGCTCCTCATCTGTTCCCCCATTCTAGCCTTCTCTGTTTGATATTAAAGTACAAGCTAGAATAGAATGAGTCAGTTTTCATGTTATAACATCTCTTAAAAGCGCCATTTAAATATGCAATCAGAGTCCCAAATTTCTTATAAAATGTTACCAATGAAAGACTATATTGCTGTTGCAATAAAAATTTAGTCACCAGTACCCACCGGCTGTCCCTTTAGTTGCAGGAATAGTCAGCATTCCTAATTATATTTTGGGAAAATAGCTAATATTCTACCATGCTGCCCACAGGAAAAGCCATTTGCAAGTTATTCTGACTCGTTATAAAGGGTCACAATAATTATTCTGCCTCAGGCACCTAGTGATTTCCCTAACCAAATACTGCTTCTTAGAAACAGTAAAGTCTTATAATAAAAGGGTAAATTTTTATAGTTTCATAATAAAACACAATCACTTTTTAATACTTTTCTTTTGAAAAAGAATTCTTATTTTATGGGAGACTTGTGATTCTTGGATATTGTATATCATGCCTTCATTATGAACTTGGGCCTTTTTCTAACAGGGGAAAAAAGAGCACCATGTTGACTTAAATGTTTTCTTGGGCATAAAGCACTGTAACCTGGTCTTTTCTATCTGTAACTTGCATTTGGAGTATTTTCACTTGTGTGTGTATATGCACAAATAGTGGTTCCATGAGAACGATATATACATTCTATAAAACACTGGACTTCAAATATAAAAATCCTCAAAAATGTTGACAGAGGGCATATCAAGTGATAATGATATTGGTTCTTCAGCTACTTCAAGAGAATAAAAACTTCAGAAAATATTTCTTTTGACTAAATTATGTCAAATTAAATTGTGTCATGAAGGAATTCCTGGAACTAATTCTGGTGAATTTGTTATTGCCTAAAGAAACTAAAATTCAGAAAGTGTACCTTGGCCCATTTCACTTTCTCTAGTAAATCAGCAAGGTTCCTTTTAATTGGCACGTAATGTTTCCAGGGCTGTAGTGCCATGTAAAAGTGTTCATAATACGGGGAGTCCTGCTTCAGAACCAGACTGTCCCCCAGCATGAGGTACGGGTATCTGTAAGCAGCCACGGTCCCATCCACATTCACTTGATACTTGTACTAAAAGGTTAAAACAAACATAAACAAACATTTTAACATTTGCTTCACTTAGGCTTCTCATCAACACTGTAATACTACACATCAAGGAATTAATTTCCACTTCCTAACTTTATTTTTTAGCAGGTTTATATTTTATTTTGTAACTCGTATTTTCTCTGTATTAAAATCATAAACACCATATTAGCAGGTCAATTTTAAGAAACACAATGCAGCCCAGCCGACATGGCTCAGTGGTTGAGCATCGACCTATGAAATAGGAGGTCACGGTTTGATTCCCCGTCAGGGCACATGCCTGGGTTGTGGGCTCGATCCCCAGTGGGGGGCATGCGGGAGGAAGACAACTGATGAAGTTTCTCTCTCATCATTGATGTTTCTATCGCTCTCCCTTCCTCTCAGAAATCAATAAAAATATACTTTTCTTAAAAAAGAAATACAATGCATTTAAAGATAAAATTTTAAATAATTTTAGGTACTAGGAATACCTATTTCAACTATAATGGAGAATTCATATTTCTGTAACAACGTAGGAAAACGATTCTCAAAGGTTTTATATTTACTAAACTGAATATTGATAACCATTTAAAATTTTACTTATACATTTTTTTATTTCTTATACCCATGAAAAAGGAAGGCAATAACCTAGCTGGTGTGGCTCAGTGGTTGACATTGATCCAGGAACTAAGAGCTCACTTGTTAGATTCCCAGTTAGGGCACATGCCCGGGTTGTGGGCTCAATCCCTTAGTAGGGGGCATGCAGGATGCAGCCGATTGATGAAGTTTCAACAAACTATGTAACTAAGTAACACTCACACATCTTTAATCCTTAGCTTGCTCAGAATTATGAGCACAGCACTTCTGAATACATGGAAGAAGTTTGCTAACATGCTGTTATGTGTATCTATATACATATACATATACATATACATATACACACAGGTATACACGGTTGAGCATTGACCCAGGAACAGAGAGGTCACCAGTTCCATTCCCGGTCAGGGCACATGCCCAGGTTGTGGGCTCAATTAGTAGGGGGTGTGCAAGAGGCAGCTGATAATCCATGATTCTCTCTCATTCATTGATGTTTCTATCTCCATCTCCCTCTCCCTTCCTCTCTGACATGAATAAAAAATATATTTTTAAGTGAGAAAACTAATATTCAGAGAAATTTATAAACCTCTATTCTCTGAATCCAAATACCTTGTTCTCATAATTATACGACACCGAGATGAACAGGATATACTCAGAAATTTAGTAATTGAATTTTTCTTAAATAATCGATACTAAGGAGTTTAATAGCCAGTCAGGTTTTGTCACACTGTTCACATCTCTGTCTCCTCTGAACTCAGGACAACGCCCTGAGGAGCGAGGCAGCAGCACCTGTGTTCACAGGGCAGAGGCAGTAAGACATGAAGGCCCCACAGTTAACGGCAGAGGCAGGACTTAACCTCAACTCTAGCTCCTATGTTACTAATATGAACTTTATACTCTTTCCATTTACAAAGGTATTTGAGACCATTTATGTAGAAGACATTTATATATCCAGTTTACTGAAAAAACACACAACAAAAACAACAACAAAGAAATGCACCCAAACTCCAGGTTAAGCCTCGTGCTATATTTTGAGTATTAAGTGAAGTTCTGAGTTGTTTGGCAGACATACAACAGGAAACCAGGAGTTTTGTAATTCCCAGGCCTGCTAAGAAAGTGTGTGCCAGCTCACAAGACAGGAGAAATTGGCCCAAGCCCAGCTATTTCCAAATTTATCACTTCAGACCCACCCAGGAAGAATTAAATGCATACCTTAAAGAAATCAAAGAAACCTATCAATTTAGCTTTTCCAAGCTCTTTTTCTTTCTCTTGGAAAAAGAAATACCCCGTGATTCCCGCATCTAGGAGCTGTGGGTTTTCCTTGGCCAGCTGCACCAGCTGGAGCCGCTCCTCTCGGCTATCCCTACCTCTGAAGAAAGCTTTCTCTGTCTTATTGATCCAGGAAGGCCCTAGAAGGTCGAGACCATAAAAAAAAAAAATTTAAAACTTTTATGTGGTAAATGTAATCATCTTTAATCTAACATTGTCATCTACGAGGTTAAAGCTCTTTTATCATCACTATGTCTTCTAAAGCAGGGGTGGGGAACCTTTTTTCTGCCAAGGGCCATTTCGCTATTATAACATCATTTGCAGGCCATACAAAATTATCAGCTTAAAAATGAGCCTGCTATGTTTGGTCAAACATTTAATTAACTCACCCCTAATGCCTTGGCAGGGCCAGACCAAATGATTTTGTGGGCCTTATACCACCCTCTAGCTGGACGTTCCCCACCCCTGTTCTAAAGGAAATGCTATTTTCAAACATTATGGGATTAGAATGCTCTAATTTCATTTCTTTGTCTGCTAGGGAGAGCTCACTCAAATGTTAGAGTTTCTGCTGTGCAACATTAGAAAATATGCAAAATATTACTGGACCAAGTTCAAAGCAAAGAGAGATTCATCGACTTGGCCTGTTCACCAAGGCATTAGCTTCTTCCATTTTTGTTTTTGTTTTTGTTAATCCTTACTTGAGGATATTTTTTCCATTGATTTTTTAGAGAGAGTGGAAGGGAGGTAAGGAGAGGGAGAGAAAGAGAGAGAGAGAGAGAGAGAGAGAGAGAGAGAGAGAGAGAGAAACACTGATTTGAGAGAGACAGATCGATTGGTTGCCTCCCACACTCGCCCTAACTGGGGCTGGGAATCAGACCTGCAACCTAGGTAAGTGCCCTTGACTGGGAATCAAACCCAAGACCCTTTGGCATGCAGGCTAATGCTCTAACTACTGAGTAACACCGAACAGGGCACTTCTTCCATCTTCTGTGCTTCATAGTACAAAATGAGCCAGCTTTTGTCTGTAGACAAGGTGACCAGAACAAAATATGTAACTAAGTAACACCCACGCATCTTTAATCCTTAGGTTGCTCAGAATTATGAGCACAGCACTTCTGAATACATGGAAGACTTTTGCTAATATGCTGTTATGTTTATCTATATACATATACTAGTACATATACATATACTAGTACATATACATATACACAGGTATACATATACACAGGTATACATATATTTATATTCTCTTTCCTAGTAGGGAAATATTATGGAAGAATTAATTTAAATATATTTCTATTATTCTAAAGAGAGGTCATTAGTTAACATTTGTCAGTGTTCTAAGGGATAAATCATGAGACACAGAAATTGGAGAGCATCAAACTCATTACTATGTTAGCACACTTTTCAGAAATTCACTGTTATCAAATAAAAAGTAGGTCAGTTTTCCTTTCACATCATCTTTAGATAGTTTACAAGGAGTCTCTGGTCTTGTCTATTAAATCAGTCCACCAATCCACAGTAAACAGAAAGAGGCTATAAAGAGAAGGCAGGCTTTCTTCTACTCAGGGAGTTCAGTGTAATGAAAACGTGAGTTGTGCCATAAACCTAAGGCCATTAAAAATGGGAAAGGAATTCAGGTTTTAAAGAATCAAGAGAAGCAGAAAGAGGAAAGGGGAAAATTTCTTAGATACAGTGTTGGAGGTAATAATATCCAAATGATACTGCTATCATATTCTCATATATATCATTTTATACTTTTCAAAATTATCTCTCACTTCATCTAGCAATATAAAAACATTGGTGTCAGAATTCAGTGACAATTTTACCAAATATATATGTTCAAATAGTAGTTATAAGTGACCAACTCAAAAGAGACTCAGCTCTGAGAGGTGTGCACATCACTAGCCCTGCTCATGTATCTTTAATTTTTGGATTAGAAGAATCCTAAAGAAACCTCTTTGGCATATAGGGTGCTGTTTCTCTTTTTCCTTGGTTAGAAAATAAGAAAAATGGTTATTTAAATATATATACATATACCCTCCTTGACTAAACATCCCCTTCACCTTTTTTTATATCTAAGTTTTTTCTTAGAACTTGAATTTACCTGTATTTCCCTGAATAGAGAGGAGATCATTTGTAACACCCCTCATTGCTTCAAGCGTGGAGTGAGTGATGTCATACGTCGGAAGGATAATATCTCGTGAATCCAGAGAGCCACACCATGAAATGATAGGTAAAGGGCCAGGCGTTTCGTTGACTTTTCGATGTTCCAAAGGCCAATCTCCAAGATTAATATAAAATTCTAAATCTGGGAGAAGGACCTAAATAAACAAAAATATAAACATCAGTGCTGAGAAGACCTCAGTGTTTGGTACTAAATGTTTTAGTTCTTTGGCTTTCTTAAATATTTCTGATAAAATGGAACATCTGAAAATAGCAGCAAAGGAGAAAAGAATGCCTCAGTCATCAGTGGTATCAGAGAATCAAGGATGAGGACAATAAACAGTCAATTCACTTAATCAAAAGTCAGCTATCTCTGTTCATGGGTGACATTTTAAATTGGTCAGTAGTGTAGAAGTTGAAATTGTACGCATGGGTATGAATGAGTGGCTTTCTTTCTGGCAGCTGCCTAAGTGAGAATCTACAAAGTTAGACTCAAGCCCTTGTTTTCCTTCTCTATCAAACCTCTTTATCGCTTCTACCTTTGATTCTGGAATCTGCTACTCCACCTCCGCGTCCGCGGTCAATGCCTTAGTTTAGGTCTTTCTCATCTCTTGCCTAGATTGTTGCAATAGCTCACTTCCTAGGTGTTCTGGTGCTAGACTCTCTCCACTCTAATATGTTTTCCACATTGCTGCCCACATTCCTAAAACCAAAGTTAATGTTACTACCAGACTTAACAGAATCTTAAGCCTTTAGGACAAGGTCTAAACTCTCTGGCTAGAACTCAAGGTCCTATTATTACCTTTGAGCCTCATCTTCTATCTGCTTATGTGCCAGTAAACTTTAGGCCACTCTCTGAAAATGCCACCCACTTTGATATGTAATTCTCTTCGGCCGGAATGTTCTTCTTCTACTTATTCATTTGACACTTTCCGTTCTCATCCAGACCTAATGTTACCTCCACTATGACTCCCCCTCCCAGGCATTTTAACCTGGTACCTATTTTTCTCTCATGCCTATCATGTTGTGGTACAATTGTTTGTTTGTATTCACATCCCACCCTCACTTCCAAAACACAAAAACAAATCCCATGAGAACGAGGAGCTCTAAGACCAGAGGTGAGACTCATTTCTCTTAGATTTCACCCCAGTCACTGGGCAAAGAACCTGGAACAAAACGGAAGGTCAAGGGATGTGACTATTCACCCTATTGCTTTTTTCATATCTCTATATATAAAAGGCTAAGCGACCGCCCGACCAGTAGCTATGACGCACAATGACCACCAGGGGGCAGACACTCAATGCAGGAGCTTCCAAGCTGCGGTGACTTACGTTCT
Source organism: Myotis brandtii (assembly GCF_000412655.1). Lineage (NCBI taxonomy): Eukaryota > Metazoa > Chordata > Mammalia > Chiroptera > Vespertilionidae > Myotis > Myotis brandtii. The sequence goes on along the minus strand of NW_005371792.1, from coordinate 92,360 downwards.
CGAGTGATGCACTCCAGAACCAGAGAGGAGGGAGCCCAATTCTGGGATATGTCACCCGAGAAACGCCCTCTAGCAATCCGGGACCCCTTGGGGGATGTCGGAGAGCTGGTTTCAGCCCGATCCCCACAAACCTGGCTGTGGGACCTTATGTGCCAGAGGGACCCCATGCTCACTCTGTAGACACCCTTCAAGCCTCGGCACCCCACTAGGTGAGGCCAGCTTGGGAGGAACCACGGGAGGTTGACTCCAGGGCGTGTCCAGCCTGTCTTGCCCAATCCCGTCCCACTGGCCACCTTCTAATTAATTTCCTTTCAATGTGCACGAATCCATGCACAGGGACACTAGTAATGTATAAGCTCATTGTTAATAAACCCCAGATCAGGAGTCCTCACCACAGAGCAGAGTTTCTCAATGTCAGCACTATGGACATTTAGTTGTGGGTAATTACTTGCTGTGGTGCTGTCCTGTGCATTGTAGGATGTTTAGCAGCACCCCTAGCCTCTACCCACCAGATGCTAGTCGCAACCCTCCCGTGGTGGCAACAAAAAATGTCTCTAGACATTGTCAAATGTTCTGTGAGGGCAAAATTATTCCTAGTTAAGAACCACCTGAATACAAGATAGGGGAATATAGGGCAGGGTGGCTGGTGGCAGCCCAGGAAGGAAGCACCACCTTTAGGATCAGGTGCCCATATGTTCATATTGTGGACTGGTGGGGAGAGGGGAGGCAACTGCTAGTCAAAATCAGAAATGATTGCAGCCACACATTCAGTGTCCTTGGGAAATTATACAACTCATATCAAGAAAGTTGGCTTTCGGTTTAGAAAACTACCTCGATGGTCTTTCTGGATGAGAAACGTGAAATTGCCCATCTTCACCCCTTACTCTACATCAGTGGTTCTCAACCTGTGGGTCGCGACCCCTTTGGGGGTCAAACAACCCTTTCACAGGGGTCGCCTGAGACCATCGGAAAACACATATATAATTACATATTGTTTTTTGTGATTAATCACTATGCTTTAATTATGTTCAATTTGTAACAATGAAAATACATCCCGCATATCAGATATTTACATGACGATTCATAACAGTAGCAAAATTACAGTTATGAAGTAGCAATGAAAATAATTTTATGGTTGGGGGTCACCACAACATGAGGAACTGTATTAAAGGGTCTCGGCATTAGGAAGGTTGAGAACCACTGCTCTACATGGTCAGGGAAATAGAACAAAAATCGCTTTGAATTACTCTGCTTAAGAGTTTTACAAATGGGAAAAGAAGGGCTAAATAGAGGATTTGGAGTGGGAGGTGGATGACTGAAAGTACAGGGATACCTATTTTTAAAGGCTTTTGTTTATTTATTGATTGATTTATTTTACTATGTATGGGTACAAAATAACCTTTCTCGGCTACTCCACCCTTCGACAAAATGTGCCATACCCAGTATCTTTCAGAGGTGTTTAGGGTACAGCAAGGAAGCTGTGTTCTAAATTCAAGTCATTCTGAGGTGACAAGAAGAAAACTGCTGCAGAAAGTAAAATCTGAACGGAAGGAATTTGCAGCAGGAACGGAGAACTTCTGACAGTGGCCTTTAGGCTACAAATGTCTGAGAGTTCACAGAAACCTTGGGAGTACCCTGTGCCCTACTTATTTGGGATGGAGGGTGAAGCCACTTCCTGTAAATATTAAAGGAAAGGGAGAGCCATAGACATGGAGAACGTACAGACACGCGAGAGGTGGACACCTCACGTGCACATTTCCAAGCTGGAATCCAGTTCTATCCTTTGCCATTATTCTCCTGAGCATTTAAATGTTACAACTAAGTACTTAAATGATACTGTTTTTAAAAAATCAATGAACTCATTCTCATACCTTTCTGGCCAGTGATAGCAAGATCTCATCTGAGAACATTTTGAAGTCTGTGTATTTCCCTAAAGGTCTCCGGTAGATGTGGTTATTGAGAATCGTGTAATGAACAATGGCACCCCTCTCTTCCCCGAACCGTTTTGGAACTTCATTTAGCATCTGCTGGAGATTAATGCTGGGAAAAGAAGCAAAATCTTTGGCAATCTGTGGTTCTTTGGTTGGACAAGACAGAGTTTCCTGCCAAGCTTGGGGATCCTCTTCTGGACACTCGCAGTACTCGTGGTAGATGGGTCCTGGGGAAGGCAAAGCACACAGTTCATTAGCCAGCGCAAGGCAAGCAGTGTTTCTGCCCCTGTTGTGAACGTGGGATGACTTCTTGGTGAATTCTAAGATTATCAGGAAAAATCTGCCCTAAACATGTCAGTGGTGAAAGTAGTTATGTCAGAGTCCTGTGCTCCTATTTTCTGTCTCCCTTTTGCAATCCCCTAGACCCCTGGTGGGCAAACTGCGGCTCGCGAGCCACATGTGGCTCTTTGGCCCCTTGAGTGTGGCTCTTCCACAAAATTCCACATGCGGGCGCATACGTACAGTGTGATTGAAACTTCGTGGCCCATGTGCAGAAGTCGGTATTTTGTGGAAGAGCCACACTCAAGGGGCCAAAGAACCGCATGTGGCTCGCGAGCCGCAGTTTGCCGACCACTGCTAGACAACCTAGTATAGCACATGATCTCTCCCAATATACTCTGGGCCAATTAGCTGATAAATTCCCAGTGAGTTATAAATGGTTGATGAAGTTAACACAACTTACCTTATGCGAAGAATGAAGAGTATTGGAAATGGAACTACCTAGCTAAATATGTAATATTTTTTAAATTATTATCACTTATATCTCTTTAAGTTATTTAGTTTTTCTTTCCTTTAAAATTTCAAGTTAAATTGAGCTTTACTTTGTTCCATATGACTTCAAGGTCATCATAACTCATTCTGAAAGGCATGAAATATAAACATGAGGCTGGTTCTAAATTATGTAATAATCACTTACCTTTCAAAATATAGGGAGACTGGGCAACATGTTCATCACCATAAAGGACCTCTATCTTCAGCCCTTCATTGACAGATTCATACATCCTATACCTGATCAAAAATGTTCCATCGTTCCTGTCCAAAGGTTTTGGGACATGAATCCGGACTAACTCTTTAGGTGAAAGAGATTTGATTACTACTTTAAATTGTGCTTGACCTGAAAGAAAAAAATATATAAATAACTCCACTACTTTACAGTCGCTTTGTTGTAACAATTAGTGGATAGCTGTCTCTACACAGGAATTTCTTATTTTTCTACTATTAATGGTAAAATAAATCATTTTAGTTTGAAAGACCCTTGAGGCCAGAAACTATTCTGGTTTATGTCTTCAAATCAGGGACCTGACTCAACATTGATTCATTAGTCATTCACATAAAGATTTATTGCATGAACAAAATTACTTCATAAAAAAGCAAGGAAAAGGTGAACTTTTTGCCTATTTGATCTTTTCTCTTTTGGGTAGGTAAAAGCCCAGGTAGTTAAAAATCTGTGAATCATAAAATAACAGAACTCGAAGGCAATCCAACTTTTCCTTTTAAGACATACACAAGCTTTCTTTGTAAAGCATTATAATATCAAATAACCCTCATTTCTGAGGATGCTTCCTTTTGCTAACCCAAATTTCAAGCTGTACGTCTAAGCCCATTTCTTTAAGTAGAGAGATTTTCAGAGAGTTACACGACCATGCACAAATACACACATGTGCGTGTGCACACACACACACACACACACACACACACACACACACATGCTCATACACCTTTGTAACTACTAGAGTGTACTTCTCTAAGCTCGATTTCTCAGGTTGAAATGAAACAGTTACACAAGGATGATCTAATACCTCTTATAACTCCAAGACTCCATGGGTTTTCTGTTTGAGGGTAAATAATACCCACTTAGAAACCCCCTTCTCTTTTGGCGGGAGATAGCTGATTTAGGCTTTGACATAAAGAGGCTGTGATTAACGTTACTGTGGCCCAGGTATGGACGTTGAGACCTTTTTCTTCAGAGAGGGCAGAGGGTGTATTTGCCTTCAGTGCAGATCTGATCCTCAGAAGCTTGAAGAATCAAGATCTGCCCTGACTGGTTTGCTCAGTGGTTAGGGCACTGGCCTGTGGACTGAAAGGCTGTGGGTTCAATTCCAGGTCAAGGGCATGTACTTCCATTGCAGGTTCAATCCCCCGAGTAGGAAAACAACCAATAGATGTGTGTCTCTCATGTCAATGTTCCTCTCTCTCCCCCTCCTCTCTTTCCCTTTCACTCTCTCTAAACCAATGGGAAAAAAATCCTCAGGTGAGGATTAAAAAAAATAAATAAATAAAGATCAATTAGTGTCCTAACCACAGTTAATCATATTTAAAAAGTGGTGAATCCTCTGAAATCCACAGCCTAACAAACAATAAGTCGTGACCAAAGTATTCTTTCATCTCCTATCCCTCACTGTGAAATTAAGCATATTTAATACAGGGGTGGGAAGAAGTAGGTTTACAGTTGTTCATAACAAATAATACAATAATAAATAAATAAATAATAAAAAATAAATTATATGTTTCACATACTCCCCACTGCAAACCAACTTTTGCCCACCCTTGTATATATTTTTCGAATTACTGAAAAAGTTTGTATCTCCTCTTTTTAGTTTCTAAATGTAGCGAGTGACTTTTCTATTTTCTTTTGGTCTTCACCAGTTTTATTTTTTTTTTCTTGTGGGTCAGGAGACATGTTTCTCAGTCTCTTCAATTTAGTAACAGTAATGTTGTATCTGACATCTTGCTATTAAATAATTAAGTACCAAGCACATACATTTTTAGGTATTTGAAATAAATGTGACAAAATGATGACGGACATCTGCCAGAAGAAATGACCTATAATAGATAAATATAGGGGGTGTTTGTAAAAGAAAGGTAATAAGATAATGTGAAATTCTTTAAAATGTTGGCCGGTTAGCTGAAATGCTTAATGAAACACATAAGCTTTTGATTTGTGTTATTTTCCACTGAGTTCCAGAAAGGCAAGAAGACTGAAAACCAGGAAGGCAGAGCCTGGGGACCAGAGAGCCATTTCCATGATTCCCTCCCAGACTAGAAACAGGACAGAAGTGTTCTTGTCTCCTGACCAGATAGTCCTGCTCTCCATAAATTTATGATTTTAATAAACAAAACAAATAGAAGACAAGCACAGTAATGACTGTGTGATTTTTTTGGCTACTTTCGTAGGAATCCTTCATGCCTGTGTCATTGTTGGCATGAAATTAATGTTAGATTCAATGCAAAATAATAATGACCAAATAGAAATAAGCAATTCCAACCTCATAAAAGAGAAAATGAGAAGAATGTAATTGCAAATTGCTTCAAAAGGACCGAATGTGGATTCTCATTTGCCCTGCGGCTAATGTAATGGAACAGAACTGAAGCTCAGCTTGAGTTTTTCTACTCCACAAATTCAAAAGCTAATAAATTGAGAATGCAGTGACTGTGTAGACAAAAAGAGGTTGCCAGTATCAAAGTCTTACATCATTAGAATCAGAAATTCTGAAGACTTTTGATTTGGAAAGTAATAAAAAAACATTAAAAGAAATTCACCTAACCAGTCCTTGAGCTTGAGGTTTTCACATGCATTGTCTACCTTATTTATTTTCTTTTAAAAAAATTTTTTTTAAATTTATCTCAGAGAGGAAGGAAGAGGGAGAGAGAGAGAGAAACATCAATGATGAGAGAGAATCATTGATTGGCTGCCTCCTGCATGCCCCCTACTGGGGATCGAGCCTGCAACCCCGGCATGTGCCCTTGATCAAAATCGAACCCAGGACCCTTCAGTGTTCCTGTATATGCCGACAGCTCCTTCCTTCAGTCCGCAGGCCAACGCTCTAGTCACTGAGCCAAACCGGCTAGGGCTACCTTATTTATTTTCTACAAGAACTTGTTAGGTAGGTATTGTCACCGTCATTTTACAGACCAGGAAACCAAGGCTCCCTGGAAGAAGTTACGTAACTCTCCCAAGGTCACACGCATAGGAGTAACTGAGCCAACGTTTGAACACAGCTCGGATCCTTCTTCTTTCAAAGCCCATCCTGAATCCACCTGGTCACACCATGTAATGTGAGCATACGGGTTCCCGGAACTCAAAGTTGGAGGAATAACCTCTGGCATTCCTGGTTGAATGGAGCTATCGCCAACACCCAACCCCGTTGTTCAGGAAGTTTATTAAGGGTCTCAGCAGCTGCAAGAAAAGTGTTGAGCCACATGACCAAGGGAACAGAGTCCCAGAAGGCCAACTGGTTTTGCCTTGAGGCTGCATGGAATCCTCCAAAAGCTTCTGGCTGCCTGCAGAACACGCAGGGCAATTATATTATGGTGATTTGGTTAAAGGGAAAGCGCACTGAACTAGGTATTTCACAGCTGGCTCTGTTTAGTAGCTGTGGGGCCATGGGCAAGGCATTTTAGCTTCACTGATCCTCGGTTTCTTATATGTAAAGTGAAAAGACTATCCTTCCTGTATAACAAGACAATTTAGGAGAACCAATTAAATAAAGCAAGTTTAAAAAGTAAAGTGCTAAAAGGAGACCTATATAATACTCTTTGTAATACTTTAAGCAATAAAAAAAAAAGTAAAGTGCTACACAACTAGGAGGTAAGACTATTTTATAGTGATGTCATCCCTGATGAAGACAGGAGAGGACTGAGTAGAAAATGAATACAGTTGACCTTTGAACTACCTGAGCTTGAACGGTCTGAGTCCACGTATACACGGATTTTTTTTCAATAACTACACAATTGGCCCCCCATTTCCCTAGGTTTCACCTCTGTGATTCAAACAACCACAGACTGAAAACAGTATTTTTGATCCGTGGTTGGGAATTCATGGATGTGGAGGGCTAACTGTATGCATTGTTTTATGCCATTTTACATAAGGAATTCAAGCACCTGTGAAATTTGATATCCGTGAGTGTCCTGGAACCAATCCCCTGTGCCATGGAAAAGCACTATAGTTAAGTTTTGGGGTAGTCAAAAGTTATACGTGGATTTTCGATAGCACTGGGCGTCAGCACCCCTAACTCCCACCTTGTTCAAGGGTCAAGTGCACTTGTATCCTACCATCTTGCATATTCTAACCACCATCCCTCTACCCCTTCTTTCTTTTCTTCTACAATATTTACTGAGAATCTCTGCCAGGCATTGTGCTAGATGCTTGGAATATAAAAATACCAATAGGTTCTGCCTACATTCATAATAGAAGGAAATACTCAGTTTAAGTCAGAGGTTAGTGAGATAAAGATATAGATAGGTCCTTTTCCCCATCCAAGGTCATAGACCCCGTAATTTCTGTCTGGGGACTCCAGTTTCAGATCTCCAGATTTAGACCACTCAAGTTCACAACATGTTTGCTATTTCTGTACTTGAAGATATGCCACATAACTATGGTATTCAGACACTATTAAGTGAGAGTGATAACTACAGTAATAAGGGAATCTAGGTAAGTCATGTAAGACAATCTAGAGCTTGTGGAAATATTGCCTCTTTTCCAATTAGTTCTGGGAGAAGAAAAAATTTCAGATCTTACAAATGAATGACGGTGGCAGGAGATGTGAGAAACTGGTGGGTTTGTTTTTCAGACTATAGGACAGCCTTTTGAATGGAAGGTAGGAATAAGTGGCAGGAAAGGAAACAAGTGGAGTCTAAGGGAATGAAAGTGAGGTTGTCTGAAAAAACTTGGTGAAAGTCTTTTTTTCTTTATTCGTAAAACTTTTTCCTAACTATAAATACAATATAACCATTTGGGGGGAAAATTTTCTTGGGAATTTCCTTACTCTCTTGCTATAACCACTGATGACACTAATGAGTGAGGTACAGGTTAATTTACTGATTACAAAATTAGAATGAAACTACATAGTTTCTTTCCTGTTCATTCCAGCCTTAACCAAATATAAGCATCCTATATAATAAAAGGCTAATATGCAAATAGACCGAACAGCAGAACAACCGGAACAACCGAACCGGTCGCTATGACGTGTGCGGACCACCAGGGGGCATACGTGGAACATGGTGGGCGTCGGCTGCGGCGGGATGGTGGAGCAGGTGAGCGGGGGTGCCAGACCAAGGCAGAGCACCGGTCACTGCCATTGGGGCGAGCCTCTGGTGGTTACTGAAAATTCTTTGCTCCCATGCACCACGGTCCCGCCTGGCACTTGCACCTGCTGCCGGTACTAGCTCTGCTCGCACCCGCTTCTGGCGCCGGCCCCGCTCGCACCTGCAGCTGGTTCCAGAGCTGCCACTTGCACCAGCTGCCAGTGCCTGGTGCCGGTCCCGATCGCTCGGAGCCATAAGCGGGTGCAAGCGGCGGCTGCTGGCCCTGATTGCCCCTGAGGGCTTCTTCACCTCCCCCTGCTCCTGAGGGGTGATCAGGACAGCAGCCGCTGCTCGCACCTGCTGCTGGTGCTGGCCCCAATTGCTCAGCAGTGGTGGCAGCGGGGCTGCACGCAGACAGGGGACTGGGAGCTGCCCCCTGGTAGTCAGTGTGCTCCCACAGGGGGAGCACTGCTCAGCCAGAAGCTGGGCTCATGGCTGGCGAGTGCAGCGGCGGTGGCGGCAGCCTCTCCTGCCTCCAGGAAATCCCCCGAGGGCTGAAGCCACCCCCCCCCCACAAGTGCATAAATTTTGTGCACTGGGCCCCTAGTCTTTTAATAAGTTACTTCAAATTTTTTAAAAATTGTGAAAAAAAAGTAACATAAATTTGACCATCTTAATTATTTTAAAAAAATTTTTTTTGGTTAATCCTCACCTGAGGATATTTTTCCCATTGATTTTTAGAGAGAATGTAAGGGAGGGAGGGAGTGGGAGAAAGAGAGAGAACCATCAATGTGAGAGAGACACATTCATTGGTTGCCTCTAGTACAGTGATGGCAAACCTTTTGAGCTCGGCGTGTCAGCATTTTGAAAAACCCTAACTTAACTCTGGTGCCGTGTCACATATAGAAATTTTTTGATATTTGCAACCATAGTAAAACAAAGACTTATATTTTTGATATTTATTTTATATATTTAAATGCCATTTAACAAAGAAAAATCAACCAAAAAAATGAGTTCGCGTGTCATAGGTTTGCCATCACTGCTCTAGTAGATGCCCTGACTAGGGCCAGGGATCAAACCTGCAACGATATGTGCCGCCCTTAACCAGGAATTGAACCTGAGACCCCTTCTGGTGTGGGCTGATGCTCTAACCCTTGAGCACACCAGCCAGGGTTTAACCAATTTGTTAATCCTCATTGGAGTGTATGTTTATTGATTTTAGAGAGAGAGAAAATAGGGGGGAGGGGAGAGAGAAACATCAGTTGGTTTCTCCTGTACTCGCCCTGACTCGGGGGTCGAACTGGCAATCTAGGTATGTGCCCTGACCGGGAATCAAACCCACAACCTTTTGGTGTACCTAAGGATGCTCCAACCAACTGAGCTACCAAGCCAGCGTAACCATTTAAGTGTATAGTTCAGTAGCATTAAATATATGCACATTGTTGTGCAACAAATCTCAAGACCTTTTTCAAACTGAAACTCTATAGCAATTCAACAATTTCCCATTTCCCTCTTCCAATAGCCCTTTGGCAAAACATTACTTTTAATGGCTGTCAAATATCCCATCACATGCATGTACCATACTTTATTTAGCAATTACCTTATAGTTGGCTACTTAAACTTACAATAATAATAATAATAATAATAATAATAAAATAAACTTACTATAATAAACAATTATAATGCTGCAAGAATATCCTTGTATATAAAAATCTTTTATTATATTCTGATCATTATCTCAGGACAGATACCTAGGAACCAGACCACCAGATTAAAGGCCAAAGGCATTTTTTGTAAGTGACATTTACAAATGACATTTTCTAACTGTTGAAAATCATTTTTTTTTTTGGTACACTAAATTTGTAAATGTTTAAGAATTGCTACATTTGGACAATTACTTTCCAGAAATGCTTGACCAATTTGGGCTCCATTAGCAGAGGATGAAGGTCACTGAGTAACTCATTGCTCCCTTAACAGCTTTGAGTTTTACTACTTTTAAAAAACTGTCAATATTTTTAGAAGAAGAAATGGAATTTTATTTGAATTTACAGCTCTTTCATTAATAGTAGGATCAGCAGTATTTCATTTTGGATCATGTAATTTTTCTTTTTTTATGTAGAAATTAATTTTTTTTAGTTTTCCACCTTCTTTTCTTTCCACCACCTTATAGCATAATAACATTAATTTTAGAAAATGAAGAAACTATAAGGAAGAAAATTACACCGTATAGTGAAAGACTTTGAATCTGGGTTTAAGAATATTGTCTTCTGATTTTTAGGCCCATGGGAAGTCTTTCTAAAACTAAAATAAGTAGTCATCGTTTTCCACTGGCAGGGGAAGGAGAGGCACTGGGTAATTCTGATTGATTCTTTGTTGATCAAACAGGGTGCCAGTTGGCTGAACATAAATGAGACACAAATTAGCAAATCCTGACTGGTCACCACTTGAAACCAGCAGGACTAGTTGTAATAAGTTGCAAAGGTACATGGGAAGGAGAACGTGGGAGGACAGCTGGGCACAGGGATTCAGGGCAAGATCCTCCCTCGGGAGAGGGAACACCTCATGAGTTCTTCTGAGTTTCTCTAACTCCTGCCATCTGCTTTCAAGAACTCAGAACTGTAGGAAAGCCAAAATCTAGCAAGCAAAACTGCCTTCTTCCTGCCTGCTGATCTGACAGTCATTCCCTTAGTGTAGGAGTTAACTGTCTCTCACCCCATCGGGCCCCAGCAGTGTAAGCCCAGCGATTCGTGGGCTTGATGACTCAATACTTGAAGGCGCTCCCTACCGAGCCGAAGCAGTTGGGACTCATCAGAGGTGGAAAGGCGGTCTCCGGGCGTGTGACTAATGTACCTTCCTTCATGAACACCTCGGGCGCCGCGCACTCGGAACGTCAGTCCCAGCGCGTTAATGGAGGAAGGGCCCTCAGGGTTCATTCATTCATTCATTCATTCAACTGCGACCTTCCCCCTTTGTGTACCGAGGCGGAGGGAAACCGCTGTGACCAGACCGAGGAAGGGCGACGCGCCAGGGGAGGGGCGCCGGGCAGGCGGC
>NW_005371792.1:69905-80851 GCF_000412655.1 Myotis brandtii | reverse complement strand
GGCCACGCGGGGGCGCGGGGTGGTCGTGGGCCTTGCGCACTGAAGAGGGTGGGCGATGGACCGGTCCCCCTGTCCCCCCGTGGAGAGCCAGGATCGTAGGTCTGGCAAAGAGAGACCGAGGATGAGAGTAGCACCCTTGATCGCCAAGGCCTTGGCGCGCCGGGCCTCACCTCCTGTTGCTTGAATTTGTCAGCTGTTTAGAGAAAAATGGATTTTAAGAGAGGCAGCCTCTGCGGTGACTGCCGAGGGTAGGCGTGGGGGAGGGTATGAAAGACCCAGCAGCGAAGAATTTTATATAGTTTAGGGGAAATGCCTTTAGACAGGGAATTTCACTGGTTGTGTCTGCATGTTTTAAGTTGAAAGCTTCCCTCTGCTCTAGCTAGCACTCAAAAAAAAAAAAAAAAAAGAAAAAGAAAAAGAAAAGAAAAGAAAAGAAAGAAATTTGAAACATTTTGTTCACTTTCTTCCAAAAATCAAACTTTGAAAAAAATTTTCCAGAGAAATAATCTGAGGGCTAGCTGGTACTGGATAATAAAATATGGCCTAATGAATTATGTAACACATGGGGTAACACCCAGTTTTATTAAGAACATGTCAAAGAAGCCATATAATTGTATCTGAACACTCCTTTAGCAATACTGCATCTGTACCAACCTGTTTTCTGTCTTAATCCATATCTTTAAAAGCGCATCTCTCTTCAGATCAACAGATGTCTCGGCCAGATTCTTTATCATAAATCAAATTGAATTTACTCAACAAGCATTCATTCACTGTCTACTATGTTTTAGACATCACACTTGGACTTCAAAGCTCCTGTGGTTTAGTGGACAAGAAAGAGAGGCAGTGTAAATAGTGTAATGGGTGCTAAAATATGGGTGCCAGGAACTGCGTGGGGTCTGGGATTTCAGCCTACCTTCAAGCTCACAAGTTAGTCTTTATTGTTCCATGGACACTGTCAACAGACACAGACTCCTGGGTCAGAGACCAAACTTCATTAGTCACTGCAAAAGCAGCAGCCAGAGCTTCATGGTGGTTTGTGCTGGATCCCCATGATCCCTGTTATTGGCTGAATTGTATTCCTCCAAAATTCGTATGTTGAAGCACTAACTCCCGAACCTCAGAATTTAACTGTATTTGAAGATAGGGCCTTCAAAGAGACGGTTCATTTAAAATAGGCGTTGGGGCAGGCCCTAATCTCATCTAACTGGTATCCTTATAAGAAGAGGAAATTTGGGCACACACAGAGACATCAAAAGAGTTTGGGCATAGTGTCCCAAAGGTTTTGGATTGTTGTGTTTTCATTGTCATTAGTTTCCAGGATGTTTTTAATTTCTTCTTTGATCTCATTGGTAACCCAATCAATATTTAATAACATGCTATTCAGCTTCCAAGTGTTTGAGTATTTTGGGTTGTTTTTATTGTAGTTTATTTCTAACATTATGCCATCGTGGTCTGAGAAGAAGCTTTTTATGATTTCAATCTTCTTGAATTTGGGGAGACTTTGCTTGTGACCCAATATGTGGTCTATTTTTGAATATGTCCCATGAGCACCTGAGAGGAATGTATATTCCATGGCTTTGGGGTGAAGTGTTCTGAAGATGTCAATTAAGTCCATCTGATCTAGTGAGTCATTTAGGATTGCTGTTTCTTTGCTGATTGTTTGTCTAGAGGATTTATCCAGTGATGTCAGTGGTGTATTAAAGTCCCCTACTATGATTGTATTGTTGTCGATCTCTCCTTTGATATCTTCCAGGAGTTTTTTTATGAATTTGGGTGCTCCTGCATTGGGTGCATATATGTTTACCAGGGTTATATCTTCTTGTTGTATTGATCCCTTTAGTATTATGAAGTGGCCTTCCTTATCTCTGGTTATGGCCTTCACTTTGAGATGTATTTTGTCCGATATAAGTATTGCTACCCCAGCTTTCTTTTCCTTTCCATTTGCGTGAAAGATATTTTTCCATCCCTTCACTTTCAGTCTGTGTGAGTCCCTTCTAATGAGGTGGGTCTCTTGTAGACAGCAGATGTATGGGTCATGTTTTTTTATCCATTCAGCCACTCGATGTCTTTTGGTTGGAGCATTTAGTCCGTTTACATTTAAAGTTATTATTGAAAGGTACTTGTTTGTAGCCATTTCTTTTTTTGTGTGTGTGGCTGTTTTCTTTCTGAGCTTGTTATTTCTTCTTTTTACACCAGTCCCTTTAGCATTTCTTGCATGGCTGGCTTGGTGGTGATAAACTCCCTTAGCCTTTTTTTGTCTGTGAAGCTTCTTATTTCCCCTTCAATTTTGAATGAAAGCCTTGCTGGATAGAGTATTCTTGGATTCAGTCCTTTGCTTTGCATCACTTTGTAGATTTCTGTCCATTCTTTTCTGGCCTGATGTGTTTCTGTTGAGAAATCATTTGATAATCTAATGGGAGATCCCTTGTATGTAACTTTCCGTCTCTCTCTTGCAGCCTGTAAGATTCTCTCTTTGTCCTGAACATTTGCCATGGTAATTATGATGTGTCTTGGTGTGGGTCTTTTCGGATTCACCTTGTTTGGGACTCTCTGGGCTTGTGTGACTTTTTTCTTCCCCACCTCAGGGAAGTTTTCTGATATTATTTCTTCGAATAGGTTTTCTAATCCATGTTCATCTTTCTGTTGTTCTGGCACCCCTATTATTCGTATGTTGTTTCGTTTCATGTTGTCCCAAAGCTCCCTTAGGCTCTCCTCCTGTCTTTTAATTTTTTTCTCCATTTGCAGTATAGTTTGGGTGTGTTTTGCTTCCTTGTCTTCTAATTCACTAATTCGGTCCTCCGCTTCTCCTAGTCTACTGTTGATACTTTCAATGGAGTTTTTTATGGCAGCTATATCACTCTTCATTTCTTCTTGGGCCTTACTTAAGTTGTTGATTTTTTCATCTGTTTCTTCTAGCTTCTTGCATATGGTATTGAATTTTTCATCTGATTCTTCTAGCTTCTTGCATATGGTATTGAATTTTTCATCTGATTCTTCTAGCTTCTTGCATATGGTATTGAATTTTTCATCTGATTCTTCTAGCTTCTTGCATATGGTATTGAATTTTTCATCTGATTCTTCTAGCTTCTTGCATATGGTATTGAATTTTTCATCTGATTCTTCTAGCTTCTTGCATATGGTATTGAATTTTTCATCTGATTCTTCTAGCTTCTTGCATATGGTATTGATTTTTTCCTCCGACCGGTGCATGTACTCTAGGACCCTTATTCTGAATTCTTTTTCCGTCATGTTGCATGCCTCTGTCTCACTTAGCTGCTTTTCTGGCGAGTCCTCCTTCTCTTTCCTTTGGGGGTTTCTTTGTCTACCCATGTTTGATCTCACTGACATATCTAGTTGTTGAGTCGTTCAGTGGCTGCTCCCTGGGTGGCAGTGGCTCCTCGGGCTGTGGTTGCTCCTTGGGCGGTTGTGGTAGCAGTGGCTCCTCCGTTGATAGCAGGGCCTCTGGTGGGTGCTGTTCACAGCTGTGGTGGCTCTTCTGGCAGGTGGAGGGAGGCTTCACACACAGTAACTGTTCCCCAGACAGAGCGTGTGGAGATCAGGAGGCCGCTGTTGCTTGAATCTGCTGCGTTGATTTAAAGGCACAAAATACAACACAACAAGGCACAACGTACCAGGCACTGAACACGAATGTATTTACGATATCAATAACCCCAAATAAAGGTGGCCACCCGAGCTAAGAGAGTTAGGAGATAAGGAAGAAAGAAGAGAAAAAGGTAGAAGAGAAAAAAGAAAGAAAGAAAAAAGAAAAAAAAAGGAGTGCAAAAATAAAATTGGAAAAAGGGAGGGGAAAAAAGAAGAGGAAAAAGAAAAAAAAAAGTAAGAGAGAAAAGAGAGTGAAGTATAAGAGGGGAAGAGACTATTTATATGAGGGGAAAACTCCTATAGAACCGCCACTAATACCAACAATTTACAGCAGCAGATTCCTGGAGATGAATACAAACTACAAACAACCAATAATATCAAGCGACGCAAGGGAAAACAGAAGCACAGAAATAACCGGGGGGCGGGGGGAGAAAAATAAAAAGAATAAGCAGACTAACCTCACAAACGATCCTAAAAAAACCCCCAATATACTCGTCAATCGAGCAAACAACAATAAACAATAGAGAGAGAAAAGAAGAAGAAGAAGAAAAAAATTTGGATAGTGAAGGAAGATAAGGGAAAGGTGTATAAGGATTTAGAGCAGGGGATTGGACATAGGGTATATAAGTAGGGTGAAATTTTGACAGGGGGTAAAAAGAATAGGGAAGATCTAAACCTGGAGTAGGGTAAGAGAAACAGGACAACAAAAGGGAAAAAGTGGGGAAGAGGGTTTAGCACAGAGGCAAATTGAGGTAGAGAAAAATGTTGCTAAAGGAACGATGAAAATAGAATGGAGGACATTAGTCCCAAAATAAAAAAATAAAAAAAATAAAAGAAAAGAAAATGACACTTTAAAAAATGGTAAAATGGTAGCGGTAATAATACTAGTTAAAAATAAAAATGTAGTAGTTGAAAGGGTAAAATCAGGTGATGGGAAAAAAAAAAAAGAAAAACAATGTTTTCTTAGTTAAAAGGTGAAAAAGTAATTAAAAAAAATAAAAATAAAAATGTGCAGTAATGCAGGTGCTTCAGATCTTCTACTCTTCTTTTTGGCACGCCCGGAATTCAGGAGAATGTTGATTGTCTTTGAATTCCTCACATGCTAGAATGTCTGCTTTTTTGATATAGTAAATATTCATGATAAGTGTTGTGGAGGAAACTGTATATATTCTTCCTTATTTCATGAATGGGGCAATCAAAGTGCCGGCAAGAGAAACAAAATTCCTAGAAGATCCACAAAGAAAAATAAACGGCTCCTTTGTTAATAGAATCGACTCACCAGATGTCATTTGGTAACCTGCCTCTGTGACAGAGGGGTTTAATCACATTCAGCTGAAAAAAACGGGGGGGGGGGGGGGGGGGTAAGGGAGGCCAGGGGATTGTCAAGTGCGGGGGAAAAAAGGAGAAACATGTAATACTCTTTGTAATAATTTAAGCAATAAAAATATATATTTTAAAAAAAAAAAAAAAGAGTTTGGGCATAGACTAAAGACCATGTAAGGATGCAGTGAGAAGGCAGCCATCTGCAATCCAAGGAGAGAGGCCTGAGAAGAAACCAGACCTGTAGACGACTTGATCTTGGATTTCAGCCTCCGGAACTGTGAGAAAATAAATTTTGTTGTTTAAGCCACCCAGTCTACAGTATTTTGTTATGACAGCTCTAGAAAACTAATATACCACCCCCGCCCCCTCACCCCACCCCACCAGATCCAGTGGGGACAATGCAAAAGGCCTATCATGGATGCCTGCATTGCAAGAGAAGCACATGGAATTTAGGGGATTACTGCTTTTAGAGTAAGGTGAATTAAGCCTGCTCTGTGTAGGTAAGGAGATGTTATCTTCTCCTTCAAGGTGGCTTGCTGCAAACACATGACAAATGGCAGGGGTAAAGAGTGGTCAAGGACATTCTTTTAAAAAATAAATATTTTTATTGATTTCAGAGAGGAATGGAGAGATAGAAACATCAATGATGAGAGAGAATCATTGATCGGCTGCCTCCTGCACACCCTACACTGGGGATCAAGCTTGCAACCCATGTATATGCCCTGACCAGGAATCGAACCATGACCTCCTGGTTCATAGGTTGGCACTCAACCACTGAGCCATGCCAGCTGGGCAGGACATTCATTCTTGGCATACCCATCAAAAACACTCAGAGATGTCAGGGCCCATGGCAAACTGCCTGTCCCAATATTAGTGCGTCATATGAAAACCAGTTAACCTAATCTTGGTGGAATTCAGAGAGGCTTTCTGAAAGAGATCATGCCCATGCTTAAACATGAAAATCATGTTGTGGGAAGAGGGGGAGAAGGTCTTTCCTGGCAATAGAAAAGTCACACTCTACCCGTTTTTGCTCCAGTGCTTAGAGCATTGGGACTGAAGGGTCTCGGGTCAATACCAGTCAAGGGCATGTACCTCAGCTGCAGGCTCCATCCCCAGCCCCTAGTGGGCAGAAGGCAACCAATCAATGTGTTTTTCTCACATCAATGTTTCTCTCTCCTCCTCCTCCTCCTCCTCCTCCTCCTCCTCCTCCTCCTCCTCCTCCTCCTCCTCCTCCTCCTCCTCCTCCTCCTCCTCCTCCTCCTCCTCCTCCTCCTCCTCCTCCTCCTCCTCCTCCTCCTCAATTCCACTCTTTCTAAAAATCAATGGGGGAAAAATAATCTTGAAGTAAATGATATACTTCAAGAAGTTTCTATTCCCTTTGACATTCATCTCTATATTGAGCTCCAATCTCAGACACACAGAATTATGGTCTATGTGAGACTCTGGAAGGTCTATATATTCAATATACTTTTATGTATTGTACTGGCGCCTGGAATTGTCACATTAAAGCTATGTAAACTTCACAGCTATTGATTGTCCACACAGTTCATAGCATTTCTACCCCCTTCTAGTAACTACTTCTCTCTCTCTCTCTTTCTCTCTCTTTTCCCCCCACAATCGACAGTTAACAATGAGGCTTTATAAAATATCACCTTAACCCATGGATGGCCACAATTGATTGGCCCATAGTTTGGAACCTGCCTCATGCTGGACTAATCAGAACCTTTTCTTTGGGAATTTAAAAATCAGAGTTAAGGGATTTCAATTTGTAACTGACGGTTCTCTTAAACAGAGGCAATGTAAACATTATCATTTTTTTGCCTTGTAGATGAAATGGAGGAGAAAACTTAGACAGTTTTCTATATAGTGCACCATACGGGCTTGGTACAGTTCATAAGTGGCATCTCCACCCTTGGTTTTAGGGATAGCTCTGTTTCTTATGATAAATTCCTCCTTTGACATTAGAGAACTGTCTCATTTTCAATATCATTAATTAATAAAAAAAACCTTACATGGCTTAGGCAAGCTTAGATCCCATAAAATGCATAAATATTTAATTATTTTAATATTTATTCAGCATGCAATTTGTCATGTATTCTATAAGATACTGGGGATTTAAACTTCTATTTATTATAGTTCTTAGAGTGAATTTTAATGGCTAGATATTTGGTTTAAATATTGCATTCAGAATCTCATAGAATAGGTATACTTCCTCTTAAAGCACAGTTGCTGGAAGAACCAAGATGGTGGCATAAAACGCCTATGCTCGCTGCCTCCCACAACCACATCAAAATTACAACTAAAATATAGATCAACCATCACCCAGAACCACGGAAAGCTGGCTGAATGGAAGTCCTGCAACTAGAGAAGTAAAGAAGAAAGCACACTGAGACTGGTAGGAAGGACAGATGTGCAGAACAGACTGGACTGGCACCCTTGCGTGCTGCTTTTTTATTGGGAGGAAGATCATCTCTGTGGAGGCCACCCGGAGGAGCAAGGGGTCCCAGCTCCATACCAGACCCCCAGCCCAGGCTCTCAGAGCTGGGAAAAGAAGTCCCCATAACTACAGGCTGTAAAAACCAGTGCAGACTGGGGCTCAGTGACACAGAGGCTGCTGGAGACCCAGAGGTTCCTCTTAAAGAGCCAACACATGAACCGAACTTACAAGGTTCTGCTTCCTCTGAGCGCCAGTGCCAAGGTGAGGCTCTGGGGGACACAGACACATACAAGGAGGAACTGGATTATTTGGCATCAGGGCAGGAACTTGAGGGTGGCTTTCTCCCAGACGGAGGTACTCACAGGGGTCATTGTTCCTATGCTGGGACCTCCCTGGTTGCAGGGCTGACTGGCAGTCATGTCTGTTTGCTTCACCCTGGTGATTCCCTGAGACCCTGCCCTATCCAATTCACAACTCAACCTGTTTTTAGTGACTTTTGCATATGAATGGCCTGTCTTTGCTTAGGCTTCAGACTTCGCTAAAATCTCTCAAACAAGCTGCAGCTGGGTCAGGGAGTCTCAAATCTCTCAGAGGCTGCTGGAGACCCAGAAGTTCCTGAGTTTAGCCCAGATCAGCTGCTACTGCTCATTGCTGCCCTGATTGCAAGTCTCATAGGGTCCCTTAGCAGCGGTTCTCAACCTGTGGGTCGCGACCCCTTTGGTGGTTGAACGACCCTTTCACAGGGGTCACCTAAGACCATCCTGCATATCAGATATTTACATTATGATTCATAACAGTAGCAACATTACAGTTATGAAGTAGCAACGAAAATAATTTTATGGTTGGGTCACAACATGGGGAACTGTATTTAAAGGGCCAGAAGGTTGAGAACCACTGCCTTAGAGGTTGGGGGAAACGTGCCGGGGGGGGGGGGGGGGAATGGCATCGGTGTGCTCCTTGGAGGGAGAGTGTACCCTGGGTCCTCTGTCCTGAGCACATTTATCTCTTTCTTTCAGGTGGAAATCTTAGGGGAGGTCTTAGGGGAGGCTCTTAAAAGACTATTCATCAGTTTTCCAGGTGTGCTCTTTCAGGATTGTGGTCTCCATTGATTGGTCAGTGCCAGGGCAGGGGGTCATTAGTCAATGCAGCTGGTCCTAAGGCAGCCAGGGTGTCACTTGCCTGGTTTTGCTGCTTTTCTGGGCCTGGAGCTGAAATGCAACTGAGGCCTAGATGTTATCTTTAGGGAGGAAAAGGTCAGGGTTCTAAACCACATGACCAGTGATATGCTAGGGGAGGACAGCTTACCCCAGGGTGAGGTTCTTGTTTTCCTAGTTTTGCCCTCGCTAGGCATCCAGTGTTCTGCCCTGGTGAGTTTCTATACCCGGCCCATTGTCCTTGCTCTGCTCATGTGTAACACCCACTGATATATTTGAAGTGCATAATATAATTATATACATACAGTATATTTCTTTTTAAAATCTTTACTGTTGAAAGTATTACATATGTCCCCCTTTTTCAACAAAGAAAAATCAACCAAAAAAATGAGTTCGCGTGTCATAGGTTTGCCATCACTGCTCTAGTAGATGCCCTGACTAGGGCCAGGGATCAAACCTGCAACCCAGATATGTGCCCTTAACCAGGAATTGAACCTGAGACCCCTTCTGGTGTGGGCTGATGCTCTAACCCTTGAGCACACCAGCCAGGGTTTAACCAATTTGTTAATCCTCATTGGAGTGTATGTTTATTGATTTTAGAGAGAGAGAAAATAGGGGGGAGGGGAGAGAGAAACATCAGTTGGTTTCTCCTGTACTCGCCCTGACTCGGGGGTCGAACTGGCAATCTAGGTATGTGCCCTGACCGGGAATCAAACCCACAACCTTTTGGTGTACCTAAGGATGCTCCAACCAACTGAGCTACCAAGCCAGCTAACCATTTAAAGTGTATAGTTCAGTAGCATTAAATATATGCACATTGTTGTGCAACAAATCTCAAGACCTTTTTCAAACTGAAACTCTATAGCAATTCAACAATTTCCCATTTCCCTCTTCCAATAGCCCTTTGGCAAAACATTACTTTTAATGGCTGTCAAATATCCCATCACATGCATGTACCATACTTTATTTAGCAATTACCTTATAGTTGGCTACTTAAACTTACAATAATAATAATAATAATAATAATAATAAAATAAACTTACTATAATAAACAATTATAATGCTGCAAGAATATCCTTGTATATAAAAATCTTTTATTATATTCTGATCATTATCTCAGGACAGATACCTAGGAACCAGACCACCAGATTAAAGGCCAAAGGCATTTTTTGTAAGTGACATTTACAAATGACATTTTCTAACTGTTGAAAATCATTTTTTTTTTTGGTACACTAAATTTGTAAATGTTTAAGAATTGCTACATTTGGACAATTACTTTCCAGAAATGCTTGACCAATTTGGGCTCCATTAGCAGAGGATGAAGGTCACTGAGTAACTCATTGCTCCCTTAACAGCTTTGAGTTTTACTACTTTTAAAAAACTGTCAATATTTTTAGAAGAAGAAATGGAATTTTATTTGAATTTACAGCTCTTTCATTAATAGTAGGATCAGCAGTATTTCATTTTGGATCATGTAATTTTTCTTTTTTTATGTAGAAATTAATTTTTTTTAGTTTTCCACCTTCTTTTCTTTCCACCACCTTATAGCATAATAACATTAATTTTAGAAAATGAAGAAACTATAAGGAAGAAAATTACACCGTATAGTGAAAGACTTTGAATCTGGGTTTAAGAATATTGTCTTCTGATTTTTAGGCCCATGGGAAGTCTTTCTAAAACTAAAATAAGTAGTCATCGTTTTCCACTGGCAGGGGAAGGAGAGGCACTGGGTAATTCTGATTGATTCTTTGTTGATCAAACAGGGTGCCAGTTGGCTGAACATAAATGAGACACAAATTAGCAAATCCTGACTGGTCACCACTTGAAACCAGCAGGACTAGTTGTAATAAGTTGCAAAGGTACATGGGAAGGAGAACGTGGGAGGACAGCTGGGCACAGGGATTCAGGGCAAGATCCTCCCTCGGGAGAGGGAACACCTCATGAGTTCTTCTGAGTTTCTCTAACTCCTGCCATCTGCTTTCAAGAACTCAGAACTGTAGGAAAGCCAAAATCTAGCAAGCAAAACTGCCTTCTTCCTGCCTGCTGATCTGACAGTCATTCCCTTAGTGTAGGAGTTAACTGTCTCTCACCCCATCGGGCCCCAGCAGTGTAAGCCCAGCGATTCGTGGGCTTGATGACTCAATACTTGAAGGCGCTCCCTACCGAGCCGAAGCAGTTGGGACTCATCAGAGGTGGAAAGGCGGTCTCCGGGCGTGTGACTAATGTACCTTCCTTCATGAACACCTCGGGCGCCGCGCACTCGGAACGTCAGTCCCAGCGCGTTAATGGAGGAAGGGCCCTCAGGGTTCATTCATTCATTCATTCATTCAACTGCGACCTTCCCCCTTTGTGTACCGAGGCGGAGGGAAACCGCTGTGACCAGACCGAGGAAGGGCGACGCGCCAGGGGAGGGGCGCCGGGCAGGCGGC
>NW_005371792.1:32994-62868 GCF_000412655.1 Myotis brandtii | reverse complement strand
AAAGGGGCGGGGGGGGGGGGGGGGAATGGCATCGGTGTGCTCCTTGGAGGGAGAGTGTACCCTGGGTCCTCTGTCCTGAGCACATTTATCTCTTTCTTTCAGGTGGAAATCTTAGGGGAGGTCTTAGGGGAGGCTCTTAAAAGACTATTCATCAGTTTTCCAGGTGTGCTCTTTCAGGATTGTGGTCTCCATTGATTGGTCAGTGCCAGGGCAGGGGGTCATTAGTCAATGCAGCTGGTCCTAAGGCAGCCAGGGTGTCACTTGCCTGGTTTTGCTGCTTTTCTGGGCCTGGAGCTGAAATGCAACTGAGGCCTAGATGTTATCTTTAGGGAGGAAAAGGTCAGGGTTCTAAACCACATGACCAGTGATATGCTAGGGGAGGACAGCTTACCCCAGGGTGAGGTTCTTGTTTTCCTAGTTTTGCCCTCGCTAGGCATCCAGTGTTCTGCCCTGGTGAGTTTCTATACCCGGCCCATTGTCCTTGCTCTGCTCATGTGTAACACCCACTGATATATTTGAAGTGCATAATATAATTATATACATACAGTATATTTCTTTTTAAAATCTTTACTGTTGAAAGTATTACATATGTCCCCCTTTTTCCCCATTGACCTCTCCCATCTGCCTCCGCTTCCCCAACCCAGGCTTTCACCCTCCCTACTGTCTGTATATGTATATATATTTTGTGTGTATTTACATTTTTGAGGGGGTCTTGCTACCCTTCCTCTCTTTCCTGATGTTCTTGAACATACCTTCCAACAGCTCCCCCCACCTCCCACCTCTACCTACCCCGACTCCCTGCCACAAAGCAGCCTTGTATGTATCCCTCTGTATGTACACATGCACATGCAGGTGTGTTGTTAATAATTACAAAAATGAGATTTTGTTTTTCTCACTCAACAGTACTCATGCGGACTCTTCCAAGTCAATGTATGTGGTTTTATTTTATGCTTTTTAATGGTAATATTACATATGTGTATGTCCCATAAATATATCCAATCATTTTTTATTAGGTATTCACTTTATTTCCAGTTTTTGCTATAATCTAACATTGTAGCAATAAACATTCTTCTGTGTAAGTCTGTACATACTATTGCTTTTATTTCTATTGCTTTCTGGGGAAAATGAATATGGTGATTCAGTATGCTGGCTCACTCAACTTCCTGATTCTGCATCTTCCCGGTCATAACAGAGACAACAGCTCCATATCAACTCAATTCTATGGCATGGTTTTAGCTTAGTGTCTATTTCCTCAGACCTACCACTGTTGAGTGTGCCGTGCCAGCACAGCCAAGGGTTTGGTGAGCCTGAGGAGGGGCGGTGAAGGATTAAAGAAAAGACAGACAAAGAGAATATAGCTGGGGCTTGGTGGATCTCCTGTGCCTGGACGAGGCCACAGAGAAGGATCCAGCCAGCAAGCTGAGGCTTTATTTTATAGTCAGAGAAAAACAAGGTAGTGGTCAACATAGTTACAATGTTCTTGTAAGTTTCACTTGTCTTGGCAGCACTTGCTGCATCTCCCTCAGCCCATTAGCTACCTAGGAAGGACCTAGGGGGCGGCCATAAGGTCAAACTTAATTATGCTAAGAGGGCTCTGCCCTTTAAGCTGGGACTTGTTTGTGGCTCTGCCACAGGTCGATCCGAGGCTTAACTTTAGAGCTGCTCCCTACAGTTGAGCAGGAATTAACATTGCATGTCTTATATTCGCATTACAAAGACCTATTTATTTTTCGTCATTGCTACCGGGCAGGAAGACCCAGCTCCATGCAGCTCCCTCTTCCTCTATAAATGTGGGAGCTCTCAGAGAAATGCTAGACTTTATTCACTCCTCTTCTGTTAGGGAACCGGGTTCAATGATCTCATTTGTTGGTTGTCTGTTTTGGGGGACAAAGAGAAGAAGAGAGAGGCCACTGTTTTTTTAAAACCACTCATATGGTTGATATTCAATAATCACCAAAAAGATGTGTTTGAATACTCTTGTACTGTACCTCTTCCCTTTGTAGTTTTCCTGAAACTTTCACATTTAAAAAATCATCATTTGAGGATGGGAATGAAAACTAAGTCAAACAGTGCATTTATTGAAATCATTTATTTCAACACAGGTATTGTTTTAAGGGTGTGCTTTGTCTCATTTCACATCTGGAGAACAGTTTGAGAACAAGTATATAAAAGGATTATTTAACAACATTTTAACAAAAGTGCTTAAGGCTTATTTGTTTCAGGACACAGGAGTTCCTATAACAAAGAGCCCCTAAGTGGTAATACATCACAAACTTGCTTTGAGAATAAAATATTTACACATTTACACTGTACATCTAACTGGGATATTCTGGAGCAGTACTACTAACATTAACAATAAACTCTTACCAGTAAGGTCTCTTTAATCCGCTGGCATTCTTTTACAGTTTTTCCAATTTGATTCCCATCTTCACCATCACCTAAGTGGACTTTCTTTCATAACCTCCAATACAGGCACAAAGTTACCGCCTAAAGTCACTTTTATTAGCTTATTATCAGCCAAAAGCTTGTTAGGAGCAGTTAGAGTTTTATTAACATCAATGTATTTACAATGTAAGGGAATAAATTCTTTAGTGAAAAGTCTCTAAAAATTAAAATAACCTCATTAGGCCCTATTTTAAATGGACTTTACATTTAAAAATTTATGGCTTTAGAAGTCCATTATCTAAACAAGTTAATAATTTACCAGATACTTATTAGTATTGATTCCCTCCTGGGTTATTCCATTTATAAGTATAAAAATTACTATTATAAATTACTACAGCTATACCAAAAATGGATATTAAAAAGCAGTAGTTTTTATGTTAAAATACATAGAAATTTTCTGTACTTCTTTAACGAAGTGTTTATAAAAGTATAAAACTATAGAAGGTGCTATTTTAATACATTTTCTGTTTTCTTGATTCTTAAGCCAAACCAACAGCAAACATTACAAATCGTGCAAGCGAGTGCTGACCATCAGTTACCTTTGAAACCAGATATAGTAGATTCCAGTGCAAAGATTCCTCACCTTAACTTACCTATGTTAACAATGTTATTTCAATGTTAATATAGCCTAAACTCAGTGAAAAATAAGCTAACTTCATCTCCTCTTTTGTAGCATACATGTAGACTCAGATATTTACTGAAATAGAACTCAAAAGCTGTTCATTAAAAAAAAGTCCAGAATCAATATTAAAATATTAATTGAATATCTTTAAATTACATAGAAAATATAGGTCATGGTTTATGAAAACTTTACTTAAATAAGCAGATAAATAGAAAAAGGGAAAGGTAGAATTTACGAACATTCATAACACAAAATATTAAATGTTATTTATTTTTTACCATACAAATTCAAATTAAAAAATATAGAATAGTTGATTTTAAATTCTATCATCAGTCTCTTTAAGATCAAGATTGGTCAGAGCCTGACGTTTAAAACAATTTACAGATTTAAGGATTAGCTTTCAAGTCAGTTACCACATCTTCATTAGTTTTGAGTTGCATGGGAACAGCATAAACTTGCCCTAGCATTTTGCTTCTAAGCCAGGCAATGATGAAGAAGATAATGATAATATAGCACTGTCTTGAATTTTATCAGTTCCAGATCTCCATACAGGTCACCAACACCTATCATTATCTTTAATTTATTGGATAAAACAGACTAGTGTGCAAGTAAGTATAAAGCAAACAAGTATAAGCCCACTTATGTTGACCTTCACAGTACTAAGATGGCATGCTTTCTGTAGTTTTAGCAAATTAATCTTTATTCTGATTAGGAGGAGAGAAATCCCCCTGAAGTTCTGCATGGCAACTAAAGTGTTAGGAAAGTTAGGTTATCAGAGCGTATGGGAAGTTATTTAGTTGGATAAATTACCGAAAGAATCATAGTGACAAGCCCTTAGAAGCTCTGCCTTGTTCTTTCTAAGGGTTTGGTAAATGATCCCACAGGTTAGGGACTTGGCCAAGGTTACCACTGGAAACTTATGACTACAATGTCCCACATGGAAAAAAGGATTCAATCCTGCAATGAAGAAATGGAAAAATGTAGTATGGAAATGGGAAAAACCAGTTGCTTAGAGAGCTGCAATAGGAATTTCAGTCTAAAGAAGGGGTGTCTACTTATCTCCACCACTCAGTTATGTTTCTTTCCTAAGCAGAAATTCTGTGGCCAAGCCTTCTGTCCCCTCAGGTCCTTGACTTAATTAAAATTTAGCTCTTAAGAATTCAGCCAATTCTTACAATTTCAAAGGAATTCCTACAAGTGTTGTTTGGCTTCCTAGGAATTCAGCTCCTTATCTATCATCTCAATAAGCACTCAAGACATGTGCCTCCCTGGCTCCACCGTGGATACAACAGGAAGTCCTTACAAAAATTCCTTCTTTCTTTGTCAAAGAAAATAAACCCTAAACCCTAAACCTCCTAAATGTTGATGAGTTAAATAGGATGATACTATTTACACCACTGTCATCATCCCTACATTTTATTTAATGCCATGATATGGGGTGTGGGCCAGAGGAGGGCAATAGAGTTTTGCAGTTGAACTAGGTAACTAGTAAGTTTTGTATGTGTTTGGGATATTAGGGTTGTAAATCACAATGAAAGGTCTAAAAAAAAAAAAAAAAGTCAGGGGGAAAGTAGAGCAGAAAGCCAAAATTGAACAGTGAACTAGAGACTACATTGGGTGTGGGGAGGAAGGCTAAGGATATATACAGAGGAAGAAAATAGCAGAGAATCCCTCAAAATGAGAATTGATTGCTGTGGAATTCAGAAAGTAGAGGGGAAAAAAGAAAAAGAATTTGGGTTGCTTCAGAGCAGGTACTGCCCAAATAGATTTTCTTTTTTTATATATTTGTTCTTCCCATAGACACACACAATTATACTTAATTTCCATTATCAGCCTTTGGAGAAAAGGTTATGCACTTTATTGAAAAAAGCCTCACAGTTCTGACTCTTTGTCATTTTCATCCAGGTAGTACTCATCATCTGTGGTTGTGTCTGTGTCACAGTCTGAGTCCAGTGGATCCTCTTCATAGATATTAAGTGGTACATTTGGAGGTAAGCCACCTTCTGGCGTCAGATTGCTAGGAGAATCTGAGCTCGATGACTCCATTGGGTTAGGAGGGTGAACTATTTCATCTTTCAGGAAGCCAGGGTTCTTCAGAAAACTTGGTTTCCATAGCCTTCCTTGTGTGAGTGACCTCTTTACATTCTCCAAGAAAGCCAACTGCTGTTCTTTCCCAAATATCCCATAGTCAATAGGTCTGGATATAGATGTTGCTGACTTGGGACCCGTTTCTGCCCTTCCACCCTGCAAAGCCCAGCTTTCATTTTCATCACAGGAGGAAAGTTCAGAAAAGGACTTGAATCTTCGACTGTACTCACTGTTGTTAGGGAATTCGTGCCCAAGGGTCAGGCGGCTCAGGGCATTGTCAATAGAAGTGCTTTCAGAAAAATGGCGCTCCCTGGCTTTCGGAGGATGACTTTGGCGTAGCAGATTGCCGTGCACGTGGATATTTTTTAAACTCTTTGAACGATAGGGGTGTGGCTCAGGTTCCCACTCCTGAGATGCAGTGCTCCTTTGTTGTTGCTGACACATGGCCAGTGGGATGCTCACTGTAGATTTCTCCACAGGCTCCAATGGTAGACGAGGGGTCAGCCTCCTCGAATGGCTGGAGAAATCGGCTTCGCTGAGGCTGGTGAAGGTGGGTTGGGCCAGGGCTCCCGACTCTCTTTCCAAACTCTGAACTACTGTTACATCTTTAGAATTCTCATGCTTTGGTGGTGATTCTGAGATATTTCTAAACTCATCCTGACGTGGTTGTGAAATGCTGCTAGACTTCTGATTGCTTAAGTGTGTGGAAGCTTCTCTGTTGGATATCATAGTAATCTGGAAAGGGTCCTCAGATTTCTTCACATCCATTCCATCATGATTCAACTTGTTTTCATCTGTAGATTCTGTGGACTTTGGGGTAGGCTCAGGGGACACTGGGTTGCAGTCTGGTGTGCCAAGGGATAAACCACCGAAACCAGAGCTGTTCTCACCTTGGGGGAAGATAGTAGCTATATGTCTTCTGGGGCTTACATCTTTAGCTGGAAATTTTCTGCTTGCTTTGGACATGGTCGCCAATCTGTGTTTAACGGGAGATCTGCTTTTCCCCTTTTCTAGGTCATCCAAACTGGTTTTGTCTTTATTGCTTCCTGCAGGAAGTGAGAGTTGATCCCCTGCCAACCCCTGCGTTTCATCTTTAGCCTTCCCCTTCTTTGTCAGAGTTACCTCCTGACTTCTTTGAGGTAGTTCTTTGGGTTCCGACTGCAAACTATCCAAATCTCGTTCACCTGAACAAGTCTCCTCATCAAGATGTAGTTTATGCAAAGCTGGCGTAAGAGCAAAGACTTGGCTTTCTGAGTCAGAAAGTACTTTATCCGTCTTTTTTTGGAAATCTGCTCCTCTGACTTTCCTAGGCTGCAATCCATTGGAGCGGTCATCTTTAGCGAGGCCCGTGCTGACTTTCTGAAGACACTTTGCGCTTCCAGTAGTTGTGATGGCTACACCACCACCTGCACACCCCCCAGAACTTCTTCTGGTTTTCAGATTTTCAGCGTTCCCTTCTGAATGGGCTGGAGGATCAGAAGGACCACTGTTAGCAGATTTAATGGAGTGCTGACAATTTTCAGATTTCTCTTCTGTGACTTTTTCCCCCTGAAGCATTGATGAAGTATGCAGGGTTTCACTTTGCAACTTTCCCCGCCTCTTTTTCTTGCTTTGTGAATCACCTAGAGGTGTTTTAGCTAAGTTACCTGGGGAAGTTTCTCTAGTTTTAGATTCTCCTTTATGAAGAGAAACATCTGCCTCAATAGAAGCCATTTCCTGTAGTGTGGGTTCTGAGGGCCCAATACTTGGTAATTGTAAAACAGTCTCATTCTCAGTGTTGTGAGAAAGGCAACTGCTGTTTTCCTGAGACGTTAGGTCTTCAGATGAAGTTGTTCCTGACTGCTCTTGTGCAGAATGATTCAGTTTCTCTTTTTCTAAAGTATCAGGGAATGTTTCAGATGCCACTTTAGTTGATTCTGTAAGTGAGTCAATATTTTCGGTATACTTTTGGAGGAGGCTACAGAATTTTTTGCTGTGTTTCCTTGGTAGAGTGTAATATATTGACACGATCTCAAGACACTTTACATTCTCTTCATCACCAGAAACAGAAAACATACTCGTAGTCTTAACTTTATGTAACGTTTTCCCACTTTTTCCCCCTGACATAGCCGAAGAAAGGGGTAAAGGGTCTTCATTTGAAATGGAAAATGTACCTGTCTTGGAGGCAACAATTTTACCATCCTTTTCAATGCATTCTTGACAGTGTTCCTTTCCGTGGTGTCTTTTGGTTAAAGAACAATCCCTAACAGATGAGTCACTTTCCAGAGGGTTCATGGTTTTCTCCCAAGGTCGTAGTGTTATAGCAGAAGCATCCATGTCTGTGATCAAGCATTTTTCTCTCTCATCTTTCCCAAGGGAGGCATATGGTACCCCTAAAGGACATGACACAGCCCTCTTGATGAGGAATGGAGGGGGTCCTTTTCTAATGAAAGCAGGTCCAGTGTTTGGCATCCTCTCTGTGGCTTTAGGCCCAGCTGAGGCTGAGTCTGAAACTACTTTGGAACAGCTGATTTCTGACTCAGAAGAACTGGGGCTGAACTTGTTTGATGTGTCTCTCCCTATTGGATCCTCTACGTCAGTTTCAGATTGGCGTGGAAGTGGCTTATTCCTAAATGAAGGAGCCATTATCTTACTTTCTGACTTCGTGCTGTTAATGGGGAAACTGGCTGCTGTTCTTGGTAAGCTACAGTAAATTGTGTGGAGCTCAGGAGCCTTGGAATCACTTGGATTCACCTCCACGAGGCTACTGCTGCCACTTGTGGGTGCTGATTTACTTTCTGTCTTGCTCAACTTTTCAAGATAGGATATACGCCGTCTTACTTTTCCTTTTCCCCTTCCAGCCCTGACAGGAGAATGTGAATGGCGTCTGACATCAACCACTCTGTGATGGATAGGCACAAAACTAGCATCTCTGCTTTCATTTTCTGAAGGGCTCAAGGTAAATGGGTTATTTTCATGCTTGCTATTATTGTCTTCATTTTCTTTTTCTCTCAAAGATGGGTCTTTGCCTGAAAGGCTTTTCCCAGAGAACACTGTAGTAGAAGGACCTATCAGAGCACCAAGGAAACCATTATTTGATGGCGAAGAATCTGGTGCTGTACCTGATGGCAGACCTAAAGAATCACGTGGGATACTGTGGCCCGCAGTTGACTTGCTACCATTGGTGGAATGAGTTTTGGTACATTGTTCTTCCTTGGTATCTAAAATAGCAGACATTTCTGGTGACTGTGTATTTTGATTACCAGTAGATTCAGAGCTCCAGTGGCTACTTTCAATAGTACTTGAAATAGCTTCATTACGTACTGTTAATTCCTGGAGGCCACCTTCACTTGGGCTGGGAGTCAATGATGGTATTCTGCTCTCTTGAATGAAAGGAAAGAAAGTTGCTGGGCCAAGTTTTCTGTTTTCAGTGTAACTATGATCTTTCTTTGGTTCATTGGCCTTACCTCCTTGTGATATATGAATTTTGGAGACATCTTTCCCAGAAATGACTTGGGGTGACTTTTTTGAACTTTTTGTGGTCGATGCATTAAAAACAAGTCCATTGGTTTTGGCTGAGTCTCGGGAGAGGGGACTTTGAAAATCAGCTAAAGGATTAGAGATTACTGTCTCTGAAACAGGTTGGGGCTTTTCACTTGTTGTATTTGTCTGGTCCATCTTGTTTAGTTGTTTGTCTTTTTCCAAAATAGATCCATTCAAGTCTTGCTCATCATTCACTTCTGAGGCCAAGATATTGGGTTGGCTTTGAGTAAGAGGTGGGGAATCAACTGGATCGCTGTTGGTCACAGTGACTTCTGTGTAGCTTCTTATTAGAAGAGAGGCAGGCTTACTTTTCTGCCAAGTGACCGTGGGATTCTGAAAGTTGGGACCCTGACGATTCCCTTTGTCATCGGAAATCTGGGGGAAAGAACTTCTGAATGAGGATGCCAGAGTCGGAGCAGTTCCAAATGAGTAAGGTTCTTTGTTTCCATGTACTTCTACAGGAGAACTGTCCTGTTGACATCCTAACCCCCTAGATTTGATGTGATAGTTTGAACGCACCGTGGAGCACATATTTGGCGTGCCAAAATGAGTCATCTGGTTTCCATTACCTGGTGACACCTCCATGCTCTCCAGTGTAGACGTCTGAGGATCAAACTGCCAGGGATATGGCTCTTCTTGGTCTCTGGAAATATTTGTTCTGTAGCTAGGTGAAAATGATGCCCAGTGTTGGGAAGAAACATTATGGCTGTGACCAGCTGATGCACAGTTTGCCTCAGGGGAAGTCATTTCAAAGTCTCTGTCAGAAGTGAAAGGTTTCCTACTTTGACGAAAGCCAGACCAGGGAGCATGTTCTTCCTGTTGGCCCCCGAAAGGACTTTGTCTAAATCTCTGTTGCCTGCTTCGTCCAAAGGTATTGCTAAAAAAAGACCTCGCAAATGGGTTGTCTTGACGGTAGAATGGCATGTTCTCTGAGTTCTCAAACGGGTCGGGACTCACTGTGCTATCCATGGGGGAATTTAAACTTACATTCTGGTAAATATTCTGTGAACGATAAAATTCATATCTCCTAGTCTCCTGAAAACACCTGGGATACATATACTGGTCAGCAGGGTCAATTTCCATTGGCGATGGTGCCCTCAGGAACTCTTCCTGGTTCGGCCTCTCTCCAGAAGAATCTGATCTATTCCATATGATGGATGATAAAGGAGTTCTCTTTGGGCTCTGCTGGTGGCTTGGTGGCATAAATCCACTCTTGTTCTGAGTAGTGGCTGGAAAATGTATGCTTCTTGTTGTGAAACGCCCTGTGGCTGGGGAGGCTAATCGCTGCCTGCTGTCAAAACACAGAGAAGTACTGCCGAAAGCATTCTTTTGGGCATAATCTTCTTTTAAAACTCGGGGCTCCCTTGTTCTGTACATATCATAAATGGTCCTTGTTCTAGGAGAAAAGGTTCTAAATCCTTCTCTAGGGGCTCCTGGTCTGAGGATGTCATAGACAGACATATTAGAAGTTTCATTAGCGCGGTTTTTGTGCCTTCCTGTGGTATTTCCATGTCGGTTCCCACTGGAGTAAAAATGACTGAACTGTGTTCTTGGTCCATAGTTGAGAGGCGTTCTTGAATTCACTGAGCTTGAAGACTGCTCCTGAGCCAGGGTGCTATCCAAGTCATCTAAAACTGAAAGGAGAATATGAGTGACATTTTGGTATAACATTTTAGCTTAATAATTTGAGTTGTTGGGGCCCCTCTTGAAGAAACATAATAATTTTATGTTTATCATATTATCATAGATGTGATGACATTAGTTTTGATTATAATTTTACAATAGTCTGACTTTTACAAAGCTGTAATGAAAGTTTCTTTTTCATACTTTTTCAAAGTTAACCTTCCATAATGCCTTAATGGACATAAAGCTACATTTTCCCAAATGACAGGTTTTAACCGTGGCTTCTTTTAGTACTTCCTTTGTGTCACTAAGTGGCTAAAGTATTTACAGCTATGTTTACCTCAGAGGATTGTAATAGAAATGAGAGTCTGTAAACAACATGTGATTTCTCAGTTGTACATTAAGAAAACAGTATTACCACCAAAAGTTTAACACCTAATTTATAAACACACTTACTTGGATGGATTTGAGCAATTCATGAAATTTAAAGTTCTATACAATATTGTTAAATGATTTGCTAATGGTAGATTGTTTTTCCTGGAAAAATTAAGACCTATTAGTACTCGCTTATTGAAAAAAATTTATTGATTGATTTTAGAGAGAGAGGAAGGGGGAGAGAGAGAGTGAGAGAGAAACATCGATTTTTGTAGTTCCACTTATTTATAAGGCCCATTAGCACTCCTTTAAGATAGCACTTCCTATGTGTCATGCACAATTCTAAGCACTTAAATTTATTAACTCATTAAATCCACACCTAACCTTATAAGATTTGGTATTATTACTAGTCTTGTTTTAAAAATGAGGAAACGGAGGCACAAAGAGATGAGGTAAGTTGCTAAGGTCACACCGCTAGTAAGTACATGGATACAGGCAGTCTGTCTCCGGAGGCCATACACGCAACCGCTGTGCAAGGCCACCTCAGTGCCGTAAAAGTTCACTTTTCACTATTTCTTTTAATGGATTATAGAGATGATTTCACTATGAGCTCACAATGTTACAAGGTTGTGAATGGCCACTGTCAAACAATGTTTACCTTTCTCTCAGTAGCAAGGTCAGAGAATGGTGTCCAAGTTAGGACCTAGTGACCTCCTTCTCATGCCAAGGACCTAGGCCAACCCGAGACCAGTGCTCGGGCTTCCTAGGTCCACATCTCTGTGCTCAGACCAGTCACAGGGTATTTGCAGTTGGTATCTCTTTGAATTGTGTTTATTTAATCATATTTGACATCTTTTTCTCAATAAAAACCTGTTAGAATTTAAATAGGACCATAATCTTCTAAAGTTTTAAGATTCCCTAAAGCCCACATTGTAGTAGATATAATTTTACCATATTCATGTTACGACTATAAGTCGATGACACCTTTATTTATTTATTTTTAAAATATATTTTATTGATTTTTTACAGAGAAGAAGGGAGAGGGATAGAGAGTTAGAAACATCGATGAGAGAGAAACATCGACCAGCTGCCTCCTGCACACCCCCCACTGGGGATGTGCCCGCAACCAAGGTACATGCCCTTGACCGGAATCGAACCCGGGACCCTTCAGTCCGCAGGCCGACGCTCTATCCACTGAGCCAAACCGGTTAGGGCGATGACACCTTTATTGAAGAAATGTTCATTAAAGAAGATAAAATCTTTATGAAAAACAAGTTAGGGGATTATTTAAATTGCTAAGGCATTTTTACAGAAATCTTTCATTCTGAGTTACATAAAATGGTGCACTCTCCTCGGTTATTTAAAATTATTTGTTATCAAAATATTTTATTTTAACTCTTCAATGATAGGGAAAGCGAGGCATATCGGTATCTGAGTGAATGTAAGTGGGATGTACTTGTGACATGTCAATTAGGGCAGGTGCTGAAGGGGTTTTGGGCCTCTGTTCTGGATTACCCCTACCCTATATTATTTGTAAGTTGGTGCTATTAAGTTTGCACAGCCAGTAGAAGAACTGATCTTGAGCCTTAATGATCGGTAACTAAAGAATTCCTCAGGGAATCATCCTGTCAGTGCTTTAATGAAAAAAAAATTATCTCATCTCTGAAATCATTTATCCCACATATCCACAAATAAAATAATCAAGCAATGCCAAACTATAGGTGGGGCAAAAAAGGGAATGCTCCAAAAACAACAACAACAACAAAACAAAACAAAACCCAAAACTATGTAATGAGTAACATAATCTGCCTTTGAAATAATTATAACAAAATCTCCTTGATTGCTATTCTCCCTTTAAAGCTGTTCGTAGTTTTTCTTTCCTGAAAAAAAGTCTTTTGCTGACTATAAAAGCAATATGTAGCTATAACAGAACATATAGGAAAGAATAACAAAAGAGGTAAAATCACCTGGAATCCTCCTCAGAGGGAACCACTCCTTATATCCCCATAGAATCCCAAATTAGCAATGCTGTTTTACTAACTACTCTTGAGGTGTTTTTTTTAAATCCTGTTCTGCTTCTCCTCTTTATTTCCAGAGAGGCCAAGTCATTTTTTCCATTTCATATACCATTGCTCTCCTCTACCAGCAAAACCCTTTTCTGAAACAGAGATTTTCCTCTGGGTCTCTTTCCTCGGAAGCAGGTTCTCTGCCGGGAACCATCTTACTAAAAGGGGTCCCCAGGTTGCCAGTCAGCTGGGTGCCTCTCACTGACCCCCTCACCCATCCCAACTACAGGGCCAAGGTGATGTCACTGCCCTTGCAAATTGAATTTAGTTCTGCAAGTGAAGCCGGGGGATGATTTCAGAGTTACTTTTCCAATGGCCAGGCTTCTTTTGATACAGAATAACCTATGTAAAGGCGAGCTATATTCACATAATAATAACATCCATGCGTGTGTTGTACTTTTGGAATCTCTTTCTTTATTGCTATCTATCGTACAAGGTTAACTGTTTAACAACAATTAGATTTCATCACAGTGCATTTAGGTAGGTCCTAATCAGTAACAATAAAAGCTTACTAAGAACAGTAAACTTTATAGATACATTTCCTAAAGGTGTATTTCCTTTTCAACTGAGGTTAAATATTAAACATTATTACCATTCCATAGGTTTATCAGCCTTGGTCTGAGAATATTTGCTTAGATTATATTTAAACTTAAGAGTCTTTAATATTTGTGTTAATAACATATAACAGCATCTTCTTTAAGTAAGGTAAACAAGAGGATTTTAAAAATAAAGTAGAGTTTGATATGTTTTGAGGGTTTTCATACAAACTGTAATTATTTGCTTTAGTTTAGGGAGTTGCAAAGATGACTTAATGCATAGACTTACCTCGGAAAAACTCGTTGTCTAGCACAGAAGTACCCCACGGGGGCACACTGCTCCCCTCCCTCATGCCTGCTGGCCTGGGCGCAAATGCACTGTTCACTGGGTGGTTTTCCAGAGGTGAACTGTATCGTTTTGCCTGCTAATTTTAAAATAGAAAATGCAATATTATTTCTGGAACTTCTGTAGACAGAATACTCACATATTCCCACAGAAATTTTCATTGCTTAAAAGTACTACTCTAAGGACTGCCATCATTGTTTTCTAACATTTGTTCCTCAACTTAATAGTGTTTTGTTGTTTCTGTCATTTTCAAGTGATCACAAACTTCTCCTTACCTATGTCAATTCTTTTTACTATGAGTCTTCAGGCAAGATATTGAGTCTTTCTCTGCCAAAGACTCCTACAAACTTAAACAGCACCACACAAACCTTAGGGAAATCCTTCAAAACAGGAAAGAGATTGAACTCTCTTAAGTTGGGAGTATTGTCTCCATGGCCCCAATGGCTAGAATTTTAGATTTATTAACACTGTACCTATTCTATCAAGAGGTGGTTAGCTGAAGCTTGAAGTGGACCTTAAGATTTGTGAACTTCCCTTTTCTCCACATCCTTGTGCACTGTTGGTGGGAATGCGGATTGGTGCAGCCACTGTGGAAAGCAGTATCGAGTTACCTCAAAAAGTTAAAAATGGAGCCCTGGCCAGTGTGGCTCAGTGGTTAAAATGTAAAGGTCACAGGTTCGATACCTGGTCAAGGGCATGTACCTGGGTTGCAGGTCTGATCCCTGGCCCAGGTCCGGGCATGTGTGGGAGGCAACCAATTGATGTGTCTCTCTCACATTGGTGTTTCTCTCTCTCTCTCTCTCTCTTTCTCTCTCTGCCTTCCCTCCCTCCCTCTCTCCCTTCCACTCTCTCTCAAACCCAATGGGAAAATATCCTCAGGTGAGGATTAACAAAAATAATAAAAATAAAATAAAAATGGAGCTGCCTTATGACTCAGTAATTACACTTCTGGGAATTTATTTGAAGGAACCCAAAACACTAATTTGAAAGGATATATGTATCCCTGTGTTCATTTCAGTGTTATTTACAAAAGCCAAGATTTGTAGATGAGTAGATGAAACAGCTGTGATACATTTACATAATGGA
Organism: Myotis brandtii; assembly: GCF_000412655.1. Taxonomy (NCBI): domain Eukaryota; kingdom Metazoa; phylum Chordata; class Mammalia; order Chiroptera; family Vespertilionidae; genus Myotis; species Myotis brandtii. Next base: position 48,159 of record NW_005371792.1, on the reverse strand, counting down.
ATACTACTCTGCTGTAAAAAGGAAGAAAATGCTACCCTTTGGGACAGCACAGATGGACCTGGAGAGCATTATGCTAAGTGAAATAAGCCAGTCAGAGAAAGACAAGTACCATATATATGATTTCACTCATATGTGGAATCTAATGAACAAACTGAACTACCAAGCAAAATAGAGACAGACTCAGAGAGAGCTGGCAGACAGCTCTGGTGGTGGTGGTGGTGGATCAGTTGGGGGAAGGGAGGAGGGATGGAGCAAAAAAGAAAAAAAGAGAACTCATAGACATGGACAACAGTGTGGTGATTTCTGGGGTGGGAGGTGGGTGGCAGTGGCAGAGGGCATGGAGGGGACAAAAAGTGACATTAAATTAAATTAAAAAAAAATTTTGTGAACTTGCCCAGGCCTGTGTAGCTCAGTAGCTCTCACATCAATGTATGGATGTCTCTCTCTCCCCCTTCCTCTCTCTCTAAAAATCAATAAACTATTTTTTTTTTTTAAAGAACTTGATGGATGTGGCGGGGAGGGGGCGGGGGGGAGTACTTTTATCCAAAGAGTTCACACAGAATGGTAGACCCTACCAGAAAGACACAAGATGCTAATTCGTAATTTGGAAACCCAGGTGCTGAAAAGTATGACCTTGTAAAATTTTTCAAAAATCATTGCTAGCTTTACGGGATTTAGGAGAATGATGTAGAGCTAACGTTGCTTTCTTTACTAGCAAATGTTTATTTTGATTTCATCAAACCCATCACTGCCCTACTTTCAAGCTTAATTTGTCCTCATAACCTTGGGGGAATTATCCACTCCCACACCTTCACTTTCTTGCGCCACAACTCCATTTGCATTTCCTCTGCCAAACTGGCTCTGTCACTCCTGACTCCACCTCAGCTAATCCTGCACCCATCCCTGAACCATTCCAGCGTCTTTGTTCCCAGTCCCCTCTGCGACCCAGTCCTTGCCTCTTGACTCCTTTACTTTCCCAAGTTTTCCCTTCCCATTTGATGTTCACCATTACATTTCATCTCACTCTGAAAGCCTCAGCACAAATCTTTAATCTTTCCAAAACTCCAACTTCTCTCCTTCTCCAGCGCAGGTCTGTCCAGTTCTAAAGCTCAGGTTCCCTTAATCCCTACATTCCTCACAATCTAGTATTTTCACTCCTGCCTGTTTTCTTTCTCAAGATCTAGGTCAGTTATTACAGAAGCCCTGCCCAAATTTCATTGGCTTGTGGCATTCAGTTCTATGGGAAAGCCGTAACTGAATGCATACAAGGAAGATTTATTAATAAGAAACAATCCAATCATACTATGTTGGTTATTGCATATAATTTAACACACTAATATAAAATTCAGAAGTAAACAAATGTTAGAAGCAAAACATAACTAGTGAGATACCAACTGTAGGTAATAAAACCAGAAGCTAATCATTTGAAAAATCAGATCAGTTACAGCTAAATTCTTTTCTTTGTAAAATTGCATCAAGACATTGTTCTCTTTTGGGCCCTTCCTACCGTCTCTCCAAGTCTTCATTTGTGCTAATAACAATTGTCATGCATCGTATAAGTCCATTCTTCCCAAATCTGCAGTCTGGTAGTTGGTACAGACTAGGAACATCTGATTAGGAGAATACATTGTCTCTCATACATTTAAAAAATATATATTTTTATTGATTTCAGAGGAGAAAGGAGAGGGCGAGATAGAAACATCAATGATGAGAGAGAATCATTGATTGGTTGCCTCCTGCATGCCCCACACTGGGGATCAAGCCTGCAACCCGGGCATGTGCCCTGACAAGGAATTGAACCATGACCTCCTTGTTCATAGTTCGATGCTTAACCACTGACCCACGCTGGCTGGGCATCTCTGCCTTTTTAACACCCACACAAATGTCAGATTTCCTCTATGTAGACCAGAGTACACTCTTGTGGCCTCCTGGATCACAACCCTTTATAATGAAAATATATATTAAAATGAAAATATAGGAACCGAGGGCTCAGGTAAAAAGATGAACCCCTTTAAGCTGGGAAAGATTACTACCACCTAGAGACCTTGCATATAACCTCCTTTGGCTGTATGTCTGCCAGATCCTCTACTTCAAGACCAACCCCGCTCACCCAACATGCTAAGAATGCTTCTAACACAGAGAGATCTAAACTATATGAATAAGATAAAATATGGAGAATTTACTTGCACTCAACTTTAATTCTGCAAGAATTTTTTTCCAGTGACGAAACGTAAAAAATTAACTGCTAGTCAGTGGTAGGTATCAGACATACAGAAGACTGAACTCTACCAGTGCCCTAGGGACCCCTTTTGCTTAAGCTGTATGTGAGATATTATTAGCCGCAACAGCAACTATACACTAATTATTCTAGGCAATGTGCTTAGGGCTTCATACGGATTACTTTATTTCAGTATTTTAACAACTCTATGCAGTTGGTGCTATTATTTTCCCCACTTTGAGGAAAGTGTGTTTGCAAGAAGTCAGGCCACTTGCTTCAGGTCGCAGGGGTGGCGGGAAGGATTCATTTCCAGGCTGTCGGATTATGGAGCCCAGGCGGAATCACCTCTCACTACTTTTTTATTAGTTTATCAGTGTCCTGTACCCTAGCGATAGGCATCTTCTGAGGCCAAGCACAGGTCTTAGAGCCGCTGGACAACACCTGGAGTTTCTCGATACCCAGAGCAGAGGTAACATCCTCCGGGCCCAAAGCACACGGATCCTGTCAGGGCTCAATTTTGGCCTCAGAATCCACCCCCCCCCCCCAATAATGTCCCATGCCATGAGGCTGCCATAAAAAATAAAGTGTATTTTCCATTCCTGGCCTAGAAGATGAGGTTGAAACACCTCTATGCAGCAAAATTTTGCCCAAATAATTTTCCAGCTTTTGATTCCCCCCCCCCCCCCCCCAATAATGTCCCATGCCATGAGGCTGCCATAAAAAATAAAGTGTATTTTCCATTCCTGGCCTAGAAGATGAGGTTGAAACACCTCTATGCAGCAAAATTTTGCCCAAATAATTTTCCAGCTTTTGATTTAAGCCTTTCCCTCCCCAACTCTCTTCAAGGGCCCTGTGCTCTGAGTGCACCACACAGTTCTCTAAAATGCTGCACGCATCTTCCTCGGCCTCCACGTCTCTGCTCCTGGCCTTCGCTCTTTCTCTTCTCCTACTCCTGGAAAATATTAGCTCACCCTTCAGAGTCTAGTTCACATATCATAGTCTCTGTGAGCCCTTCTCCAATTCTCCCAGGAAGAGTGAATGACCACAGTATATTTGTATGCGCCTCTGGTATGATAGCTATTATGTCACAGCAAAGTCATTTACATTCTCATCAACTCTTAAATTACTCCTAAATTCATTTTTCAATACACTTTCAAAATAACCTATCTCATTTGATCCTTAGAACAAATTTGTGAATGAGGTAAGGATTATTATTCCCATTTTGCAGATGAACAGAGTCTTGGGTAAGTGATATGAATAATAAATGGTAGCACTGGCTACTCACACCCACCGGATCTGATCCCTAACCCTGTTCTTTCTACTCTGTTGCTTTTACTCATGTACATATCTTCAATTAAATGGTAAATTCTCTGAAGACAGGAACTTTGCTTTAAACATTCCATGCCCTCCATGCACACCATTATGGGCTGATTTACAATATAACAGGGTAGAAAATTCAATTTATAAAATTTCTAGTACACATTATTATAGAAATTGAGATGCCGAATATTTATAACATTAGGATTCAGAAAAGCATGCCCAAGGTGAGAAAGTGTAATGGTTAAACACATGAGATCCATAGAGGTCCAAGTCCTGGCTCTGCCCCTTACTAGCTGTATAACTTTGGGCAAGTTACCACACCTCTCTGTACCTTAGTTTCTTTTTTTGGTAAAATGGGGGAAAAATATAATAACAGCAGCAGCAAAACCCCCGCCTCACAAGACGAAATGAATTAAAAGTTGTAGAACAGCTTGGAATGGTGTTCCGCGTTTAGTAAGTCCGTATTGTTAGTCATTACTACTCTTCCGTGGTTTCAGAAGATTTCCTGGAGCACTGACAATGAGCTAGAAAAATGTCCCACAGGGTTAGAGGCCAGAGTCTCAAAATGCTGGCTTTTAGGATCTCAGTGACATTCTCAAACACGGTGAATCACATGTGAGCAACATGAGGCCTTTTAAAAGAACCCCAATGCACTCTACTGATATAGTTTGCAATTCTGACATGACGAGACAAACAAACCTGTCACAGAGTAACCTTAAACTATTTGAGAACTTCCTGGAGCAGACAAACCTGCAGAACGACTGTTGGAGCAGAAGTCTAAGCTCACCGATGTTATCAAATGCCTTGGTAAAGTCAACAAAGTAATTTTTCAAGATGTTCCTGAATTTGTTCTGTGTCTGCTTTCCGGCAAAGGTCAAATTCACCAACGCACTTTGTGGCTGAAAACCACCACTCATTCATTTCTTCTTTCAGTCTCTGAGTGTTCAGATTGTGCCAGGCCGTGGACATACACAGGTGGGCAGACAGTTCTGGCTGCAAGGAGCCACACTGGCCCAGAGTGGTAAGTACATTGGAGGTGTGTTTCTAGGATCCCACAGCTGACATATTACCTGACAGTAGGCCCCACCAAAATTTGTTCAGATTTGAGGCGTGATCAAGTGGCCAAGGCCATATGTTTCGTTTCTATTCTCATCGACTACTTTGACCTTGGATTTCTCACCTGTAAGGAGATGGAGCTCAACTGACAGCAATTGCTCTTTAAGGAACATTTGGCGATTTCTGGAGATATTTTTTTAAAAAATAGTTTTGTTGATGATTTAAAAAGAGAGGAAGGGAGAGGGAGAGAGAGAGAAACATCAATCGGCTACCTCCTGCACGAGGGAATGGAGCCCAAAACCCGAGCATGTGCCCTGACTGGGAATTGAGCTGGCAACCTTTTGGTGCACAAGACGATGCCCAACCAACTGAGCCACACCAGCCAGGGCTGGAGACATTTTTGATTGTCACAACTGAGTGGAGAACCATGGACATTGAGTAGGTAGATGCCAGGGATACTATAAACATCCTACAATACACAGGACAGCCCCAACAGAGAATTATCCAGCCTCAAATGGCAATAGCACTGAGGGTGAGAGCAACTCTGAGCTGCATGTCTCTAAATTTCTCTCTGTTTTCTCAAACCCTTTGTTTCTTTTTTAAAAAAATATATTTTATTGATTTTTTACAGAGAGGAAGGGAGAGGAACAGAGAGCTAGAAACATCAATGAGAGAGAAACATCAACCAGCCGCCTCCTGCACACCCCCCACTGGGGACGCGCCCGCAACCAAGGCACATGCCCCCGACCGGAATCGAACCCGGGACCCCTCAGTCCACTGCTCCTCCGTTCTGCAGGGAGTGAGTGCCCAGGGCTCATATGCACACAGGGCTTGGGGGCTGACGCTGCTGTAGGCATCATTAACTTCTGCCTGGGAGTTACAGAGACCCAGCATTTCTAACCCTGACTCTACCACTGACCTTGAGCATGATCTTTACATTCTCTAAACCTCCGTTTTTTCATCTTTCACATGGGGACTTGGCACAGTTCCTCTGGGGATTAACTGAAATGATCTTTGAGAATGAGAGCTGGTGCTGGTATCTTGGTTGGGGCTCAAGCATATAAAGAAGAGAGACAGGGTTCAATGTCATCCAGAAAGAAGGAAAGAAGTAGCATTTCTCTGAAGGAAAAGGGGGCTCAGTTTGTTTTTAAAGCACCTCTGTTTATACGCATTCCTCGCCAGAATTCTACCCCATGCTTTTTGCAAAAACAAACAAACAAAAACAAGAGAGAGAGGTATGACTACTAAGACCACAATGAATTGAAGAATACCTCTACCTCCTCCTGCACTCTTAGGTCTCTTCCAAAATTCTCATTCTTTCAGCTCCAAACCACCCGAGTGACTCAGAAAGTCACAGGCATGTGTAGAACCAAAGTGAGGACCATGAACAAACAAGAAATAGAAGACGTACCGCTTTTCAATCTTGTAAGCACAGGAGCACACAGATAGATTTCCATCTAAGCCCTTGGTGGAGAGTCATGTTGGGACAGTACCCTCCTGTGAGCTTGTTTTGGCCAAAAGCATCCCACTGTGCAGTGGCTTCCTCTCTGAATACGAATGATGATCTTACTCAAAAAGGTCCAGCCCAGACCCACATAGGTTTGCGAAAGTGGCGGTGATGCCGCTTGCCTCTTCCTCTGCCCACCGCTTTAGCCCTGAACCGGAGGGACACGTGGTAAAATTTCGGAGATGCCACTGGTGGTGCGAGTGGACACCCAGTGGCCTCGCTCCTTCTTGGCAGAGCCAGAGCCAACGGGAAACCAACCACGCATGGAAAACTGTGAGCTCTCCAGGAGAAATCTAAGTTTCCTAAGTAATTTTATTTTTTAAAATATATTTTTATTGTTTTTATTGATTTTTTACAGAGAGGAAGAGAGAGGAACAGAGAGTTAGAAACATCGATCAGCTGCCTCCTGCACACCCCCTACTGGGGATGTGCCCGCAACCAAGGTACATGCCCTTGACCAGAATCGAACCTGGGACCCTTCAGTCCGCAGGCCGACGCTTTATCCACTGAGCCAAACAAGTCAGGGCCCTAAGTAATTTTAAAGCTGAGCCAAAAAGAATCCTATTGAAATAGGTAGCCAACCAGGGATTACATTAATTCTGAATTCCTTTCGTTTCCAGTTACTTACCACAGCAGTTCCCCTCACAGACACAGGAGGTCCCCCGTGGCTGTCACACCTGTGGAAAGAAGTTGAAATAATTTCTTTGATGAAGTGCCTAACTTTTTACCGGGAGGAAAATCAACAGCCACCTGCCATTATACCTTGCTATCTGGAGAAGATGTATTTCTACTGCTCTGTAGATTTCTTAGTTAGTGCATTGTTGAACAAAGTTTCAGAAATCTTTTCCTATGATCGCTTAGGAGGGATGTTTTTACATCTTTGTCACCCAGGGAGTCGAGGAGAAATTACATATTTGAACACAGCATGAGACGTAATAGCAACATGGTTACATTTGTTGAGTGCTTAGCCTATGTGCAGGCAGTGCTCTCGCAGATGCTCATACTAACTCATTTAAATACATCACTCTCATGAAGTGGATACTATGTCTATTCCCCTTTCACAGGCCAGGGGATGGGGGTACAGAGAAGGTAGGAGACACTGCCCAAGTTCCGTATCAGTGATTTTCAACCCTTTTCATCTCATGGCACACGTAAACTAATTACTAACATTCTGTGGTACACCAAAAATGTATTTTTAGCCGATCTGACAGGAAATAGGTGTAATTTTGACTCATTCACACAGGACAGCTATTGTGTTGTCTGTTGTGGTTAAAAAAAATTTTTTTATTGACTTCAGAGAGGAAGGGAGAGGGAGAGATAGAAACATCAACGATGAGAGAGAATCACTGATCGGCTGCCCCCTGCAAACCCCCTACTGGGGGTTGAACCCACAACCCGGCATGTGCCCTGACTAGGAATTGAACCGTGACCTCCTGGTTCATAGGTTGACACTCAACTACTGAGCCACACCAGCCAGGCTGTTGTCATTTTTTATTTGACAATCTAAGGGAAAAGAGGTCAGTGCCCCCTGACTAAATAGTCAGGTATTGCATGTTATAAAAATTCTTGCGGCACACTGGTTGAAAATCACTGCTCTATATTAATAATATTTATAAGTTAAATACTGCTTTTGTTTTAATCCTTCCTTTCCCTACAGCCTTACTGAGCTTGCCTGCCTCCTACCTGCTTGGCACTATTTTGAGTGCTTTGGAGGAAACATAGCCCACTGCCACAGAGACCCTGCTCTCTGAGAGCATTTATAATAGGGAAGATTAGATACCTAAGGAGCCCAAATACAAGCCAAGACAATAGAGAGATGTTAGTAAAATGCACCGAAAATGCAGAGGGGCCAGGGAGCACTTCCTGGGGTGAACAGGGAAGGGGACAGGGAGAAGATGAGGGCTAAACTGGTAGGAGAGACCACGGACAGCTGGAGCAAAAGCCTGGAGATGGGAAAGAGCAAGGGAGGCTGGGAATGGACAAGTAATTCAAATGTTCAGGAGCCAGGAGAATGGGCCAGATTGCTAAACAGTTTTCCAGAGCCCTGAGGGGCTGCAGCCTTCCCGTGCACCCACACAGCTCCACACTCTCCCCAGCTCCCCAGGCCCCAGTCTGATTGAAAAGGAGGGATGAAAATGAGGGCAGGGGGCAGGAGTCAGTTTCTGAGAGTGGCAGGTGGAGAAGGTGCGACTTTAGAGGATGCCTGGGACAGAGCGCCACGGAGGAGTTTCAGGATGCATGCTCCCTGAGGGTGTGCAAAACTGCGTGCGTGGGGTTGCGGATTTAGGCCGCAGGGGACACGACTCAGCTGGCTGGAGGCACAGAGTCTCTGCACCCACCCCCAGGGCTTCCTAAAATTTATGTTTCTGATGTGAATGGCTTCTGTTCATAGAGGAAATAAAAGCATCAGGGGTATCAAAAAAGCCATGCTGGAAAAATCCTCTGGACTTAGTGATTTCAAGGGATACAAAGCTACCTCATCTTCTGCACTTATTCTCAAATCCTACTGATGCCATGTCTTAAAGATCTCTCACTTATATCCCCATTTCTCCAACTCCACTCATTCTTATATCAAACTCCCACAGTTTCTCTCCTGGACTTCTCTCCATCCTTTCTTTCCTATCACTAGAGAAATCTGTCTAAAAAATGCAAACATAATCTTGATAAGTATCAATTTCCTACTTATAATCTTATAAGGTACTAGAGGCCCGGTGCATGAAATTCGTGCATGGTGGGGGGGTGTCCCTCAGCCGGACCTGCACCCTCTCCAATCTGGGAGCCCTCAGGGGAGCCCTCTCCAATCTGGGAGCCCTGATAGCTCAGGCCCACTCCCCTTGGTTCTCTGCTCTCTGCGAGGCCTGGCCGCTCCGTGCCCACTGCCCAGAGCCTCTCTGCGTCCCAGAGGCTCTCCACAGCCAGGCGGGATGCTTGCCTCGTTGTGGGTTTGATCCCCAGTTGGGGGCGTGCAGGAGACAGCCGACTGGTGATTCTCTCTCACCGATGATGTTTCTGTCTCTCCCACTTCCTTCCTCTTGGAAATCAATGAAAATATATTAAATAAAAAATAAAATAAAAAAAGAAGAAAGAATAAAACAAAGCAAAAAACAGCCATTCTCCGGATCATTGTCCCAACCCCTTGAGATTCTGCTTCCCAGCAAGTGTGGACAGTTTGGCTCAAGTAAACTCATAAAAGTTCTCTACAGGTTTGAATGTTTTTACATGAACATGACATATACACCTGCTGGTTTCTGAGGGTGAGGAAACAGAATCAGTCCATGAGGTCTGCTGTGAAACTGTAGAGGAGTCTATTTTTGCTGTCAAAAGCCAGGTCACCCTTAGAAAGAGTGTAGAAAACCAGAAATGGGATTTACAAAGAGAAAAGAGACAGAAGCGAACAGAGGGATGCCTCCGCCCTCTTTTCCACCCAGATAGGCCGGTTTTTCAAACATCCTCCCTCCCTGAAGTTGGTGAGCTGTGGCCTAAGGGTGGGGGAGCCAGAGAAGCCCAAGGCGAGGTCCGAGGCCCTGACGTCACTGGAGAGCTTTCTGCATTTGAATGAAGCCTTGGAGTGAGATCCATTGGAATGAACCGCCCTGACCTCCTCTCTTCCTGCTTGCTCCCTACCCCACCCCCTACTCCCTGAGCCCAGGATCTGTCTGCTCCCAGGTGCCTCCCCTGAACATGCCGGGCGCAGGTGGATCCCAGAGAGCAGGGCTGACAGGACCAGACACTCCAGCGGTGGGGCTGAGGGGACTGGGTGCCTCCCTCTTGTGGCTATGGGTGCCGCCATCTTTGTGATGGAGTGATGGTTAATTTGCATATTATCCTTTTGTTAGATAGGATACTCCAACATCTCAACTAGGTTTTTCTTTCATCTGATGAGTCCCCTAGGAACCCCCCATCCTTCTATAGGTACCTGTATGCTAGACTTACTAAATGTATTCTTCCTCCATAAAATGTTCTCTCTTGTCTCTATCCCTTTGCAGATACCATTCAGAGATCCCCATTCAGTGGATATTTCTCCATTGATTTTTAAAGAGAGTGGAAGGGACAGGGAAGAGACAGAGAGAGAGAAACATTGATGTGAGAGAGACACATAGATTGATTGCCTCCTGCATGTGCACTGACCAGGGAATCGAGCCTGCAACTGAGGTACGTGCCCTTGACCGGCATCAAACCCAGGACCTTCAATCCTTGGGCTGATGCTCCATCCGCTGAGCCAAACCGGCTAGGGCTCAAGAACATTCTTTTGAAAAAATATTCTTTCCAAAGTAAAGCCCTGGGTCATTTCCCCCAAGTATTGGTGGGCACGCTCTAATTACTGCCCATAGAAGACCTCCACCTGGGTGAACACAGGCAGTTCAGACCCTGTGTGTCTCCTTCCACACCCACTCCATCCTGTTTCATGGACGGGTAGATGCTGTTGATTCAAATGCAGAAATCCCTCTCAAAACCACCCCATCTCTACATCTCCCTGCCTTTTCCCTCGTTAAGACATTTATCATCTTTTGCCTTTATTATTGCAATAGTCCCTTAACTGTTCTTCTGTCTCCAGGTTTTGCTCTAATCAATCCATTCTTTACACCAGTGATTTTCAACCTTTTCATCTCATGGCATACATAAACTAATTACTAAAATTCTGTTGCACACCCCCAAAATATTATATTTTTTGCTGATCTGACAAAAATAGGTATAATTTTGATTCATGCACACCAGGTGGCTATTATTATATTGACTGCTGTCATTTTTTAATTAATTTGACAACCTAAGGGAAAAGGGGTCAGTACTCCTCGCTAAAGAGTCAGGTATTGCATGTTTAATAATTCTTACTATGGCACACCAGTTGAAAATCTCTGCTCTGTGCCAAAAATTCTTATGGCACACCAGTTGAAAATTTCTTCAGAGTGATCAGTATAAACTGAAACATGCCACTTCCTGCTTAACATTTTAATGATTCCCATTTACAGTTGGGTGGAAGTTCAAATTCTTCTCTGCATTCAGAAGACCCTACATCACCTAGTTCCTGATACTTTCCAGCTTCGTATCTCACCTTCCTTTATCCCTGCTGCCACAGGAAATTAGCCACACTCCTGAACCTATGCACTCATTGCTCCTTTCCTGAGAACAGTTTTCTACCATTGTTTGCCTAAATAACTATCTCATCCTTGAAGAATCATTATAAACTTTATTCTCCCTGGCAGACCTGCCCAGACTTCGATTCTTAGTCTAAGACACCCCCCCAACCCTCTCCCAAACGTGCTCCCAGAGCACACAGAACTTCCCATTCTTAGCAAGAGGCTATGTTTCTGTTTCCTTTTTGTTGTCCTCACGAGATGAAGGCCTGCAAAGCCAGGGATGGTTGCTTTGTTCCAGAGTGCTGCCAATGGGATTCCTCCAACAGTATTTGTTGAACGAATGAGCAAATGTGTTCATTTTTCTCCCCGTCTCCTCTGCTCCTCCTCCTATATTCTTCGCCATCATCCACCTGGTTCTCTGAGTCAGAGGGGAGAGTTCATCTCCACTCTCCTTTCTCCCTCAGGCACCACATCCAATGGCTATGTTCTCATGATTCCATGTTCTAAACTGTGCACAGATCTGTCCACCTTTGCCCTCCTCGTTGCCACTACCTTTGTTTAAGCCACTGCCATCTCAGCGGTCTCTCACCTGGGCTCCCTACTCAAATTTTGCCCCCTCAAACCTGTTCTTTGAGTCCCAGCTGGAGGAGTTCGTGGCCTTGGCACTCCTGGCCTATCTTTGGTGTGGTGGTCCGTCGCATGCATTGAAGGATGTTTAGCAACATCTCTGACCCCTACACACTAGATGCCAATAGCACTGACCTCCAGTTGTGTAAAACAGTAACGCCTTCGGACATTGCCAAATATCTTTTGGGGGCAAAATTGCCCCTGATCGAGAACCACTGAGCTAAGGTGATCTTTCTAAAATGAAAATCTGATTATGTTACTTCTTTGTTTAAAAACTATCAATGAGCCCTGACCGGTTTGGCTCAGTGGATAGAGTGTCAGCCTGCGGACTGAAGGGTCCCAGGTTCGATTCCAGTCAAGAGCATGTACCTTGGTTGCGGGCACATCCCCAGTAGGGGGTGTGCAGGAGGCAGCTGATCGATGTTTCTCTTTCATTGATGTGTCTAACTCTCTATCCCTCTCCCTTCCTCTCTGTAAAAAATCAATAAAATATATTTTGAAAAAACTATCAATGAAAAAATTACATACATATGTACACACACACATGCATGAAATACACCAAAATACTAGTGTTTGTCCAGTGAGTCATGGGTGGTTTATGTCTGCTATATATGCATATATACATAAAATAAAGAAACATATATAACATATATATTAAGGAAAAGAATGGTATTATTTTAAAACATGACTTATGGCTGCCTGCTGTCTACAGCATTAATCAAGTCCAAACTCCTTAGCACTGCACTTGTGAGTCCCTTTGTCCTGGACTCTGCCATCCTCTCCCACCCCATCTCCTATCAGGCTCACCTTACACTGGCTCACTGAACTTCAGTGACCCAGATGATTGCCTTTCCCAGTCTCTGGATCTTTGCTGTGTCATTCTTTCTGCCCGGCGCAACATCCCAACTCTTAATTGCTTAGCTCAGCCCTCCGCGTCCTTCAAACATTGGCTCTCTTCTTCCAGGAAGCCTCCTGGATCCTGCAGTCTGAGCTAAGTGCTTCTCCTATATGTCCTCATGGCAGGAATGCCATGCATCCACCATAGCACTCGCCATATTCTACCATAGTCGCCAGTAGTCCAGGCTGTCACTCAGGTTGCAGGGTGGTCAGAAGGTATCCCTGTGTGAATTCTGAAGGGCATCCCTTCCTCAAGATCCTTACTGTCATTTGCCAGAAAACTGCCATAATAAATCCACGAATCCACGATGATCCTGATGTGGTTGGCACGTCCTGGAGAACATGATGCGGTGCACCTCCTGCCCAACCAGATGCAGCAATCTGGTGTTCCCTACTAGATTACAAAGTCCTGCAGGCGGAGATTGGCCTTATTTCCACGATTTTATCTCTAACACTAAACATCGTATCTGATCCAGAGTAGGGCTTTGGCAAAAGCTTGATAAATGAAAGACAAACTGTCGCCTTGGCTGCTGGCCCCCACGCCAAGAGCTCTGACAGCCCTTAGCACAGAGGGAGTAGGAAGCTCTGCTGCTGTCGTTCCCAACCCTGAATGAACATCCAAACGTCCTGCAGAATTAAAAGTAAACTATAACTAAAAATAAACATCCCTGCGCCCTACTTCAGACCTTCTTAATCAGCGTCTGAAGGTTGGAGACTGATTATCTGTCATTATTTCTATTTATTTTTTATTTTTGTTAATCTTCACCTGAGGATATTTTTTTCACTGCTTTTTCAGAGAGAGTGGGAGGGAGGGGGAGAGAGAGAGAGCAACATCAATGTGAGAGAGACACACGGACTGGTTGCCTCCCGCACGCGCCCGACGGGGTGGGGTGGGGTGGGGAGTGAACCTGCAACCCAGGTACATGCCCTTGACCAGGCAGACACTCTAACCATTGAGCATACCAACCAGGGCTGCCATTAATTTTAAATTGCTGATGAGATTATGATACTGATCAATCAGATCAATGGGGAACCACTGGCCACCCAGCGTTGAAATTCAAGACCACTCCGCTTGTCCTGCTTCGCCCTGCTGTCTCCACACCCGCTGTTCGTCTGTGGACACCACCCCTGGTGTGGAGCACTTCCTAAGAAGGAGCTCCTTACTCTCACTTCTTCAGTCTGGGTGTCTCAGACGTCTGTGCTCCACGCAAGCACAGGCACTCAAGTAGGGGGGTAGGGGGCGGGGAGAGAGCACAGTAGGACATTTGTAGGGCATGGAAGAGAAAATAAAGTAACAACCAACCAGAATCTAAGAAAATACGAATCTGCCTTTCAAGTTTTCCAAAATAATACTTGAACTTTTTGCTTATATAAACTGAGGTTGCAGCTGGAGTGCCTAAGCTGTGAACACCCTATGGATCAGGCAAATTTGGGCATGTCTGAGGAGTGGCTGGCTGGATCCACCAAAACTCTGCATCTCAAGGGGGAAAAAATGATCCTAAAGGAACAGGGTAGTAGGCATGCATACACTTACTCCAGGATAGCAGTTATCACTCGCTAAGGAGGGAGTACTTACTACATGCCAAGCCCTGTGATGGTCCTGGAAGGAAAGAAGTGACCTTAAGCTTAATTGTACATGAGCCTGTGAACTAATTCTCTTGTATTTGCACTTTGCCTAGCCCTTGGGATTACAACAGAGGAAAGAGCAGGGGGCCAAAGTCCATATCCCTACACACGCCATAATGGGCTGGTGCCACATGGCTGCACAGCTCTGAGAATGTGTGTGGACATGAAGGCATGGCCCCCTTGAAGGAGCGACTTTATTTGCAGTATGTTGGAGCGTGAAACAGAGAAGCGCATACACCACCTACTCATGGTGGGGAGGGCACCACTGCAACCCCCTGGGGTCTGGAATAAGAAAGGAACAGCTGTAGATGCCACTGGCAGCCATGCATTTGTAAGCTCATGACATGCACTGTGGGTGACTTGCCGAACTCTGGAAGGAATCTGTGGGGCAGCGGAGTGACTGAAACTTTGTGGTGGGGGATGAGCCCTATATGCCACAGGCACTAGATTCCCCATGGCAAGACATGAGGAAGTACGACTTACAAGGAAATGCTGGGGAGAAGATACATTTAAACATGCGTACTTTTCTCAGATGGATTGGCCAGCAATAAATAAAACATGAATGGAAAACATTTTTCTTTTTTCCTGGGGTTGGGGGTCACAGAGGGTACTGTATGACCATTTCACATAGGATTCAAATAATAATGGAGTAATATGGGAAGTGTATAGATTTTGGAGGAGAAACTGGTGCTATTTGAAGCAGAAATGACAGAACGTTTTGCCTTCTGATCAATTCCCGAGGTCACTGTGTTCCCATGATTTTTCATGCACTGACAATAGGAAATCAATGCCATTGCTTTTATTGGCTGGGCCTTTCTAGAAGGAATAAGCATATCTGG
>NW_005371792.1:13448-32977 GCF_000412655.1 Myotis brandtii | reverse complement strand
AGTTTGGGGAGAGTTACCCCCATATCCAGTGTCATTGCTCAGCTAAGCCATACCTTAAAAGAGGAAAAGAAATCTCTCTGATACGCAACTCTTTTCGGGCTGAGCAGAAGGCTGGATTTTGTCTAGAGAGGCTGGTTCTCCTTCTGTGATTTGCAAAATCCTAAAAACTGCTTTGCTGACTTGTTCTCCAGAGCAAGGAGTGTGACAAAGTCAAACCTTGATGACTTCAGCAAGTAGAAACCGGCCGCGAATGACTGCACGTCCCCGGGGCCCTGCGCCAGTTCCTCTGCTGCACTCAGAGGCAAGGAGCAGCTCCTGAACCAGAGCCTGTATTTTGGAGGTCGATTTTGTATTTAGAAAGATCGGAACTGCCAAAGAAAGTTCAGTTCTACTTAAGGGTAAAGAGCCCCTTGGAGCTGATATTCCTACCACAGGAAAACACTTCCTTAACTGTACATGTTCAGGACTTATATCCAAATAGTTAGGTCAAACTGATATTTAAAAATAAAAAGGACATATTTTTACATTTTATCTCTTGAAACCTCTTAGGAGCAAAAACAGTGCTTTCATGACATTCGCACCAGCATAACTAATAAATATTTATTCCCAATTATGTTTTGGAAGTAAAATATATTTAAAGATAAAAAAGTAAAATATATTTAAAGCTAAGCACACACGCGCACTTAAAAATGACGAAATCTGTTTAATTTCTGCACGCTGTGTTACATGTTTCAGTTCATCTGGTTAAAAGAAACCTACACGTCATTTTGGTAGATGAGAAGGATGGTTGCTAAACAGAATTTTGCAGGAGTTTCCATTTTCTTTTCAGTTCGGTGTATAACAAAGACACATGCCACCCAGAATGAAGATCATAGATCTTTTATCTTCTTTGATCCCTTTTTCCAGTAACTTGCAATCTGAGCTTGGAAATAACTTGTCCATAGAGCTAACAGGTTTTTCAACTTTTCCTGGTTTGCTAATGTTAGATTGTTCAGCGATATAAAACTCTGCTTTACAAGAAAATCACTTAAAACACAGATTACATCACAAGTCCCAGCTACAATACACATTAGGATGATTTCTTTTCTCCTTAAAAGAAATGTTAGCTACAAAGGAAATACTCCTCCATTTTAATTTCCCGAATGAGAGAATGACTGATGTTTAAAACATTTTTTACAAAAAAATAACAACAAATAGACTTACCTCTTTGAAGAGAATTTGCTTGTAAGTGACTCTGGTGGAGACAGTCACGTAAATCTACATCTTGTTCAGCTCTTTCTTATTTCATCAAAGACAAAAGAGCCTGGGGTGAAAGCTAGGAGCAAAGAGCCTTCCATCCACCCCAGAGGAGGGGACAGAACTGTCTCCTGAGTCCAGGAGCCTCATCACCCGCCACCAGCTGCTGGCTGCCTATTGTTTCTCTGCAAGAGTGACCTCTAACACCTTTTACCGAAGCACTGCAATGCACTCTTAATGGTTGGACGCACACACGGAACACACCACGCGCCAGGCCAACACCTTAAGAGGGTGGGAAGCTCTTTAACCAGGAAGGCTTGCTGAAAATATTTAGCAGTCAGCTCAATTGCACGGAAGCAAATAGTCTTGGTTGCTTTTCAGAAAACAATCCAGCAATATGAGTCAAGTAGACCTGATTTATACGGATCTAAATCAGGAGCCATCTGGGGCTGTGCCTCCACTGCTCCCAAAGCTTCCCACCGCCCCCATTCACCTGAAGTTTAAATTCTGGGCAATGGCATCGCAACGGTTCTGATTTGCCGGGGTCTCTTCGTCTATCTCATTAATGCTCATTTCGTGCCCCATCTTTCTCTGCCACCACAGACACACCTACTCCCCCAGGAAGAAGTCGCTTTGATTTGAGTCTATCTGCCGGACCAAGGCATAGACCAGGCATCTGGAGCAGTGGGAAAATTGTCAGTAATTATTACCTGGGACGTGTGCAGTTGGTTAGAAGTGGGATTTCAGGTGAGCCAAGTTTCGTAAGGACTTTGTCCCTCTGCAAGCTAAGTCCTGTTTCCTGCGTTAGTATCTAAATTTAAATTCTGGGAGCAAACATTAACATTCTGAACACAAACAGGCTGCCGTCCTCCTCCGGGATCAGGTAACTAATGAGCTGTCACATGACCTGAATTTGACTCACCCTTTCTGGCCCAGCGACTGAAGCTTTAAAGTGTCCTTCCTGGGTTTTCTGAATGAGAACAGGGAAGCAAATGAGGATCTGAAGCTCAGCCGGGAGGGAACGGGTGTTGGGTTTCTTGGAGTAGGTGTGTTTTTAGATCTGGATGCTTGTAATTCCAGAGGATCTAAAAGAAAATTGTAAAAATTCTGCGTCATTAAAATATTTCCAGGTAAACGAATCTCATGGAACTTAGGCTTTATTCTCTCTTCCCTCCGCTCTCTCTGGAGTCTGGAGGCGCAGCAGGCATCTCCACATGGAGACCCCAGGACCTGAGGGGCGTCCTGTGCCTCTGATGGTTCTGCCGAGTGGAGAAGATCCATGTGCGCTGCCGACCGCGGTGCCATGGGTACCTCCCCTGCACCAGCCCTGTGAATTTACTCAGCCTGTCTTCCCCATGGCTATCTAAAACCCAAGGTGAGGTGGCCCTAGCTGGTTTGGCTCAGTGGATAGAGTGCCGGCCTGCGGACCGGAGGGTCCCAGTTCAATTCCAGTCAAGGGCACATTCCTCCCTGGCCTGGGCCCTGGTTGGGGCTTGTGCAGGAGGCAACCAATCAATGGGTTTCTCTCACATTGATATCTGTCTGTTCCTCTCTCTTCCATTCTCTCTAAAAATCAATGGAGCCAAACCGGTTTGGCTCAGTGGATAGAGCGCAGGCCTGCGGACTGAAGGTTTCCCAGGTTCGATTCCAGTCAGGGGCATGTACCTTGGTTGCAGGCACATCCCCAGTGGGAGGAGTGCAGGAGGCAGCTGGTCGATGTTTCTCTCTCATCGATGTTTCTAACTCTCTATCCCTCTCCCTTCCTCTCTGTAAAAAATCAATAAAAAAAAAATCAATGGAAAAATGTCCTCGGGTGAGGATTAAAAAACAAATAAATAAATCTATAATAAAAGTGTAATATGCTAATTAGATCGGGCAGCCAAACAACCTCCGGACGTCATTCTGGACATCCTCCTGGATGAAGCTGCGGCAGTGGGGGCCGAGGCAGAGGTGGTTAGGGGTGATCAGGCAGGCAGGTGAGCAGTTAAGGGTGATCAGGCAGGCAGGCAGGCAGGTGAGTGGTTAGGAGCCAGTGGTCCCGGATTGTGAGAGGGATGTCCGACTGCCAGTTTAGGCCCGATCCTACGAGAGGATACGGACCGGGCTGAGGGACACCCCCGCTCCCCTCCCCCCCATGAATTTCATGCACCAGACCTCTAGTAAATAAAGAAAACCTAAGGTTAGGTGTTGGGGACCTCATTCAGTTCTCATGTGCTCTTAACCACCCTGTCCTTCAAAAATTTTTATTTTAGTATTTTAAAACATCGTGATAGGTACAATGTAACTTTCATATCAAAGAGATGAAAGGAAAAGGAAATTAAGCCATGTAAAGTAAAGAATCTATCTCCCTATATATTGCTACATATATGGTTTATATGTACATATGCATGCAATATAAATATGTAGAATATAGATGTATAGATAGCATATAGCTTTACATATGAGTACTAAAAATTCTAAGGCAACATGAACACATACAAAGTCATTTATGCACATTTAGCACACCATCTTTTGGGCATGCTGAGTTTATAAATATTAGAGGAATTCAAGGTAAGGAGAAAGTCACCATAGTATATGAAAGGTTCAGAGTTGGGCCGGGGTTGTGCACCTATGACATGAGACTATAATGTATCAAAAGAGATTTTATTCCAGACACCTGGGTGCAAGTGGGCTGAGACTGAGAAAGGCATCAGAGAAGAGAGCAGGGAGAGAAAGGTTTTTATTAATTTTTGCTGGCTGCAAGCCACTCTGTTGACGTAAGGGTCTGGTCCGTCCTTGGTTCCTCCCATGCCAGGTGTCTTCTGGTTATCTGAGTTATGCTGTGCTCAAGGCTGCAAGCTTTCTGCAAGATATCTGCTAAGCACAGTAAGTTTCTCTCTGCCCTGTTTTATTCTCTTTAACCCTTTCAGTATATATATGGGGTTAATCTAAATATCTGAAATGTGGGTCTTTTTAGATGTATTTGTTTATTATGGGAGTTATAAAATACTGTCAATATGTAAGTTTGGAATTATTGTTACATGTTTTCTGATGTCACCAATGTTAGTCACATATAAACAAAAGTAGTCAATGTGACTATCAGTAGAAAGATACTTTATACTGTTATAGTACATATTTTATAACTTACTAGAGGCCCAGCGCACGAAATTTGTGCGCAGGTACAGTCCCGAATTCGTGTGCAGGTGTGGTCCCTAGGCCTGGCCTGCAATCAGGGCCATCTTCCCTAGCTGCCCGCAGCTGGCCCTGCCCCCCATCACCACCCACCCCCCATTCCTCGTTCGCCATCAGGTGATTGGTGCCTGACAGCCGGGGGAAGGGACCAAGAGGTGGTCAGTGCGCCTCATAGTGACTGGTCCAGTGGTAGTTCTGGTTGTTCTGCCGTTAGGGTCAATTTGCATATTACCCTTTTATTATATAGGATAATGCACGTTGTTATTCTCATTATAGTTCTATGGAAGGTTTTATTATCCTTATTTACAGATTTTAAAAAAGTGATTGGTGAAGGAAAGTGACATGCTGGTTGTCACATAGTTAGACTGTCCACAGAAGATGTTTATTGGAGCTCGCAGGGTTTAAGTTACCAAAGTACCAGAAGGGTCACATCTCCTCTACACCATCCCATCCTTCCCCACCTCTCCTCTGTCTCCTTCTCCTTCTGCATCATCACCACACTAATCTAAGTGCTTACTGTGATCCAGCCCAGTACTTTATACATATAATTTTATTTAATTCTCACAACCACCCTGTGAGGTAAGAATTATCATACCCATTTAAAGATGAGAAAATTGAGGCTTATAGAGAATAGGTAACTTGAATAGAGTCACATGAATTCTGATAGAATAGAGAATGTATATAGGGTGGAGATTTGAATCCAGGGCTTTAAAAAATATTAATGTCTGTGTTCTTAACCACTGTATTATATTGCCTGGTTCTAATAACAGATACCCCAGATATTATAGTACATTTTCAGTTCACTTTTTTTCTTTATCTTTTTATTTAACCACTTTTTTTCTTTCTCCCCCCTGGTGTCTGTGTCCATTGGTTATGCTTATATGCATGCATACAAGTCCTTTGGTTGATCTCTTCCCCTTACCCCCACCCTCCCCTACTTTCCCTCTGAGGTTTGAGCATCTGATCGATGCTTCTCTGTCTCTGGATCAGTTCATGCTTTTCATTGTGTGTGTTATGACAGTTTTGTATCATATTATTTCAAAATAGTCCTAAAGATAAATGGGTTAGAGTCAAGAGCCATTGAGCCATTATCTACAATATTGTGCCATAAGAAAAAACAACAACAAACGAGATGTAAAATTTTTCTCACCATTTTCTGCCATCCCCTTCCTTAGCCTGTATGTAAGGGGTTGTTTTAACATTTGGCTGACATCTGTTTCATTGCAAAACTTTTTTCTTTGAATTTCTTCAAACCATTCACCAGTCACTCCTTGAAGCCATCTGATATCCCTCTTGGTCTTCTGGAGTTTGCTGAAATAAATAAAAATATAAAATACACCCTTAAATTCTTCACATCAAGTGTAAACTCATGTGGATGGGCTAAACTTTACCTAATGGAGACTCTCCATAAACTATAAGTCTGGGGCGGGGGTGGGGGTGGGGGGGGAGGAATTGGCTGTAGTCAGAATTTCCTTTTCACGATTGTGTATATGTATATATATTAATTGTATTCTTCCAAATACACTAACAATCCTCACTTACAAATAAAAAAATAAGTTTTTGCTGGTAGTTAAAATAATCAAATCCATGAGGACAACCTGTCTTGAACATTGTGCAAACCTGACTTAAAATGCATTTAACGACAGATGTTTTAATGACATGTTGAAACTAGAATATTCTAGTTCTGATTACTCATTCATTCATTCATGTTTATTGAGCAATATCCATGTACCAGTCCCTGTGTAGGCAATGGGGATTCAACAATGAATACAACAGACAGGGTATTTACTTGCCCATCCAGTGGTCAAAGATAAAAGAAATTGCAGAAAAGAAATTGTTGAATGTAAGTGGTCCTAGATAATGGAATTCTTTAAACACAAAAACACAAAAGCCCATGAATGAACAGAGAGCTAATACTCAGGGAGTAAGAAGCAGTGTGATTTGAGATAGCTGGCAAAGGAAACCCAAGCACAAATGTGTCTGCCCCCCACTTTCAGAATACCAGAACTGAAATTCTATCATTACTTCTTCCTCCTCCCCTCCCCTATTCTGCTTAGTCCTCTTTCAAATGAAAAACTACTCTAAGTTTTCATTTAATCATTGGTTGTAATAGGTTTTTTGTTTATTTTTTGTTTTTAAATTGGCATACAGTTGGCATACAATATTATATTAGCTTCAGGTGTACAACCTCGTGATTAGACATTTATACAACTTACAAAGTGATCACCCTGATAAATCTAGTACCCATCTGATATTATGCATAGTTATTACAATATTATTGACTATATTTCCTAGGCTGTACTTTACATCCTTGTGACTATTCTGTAACTTCCCATTTGTACTTCTGAATCCCTTCACCTTTTTCAACCACCCTCTAACCCCCCTCCCATCTGGCAACCATCAAAATTTTCTCTGTATCTGTAAGTCTGTTTCTATTCTGCTTATTTATTTTGTTTTTTATATTTCACATATAAGTGAAATCATCTGGCATTTGTCTTTCTCTGTCTGGTTTATTTCACTTAATATAATACCCTCTAAGCCCACCCATCTTGTTGCAGATAGCTACATTTCCTTTTTTATTTTTTTTATTTTTATGGCTGAGTCATACCTCATTGTATATATGCACCACTTCTTTATCCATTCATCTGTTGTTGGACACTTGGGTTGCTTCCATAGCGTGGCTATTGTAAATAATGCTGCAATAAGCATATGGATGTATTTTTTTGATGTAGTGTTTTGGATTTCTTTGGATAAATATCCAGAAGTAGAAATGCTGGGCCCTTCTTTGTCACTTCTTATAACCTTTGTTTTAAAGTCTATTTTATCTGGCATCAGTATTGCTTCCCCGGCTTTTTTGTTTTATTTTGTTTTCATTTTCATGAAATATCTTTTTCCATCCATTTGCATTCAGTTTGTGTGTGTCTTTCAATCTGAAGTGAGGGTCTTGCAGACAGCATATGTAAGGGGCTTGTTTTATTATCCATTCAGTCACTGTATATCTTTTGATTGGAGCATTTAATTCATTTGCATGTAAAGTAACTGTTGATAGAGATGTATTTATTGCCATCTTACTATTCATATTTTTTATCCTTTTCTTCTTTTTTTCTTCTTCTTTTTTTGGTGCCCTTGCCTGGGAATTGAACCCACGACCCTAGGGTCTGTGGGCTGACACTCTAACCACTGAGAAAAATCAGCCAGGGCTCTTCTTTTTAAAAAATTCTCACTGGAGGATATGTGTTTGGGTTTTTTTATTATTATTGATTTTGAGAGAGAGAGAGAGAGAGAGAGAGAGAGAGAGATTGAGATTGGTTGTCTCTTGCACATGCCCTGATGGGGGGTTGAACCTACAATTTAGGTATGTGCCCTGACTGGGAACCGAACCCACAACTTTTTAGTGTGTAGGACAATACTCCAACCAACTGAGCCACCAGGGGAGGACTTTCTCCTTTTTCTTAAAGAAGACCCTTTAATAATTTTTGTAATACTGACTTGGTGGAGATGAACTCCTTTAGTTTTTTCTTGTCTGTGAAGCTGTGCTTTTTTGTTTGTTTATTAATCCTCATCCAAGGATATTTTTCCCAAGGTGATTTTTAGAGAGAGTGGAAGGGAGGGGGAGAGACAGAGAGAAACAACGATGTGAGAGAGACACATTGACTGCTTGCTTCCTGCATGTGCTCCAACCCAGGCTTGAGATCAAGCCTGCAACTGAGGTACGTACCCTTGACTGTAATCAAACCCAAGACCATTCAATCCACAGGTTGATGCTCTATCCAGCTAGGGCTGAAGCTCTTTATCTGACCTTCAATTCTAAATGATAGCTTTGCTGGGTCATCTTGGTTGCATGTTCTTGCTTTTCATCACTTTGAATATTTTGAATCCCTTTTGGCCTGCAAAGCTTCTGCTAAGAAATTAGCTGACAGTCTTATAGGAGCTGCCATGTAAGTAACTAATTGCTTTCCTCTTGCTTTTAGGTTCTCTCTTTGTCTTTAACCTTTAATTATGACGTGTCTTGATGTGGGCCCCTTTGGGTTTATCTTGTTTGGGACTCTCTGTGCTTCCTAGATTGTATTTCTATTTCCTTCATCAAGTTAAGGAAGTTTTATGTCATATTTTTTCAAATAGGTTTTCAATTTCTTGCTCTTTCTCTTCTCCTTCTGGTACCCACCTGATGCGAATGTTGATATGCTTGAAGTTGTCCCAGAGACTCCTTACACTATTCTCATTTTTTTTTTGGATTTGTTTTTCTTTTTGCTGTTTTGATTGGGTGTTTTCTGCTTCTTTATTTGCCAAATCATTGATTTAATTCCCTACTTCATCTAGTCTCCTGCTGATTCCCTATAATTTATTCTTCATTTCAGTATTCTTTATTTCTGATGGTTCTTTTTATAGTTTTCATATCCCTTTTTATGCTGTTGACATTTGCACTAAGTTCCTTGAGCATCCTTATAACCATTGGGACTTGTTTCTTTGTCTCCTTATTTTGGCTGCTTCCCTGTGTTTGTTATTATGTATTAGGTGGGGCTGCTATGTCTCCTGAACTTGCTAGAGTGGCCTTATGTAGGGCCCAGTGGTACAGCCTCCCCAGACACCAGAGCTGGGTGCTGCAGGTGTGCCCTATGTATGCTGTGTGCATTGTCCTGGTGTAGTTTATCCTTGATGGCTGTTGGCACCTCAATGGGAGAGATTCATCCTCCTCCCAGGTCAGATGGTTTTGAGGACTGGCTATGACTACAATGGAGGATTGACTGTGCAGGGGCTGACCTCATGGAGCAGGACTCACTTAAGTGGGGCTTTGGTACCCATCATGTCCACCCTTTGAGTGTATTGCTTGTGGCGATGATTGGGGGTGCTTTGGTGTCGTCTGAAGCTGTCCACTGGGTGCACTGCCTCTGGTGCTTCTTGGGAAGTGAAGGCCAAGGTCAGCTGCCACTTGTTCCCTACTTGGGGCCAGCCAGCATGAGCTATAAAATGATCTGCAGATGGCTGCTACTTGTGCTGGGCTTGCAGGTACCCAGTCCAGGCCAAGCTACAAACCAAGGCTGGCTGCTGCTTGTGCCAGGCCTGGGACAAACTAGTGAGGGGCAGATGACATGCAGAGGCCAGATACTCCTTGCTTGAGGAATTTTAGGAAAGTCTGAAGCATAAGCCAAGACAGGCCCTTTGTATGGAAAAGCCACTGGAAATGACTTAGATGGATCCAAAAGTTGGCTGGGGCAAGGTCTCAGGGCATCACTAGGGCAAGGCAAATAGTGTTAGTCAGGTTGATGGAGACTTAGATATAGTGCCTACCTTCTGGCTTTGTTGGGGGAGGACTCAGCAAAGGAACAATGGCCTCTGCCAGCACTTCTGTCTAGGACAGTGGTCGGCAAACTGCGGCTCGGCAAACCAGGGCTCGCGAGCCACATGCGGCTCTTTGGCCCCTTCAGTGTGGCTCTTCCACAAAAATACTGGCTCTTCCACAAAATACTGACTTCTGCGCATGGGCCACGAAGTTTCAATCGCACTGTATGTGCACGCCCGCACGTGGTATTTTGTGGAAGAGCCACACTGAAGGGGCCAAAGAGCCGCAGTTTGCTGACCACGGGTCTAGGATAAAGCTCCCCCTCCAGCCCTTACCCTGATGCCATACAATTCAGTTTCTCTCTGTATGTCCCCGGTGCCTTCAGAGTGATGCCTCAATGCTGGAGCTCAGAGGAAGTAAGTCCAAGTAAGTCTGTGCTTGGGCCCTTTAAGAGGAATACCTGGGACTCCAGCGCCTTCCTCTCACTCAGCCACAATCTCTTTATCTGGTTTTCACAGCCAGAAGTTATTGGGGACTTATTGGCACTCAAACCCTGGGCTGGGGGTTTTGATGTGGGACTGGAACCCTTCACTCCTTACCGGGAACCTCCTCAGCCGAGATATCCCTTCCGATTGCCACACAAGGGTATGAAACCAGCCTGTTCTGACTCTCTGCCCCTTTTTTTAGTCTCAATGTGGCTTCTTCTTTATATCCTTAGTTATAGGACTTCTGTTCAGCTAGATTTCAGGTGATTCTGCATGATGGTTGTTCTGTTTAGTTGCAATTTTGATATTGTTGTGAGGGTTTCTGAGTACATTTACCTGCACCGCCATCTTGACCAGAACCTTATGATTGTTTTTAAAAAGCAGACCATTATGTCCAGCCAGTGTTGCTCAGTGGTTGAGCATTGACCAGTGAACCAGGAGGTCACAGTTCGATTCCCAGTCAGGGCACATGCCCGGGTTGTGGGCTCGATCCCCAGTTGGGGGCATGCAAGAGGCAGCTGATCAATGATTCTCTCACATCATTGATGTTTCTATCTCACCCTCTCCCTTCCGCTCTGAAATAAAAAAATATATATATATATATATATATATGTTAAAGGTCATTTTGCTCTATTTCAGGAGGCCCCTAGAAGTGTTTGGAAATGGGAAGTGCTCAGTCCAGAGGGAGACAGCCCTGAGGCAAACAGAGCAGAGAGGGGAGTTTGAAGAAACTGACAACTGTCATGAAGAGGCAGCTTGGCATAGCACTGATGAAAAAGTCAGGCTTGCTGCTGGGTTCAAACTTGGGAAGTTCTGCTGTTCTGGAAAGAATTTCATGTGACTCTGCAGTGGTTGTTTTTTATCCAGGGTCCTCAGTGAAGCACACGTTTTAGGGACCTTGCACTACTAAGAAGGTGGTGTGCAAGACAGCTGCAGAGTGGCATTTTGGAGTTAAAGGCAATGAACTGAGGTAGTTGCAACTCAGGCTCCTGCTTGGGGCTATGATACTGTCGTTTTATAAAATAATTGAGAAGGAAGCCAGAGGCCATCCTGCCCAGACTTGCATTTTGAAAAGCATTAGGCAACAATCATTAGGTCCAGCCTACATAATTTGCACTAGTGCTTCCCATTTTGCCATTGCCACCCCTCTGACAAAAGCTCACTCCTATCTTTATTGCTACTTCCCTTACTAAAGTATCAGATACCCCCCCCCTTTTATTAAATGTTTTAATTGATTTCAGAGAGAGGAAGGGAGAGGGAGAGAGATAGAAGCATCAATGATGAAAGAGAATCATTGATCAGCTGCCTCCTGCACGCCCCCTACTGGGGATGGAGCCCATAACCCAGGCCTGTGCCCTGATGGGGAATTGAACTGTGATCTCCTGGTTCATTGGTTGATGCTCAACCAAGGAGCCACACCAGCCAGGCAATAGCCCTCTTTTCTGTTTTGTCACTTTGTCTTTTACCATGAAATTGCCTTACAGCCAATTAGTTGTATGGTCAAAATATTTGCAGCAAAGATGTTTATGGTAAAAATGCTTACACTGAACATGCAGGACACAGTTTTTCACATGGTTGTAATAAATCTTATTCAATATGTATTTGTGGAAGGTCTCCTATGGTGCAGATACAGAGGTATAATGGTGAGCAGAGCAGATATGTTTTTAAAAAATATGTTTTTATTGATTTTAAAGAGAGGAAGGGAAAGGGAGAGACGGGGGGAGAGAGAGAGAAAGAGAGAAGGAGAGAGGTCAAATGAGCGAAACATTGATCGGCTGCTTCCCACACATAACCCAACTGGGAATTGAGCCCTCAACCTGGGCATGTGCCCTGACTAGGAATAGAACCTGTAACCCTTTTAATAGCATCTATTAAAAAGTAAATAGATGCTATGAGAGCATGTACTAGTAAGAAGGGGACCTGGTCTGAGGCAGCAGCAAAGATTTCCCTACGAAGATGACAAATGGCCTGAAGGTTGAAGGATAAAGGATGAGGCAAAGGGTCATGGGCAGGAAGAGTTTTCTAAGCAGAAGAGTAGCAGCCGTGGAGCAAGTGGCCCAAGGAAGACACAAGGAACTGAAACCAGGCCCACCTGGCTGAGGGTGGAGATGGAGAAGACACTGAAGGGAGAGGAGGCGGCAGCTGGCTGCCAGGTCAGGCAGTGTTTGGGGTTGGGTGGAAGCTTGGCATTCAGTTCTGGAGCAATGAGAAAGCACTGAGGATGTGGCAGGGCATCATGACACATCTGACTTGCATTTGGAGAGAATATTCCAGTGGCATACAGGAGAGATAAAATTGACCCCCAAGTGTCCACCAAGCAGTGAAGTGACTTTGCAGGGTTAGGGACAGAGACATGTCTAGGAAGACTCCCAGATTTTTGATTTTCATGGGTACATAGAAGATGCTATTCATAGACACAATGCTCATATAATCTAAAAAAATAAACCCCAACATTTTAAACACCTTTAACATTACTCATCTTGGGAGCAATCATGAAATATTTGCACAATATTCAAGCTAGTATATTTTTCATAATTTATTTATTATTGCTCTGGTGTAGAACATTGAGATTTCCCCCTTATAAATACTGCTGTAGTGAATATCAGAAGCATTTTCTATTTTTACAGTGCCTATGACAGACACCGAAGTAAAATTATTGGTCAAAAAGTCGAAACATTTTTGTGATTCTTCATACACATTACCCAATGCTTCTCAAAATGGCTGTAGCGTTATTACTTGTGCCAGCAATGTGCAAGAATGTCCTTAGGCATCCTTGGGAGACTGATATTATTATTTTGAGTATTTTTATTTTCTGAATTTAATACTTTCAAGGTATAATTGTGGGTGGCTATTTTTCTTTAAAATTTTTTTTATTTTCTTTGCTTAACAAAATATGCCACATTTCTTTGATAAATAGTAAGGTTTGAACACTTTCCCATGTTCGTTTACTAATTACATTTTGTATTTTGGCAGTTGTACATTTTATCAATTTATGAATCCATGTCTCAGAGTTTTTCATTGGACTAAGGCATGATTAATAAAAATACGAACTAATTGCTCTAAATACTTCTCCCAGGTTTCTGACTTTCATCCTGATTAAATGTGAATGTTGGGCCATAGAAAACGCATTCTGCCTAGGCTAGAGTAGGTAAAACATAATTGATCTGTAGGTGTGCATATGCTAATATTTGTCTCATGAAAACCATGAGAAATAAAACGCAGACAGTAGTTACAAGCAGATACATAAAAGGGCAAGATTTTGGAGAAATTCAACAACTTTTAAAGAAGAACTATTTCAAGATTAACCCTGGGGAGCATTGTCAGGAAAGTGGGGAACATGTACAGCCAGAAAATTCAAGGGTAAAGTAGTAAAAAAAAAAAAAATAGCACTGTGTTTACCTATTACCAATGAAGCAAAACATAAATAGTTCTAGCCTTTAAAGTAAGGATAACCCAGAAAGGGAAACTGGGAAATGCCACAAACATCTAAACTCTCTGTGTACTTATAGCTCAGCTCCGTAGTCTTAGACACTCAAGAATCCTATGTACTACAAAACAGCCTGTACATTTATAATGGTTAAGTGAGCTTTTTGTAGTAAAAGGAGCATAATTGTAAACCAGTGGTTTAGACTCATTCATTTACTTAGAAGTAAAGTATCAAATTAGCTCAACACTAGCAAAAGAAATTCTGAACATAAAGTAGGGTGCCCTGATATGTGAGACTTAAGAGGGCAGTATTTTTCAGTCTCAGCTGGCTTTAGTCTGACAGAGGTAACATTTGCTTACAAGTGGAACTCAACCAAGTTCATTGCCACCCTGCTTGAGACTCTTCCTCACCTACATTGGTTTGTTATACACTCAGCCAGCCATCTAGAGCAGACAATCCACTTTATGCCAATGAGAAGAACCTCGGGGTTACACATGGCATGCATATAGATAAATTACAAGTGCACAACTGGTTTGCTTCATCAGTCCAGCTTGACTCAACATTATCATGAGGACTGCTGACTACACTTGTAATTTGTCCTAGCCCCAGGCTGGTTAACTTGACTAAGTTAAATCAGGTCTTCTCTTGCTGGGCCATATCGTCTTGGCCCTCTGCTCCGAGGCAAAATGCTCCTCCTTCATTTGCAGGAATCTTAGCCTGCCCTGTGCCGCCTTGGATTCCATTCCAGCATCTCCCAAACGAATCTGCCCTCTGACGTTCCTCCTCCTGAGTTAGATTTGTCTCCTTTATTTTCCATCCTTGAGTAATGAAGCAAATCCCCTTCTTTATTTTCTCCAACTGTGCCCTTGCTGATCTTTGCTACTCACTTTTTTTTTGTTCACCTTTATTCTGAGCAGGTGTTTGTCCTCATATTTATTTCCATGACTAATTGATCATGTCCTACCCATTTGCAATGTGCGCAGTAAATGATAGTTGTCCCTTTATCTCCCTTCTTTGGCCCCACTTGTCTGCTTTCTGTGAATCAAACCCTAGCCCGTTCTTGAGTTGCCTTCAGACAGTAGAAAGAGCAGTGGAGGAGGCTCAGGTTTATTTGGATGATTTGGGCCAAATATTTAACTTTCTTGGCTTTATTTTCCTGGTTTGCTAAGGATGGTTAGATAAAGTGGTACCCTGTTATGAAGCAGGCCTCCCTAATTCCTCTCTAAAGGCACTTTTTCTCCATGTGACTTTGTCACTTCTCCTCGACCTTGAACCTGGGCTGGCCTTGTGCTTGCTCAGACCAGCTGAAAGTGACAAAGTGAAATGTGAGGTCTTGCAGCTTCTGCTCTCTCCCTCCTGGAATCTTGATACTGCCGCATACAGAAGCTCGGGCTAGCTTCCTTGAGCATGAGGTCCTGTTCAGAGGGAGGCCCCGTGAAGCACATCACCAACCACCGGACTGGTGAGTTAATGATCAGAATTCCTTTAAGCTTTGGGGTGGTTTGTTATGCACAATTTAAAAACATGAACAAAGATGAGATCATCTTGAAGATATCTTCTAGTCTAAAATGTTTGATCAAAAGACTCATCATTCCTACATCAGATTTAAATCATTAAGAAATCTTATAAAACTAAAAAGGGCCTTAAAACACCAACCTCCCAGTCTTCAGATGAAATAATAATAATTACAAATAATAACAGCGGATGCTATGTATGGAGTGCCTACTATCTCCAAGGACTTTGACATCTTTTTTGCTAATCCTCACAACACTCGGAGGTACAGATGTCCACATTTAGAGACGGCATTCAACTCGGCAGACTGGATTTGTTGCACTGGGACGGGAAATCACACTTCAATTCTAAAGCCCCTGTCCTCCTAATCTTCTATCTCGCCGCCTCTGGGTATTACTAACCCCACTACTAAGCAATGCAGCTGGTATAAGCTTAAAGTTACCTTTGCCATTTAAAAATATGGTAATGATAATTTAAAAATGATTGACAAATTTTGAAAGCAAACAAGTCCCTGAAGCCCTAAGACAGAAATTGTATCTTCCATTTCCTTGTCAGAAAAATCTCAACTATTTCTCAAAATAGTTCCCTTTACCAGTTCCTCTTGCCAAGGGCATCAATTCCTCTTTTTTTATGTTTTCACCCCCCTTTTTTGTCTCAGCACTCACATTTTTCCCTCCACTTTCTTACTTTCTTGGCTTTTGTACACATGGTGTTCTTTCATAGCTGAACTTCCCTTACCTGACCCATCTTATTACACCTTGTTCTGACTTCTAGGCAGTTAAGCATCTTGATCCCTATCAACCATCTACTCTTGGTTTCAAGGACCTTTTGCCAAATAGTCTCCAAATCCCCTACCCCATGTTGGCTTTCCAGGTTCAGTCATCAGTGAACCGTAGAACGAATTGTTCAATTATACCGAGTTCTGGAAAAGTGAGATTGTCGCCTGATTTATAAGAGATCAAAGCAGCACAAAGTTTTCCTCCCATAGAGGAATTCAAACACATTTTTGTTTCATGTTGCCCAGCAGCCACAACACACAGAAAACCACAGATGGTGTGCATGGGGCAGGAACTGTTTTCCGAGTCAGAGCTTAAACGTTGGATTAATGCCACAATGGAAGCTGGATAATCTGTCCTTTGAAAGACCTTTACAAAATCCCAAAACTGCAAGGAAACTCAGGAAAGTGTTGCCCCTTTGTTTTTCTGCCCCAGAAAGGTGATACTTCCAGGTACAGATTTCTTAGGGCTCATCCTCTAGGGCAGTGGTTCTCAACCTTCCTAATGCCACGACCCTTTAATACAGTTCCTCATGTTGTGGTAACCCCCAATTTCATTGTTACAAATTGAACATAATTAAAGCATAGTGATTAATCACAAAACCAATATGTAATTATATATGTGTTTTCCGATGGTCTTAGGCGACCCCTGTGAAAGGGTTGTTCGACCCCTAAAGGGGTCGCGACCCACAGGTTGAGAACCTCTGCTCTAGGGAAAGCTTTAGGACAACTGTTGCGCGCTCTCAGCCAGGAAGGGGCAGAGTAAAGAAAGCAAAAGCCCCGGTCAGGGGCTGCCCCAGCAGCATTGCAATCCAGGGCCTGGCTCCTCTACCTGCTGAACTTCTAACAAGATTGCTTTTTGAGAGCCTTCCCCCTGTCACCAGAACCTGTTCTTCGGTTCAGCTGGCAGCCAAGACTCAGGGAAGGGCAGGGATTAGAAAAGCAAGCAGGTTTCTGGGGAAAATGTGCTCTTTTGAGAGTAAAGTTAAGCCACCGAAGGAAGCCTGAGGGAAGGGAAGCTCAGATAAAGAAAAGCGATACTGTCTAAAGCAAGCAACAATGACAAAACAACAGATCTTTAGAACTCAAAGAGTAGCAGCAAAATAATGGCACCAGCATGCAAGCCACACTGGATAATCAGCCCGTTTAAACGCCTTGAATGGCTGTGGCTGGGGTTGCCCAATCTAGAATAAAAGACAGTCTTTTCTATATTTTAAATTGGGAATTGTAACCTTCCTGGATATTTATCCTCATGTGACACACAGTCACAACAGAGGGGGGAAATAAACTGTCTGAGTAATACCAATGATGTGTAATTCCCTTACTAGTTCAGATCACAGCGAGTGACGTCTTACCAATGCATCACCCTAAAGAAGGTGCTGTAGAAAGTCTGGCTGTCCATCCACTCTAAGGTCAAACTGAGAGTTTAAGGCCCGATTCTTCATGTAGATATCAGGGCTTTTCTGTTTTTCTAGATTTATCTTATCTTTTTAAAACCCATTTATTCTTTTTACTCACGCCACCTGGGAAAGCACCCAGGGTCACCTCTGTATTTACCAGATTATACTGAGTAACTCGTCATGTACCTGTTTGGGCCTCTGTATTTTAGCCTGAAGAGTCCCAGTCTTCCATATTGTTCCCAGGTGTCAATTGCCCTTTCATGGCCTTTGCCTGTTGCTTCTCTCTGGCTCCTTCACATTCCAGATTCAAACAGAGAGTGCATTTACGGAAGATGGAGGTAAAATTTTGTGTTGTATCTAGTACAAAATTTTGTGTTGTATCTAGTACCTTCATAATGCTATGGGAACGCCAAACCCCGCAACCGCACTGTGCTCCCCGGGGAGGAAATTGGGCCTGTCATTAAGTGCTAAGCATATGTTTTGTGACAGCCACTGCACTGGGTGCTTCCACATAAGTTATCTCATTTAATCACCGCAGGTGAGGTGACATTATTATCCTCATTTTACAGTAAGAGGAACTGAAACCAGGAAAGGTAAAACAGCTTGTCTGTGGTTATAAAGTGGTGAGTGAAAGAGCTAGGCTTCTACCTCGCTTCTGACCCTGCTCCCCAGCACGGTAACAGGGGCTGAGTGACTACAGGTATTATTTCCCAGAGCCTGTCTCTGCACTCTTTTTCATCCTAGTTGTCTTGCCATTAGTCTGTCAGCTCACTAAGCAGAGACGGGACTTTCTGAAAACACAGCAAGCAGTGATGAAATATTTGTTGAATAAACCAACAAATAAATACAAGAGAATTGAAAACTAGCGTTTTTAGCCTTTGCTTCCTACTTATTCCTCTTTATACATCTGCTCAGACATCTTCCACTGAAATGTGTAAGGCAAGAGTTAATGCAAATTGGCAGCGTTACTTACAATAGCCCAGACATGCAAGCAACTCAACAGCCCTTCAACAGACAAGAGGGATTAAAAAGCTGTGGTAAAACTAAAAAGAAAATAAACAAATGGGACTACATCAAAATAAAAAGCTTCTGCACAGCAAAAGAAACCATCAACAAAACAAGAAAGCCCACTGCATGGGAGAACATATTTGCCAATGTTATCTCTGATAAGAGTTTAATCTCTAGCATTTACAAGGAACTCATACAACTTAACAAAAGGAAGATACACAATCCAATCAAAAAATGGGCAAAGGACCTAAATAGACACTTTTTGAAAGAGGACATTCAGAAAGCCAAGAGACATATGAAAACATGCTCAAAGTCACTGATCATCCAAGAGATGCAAATCAAAACAACAATGAGGTACCATCTCACACCTGTCAGAGCAGCTATCATTAACAAAGCAACAAATGACAAGTGCTGGAGACGATGCAGAGAAAAGGGAACACTCGTGCACTGCTGGTGGGAATGCAGACTGGTGCAGCCATTGTGGAAAACAGTATGGCGTTTGCTCAAAAAATTAAAAATGGAACTCCCATTTGACCCAGTAATACCACTTCTAGGAATATATCCCAAGAAAACAGAAACACCAATCAGAAAGGATTATATGCACCCCTATGTCCATAGCAGTGCAATTTACAATAGCTAAGATTTGGAAACAGCCTAAATGCCCATCAGCAGATGAATGGATTAGAAAACTGTGGTACATCTACACAATGGAATACTATGCTGCTGTAAAAAAGAAGGAATTCTTACCATTCGCAACAGCATGGATAGATCTGGAGAGCATTATGCTAAGTGAAATAAGCTAGTCAGTGAAAGATTAATACCACATGATCTCACTCATTTATGGATAATAAAGAACATTGCAAACTGTTGAACAAAAATAGACAGAGGCAAAGAAGCATCAAACAGACTGTCAAACTACAGCGGGAAGATAGGGGAGGATTTGGCGAGTAAGGAATCAACCGAAGGATTTGTATGCATGCATATAAGCACAACCAACAGACGCAAGACACTGGGGGCAGGGAGGACGAGGGCAAGTGCTGGGGGGTAGAGGAGGCCGGGGGGAGGTCAGTGGGAAAAAAAAAAGAGAGACATATGTACTACTATTTGTAATACCTAAACAATAAAAATTTTTAAAAAGCAGCTGTGGTACATTTATAATGGAATGGTACTCAGCCACACACACACGAAAAGAAATCTTACCATTTGCAACAGCATGGATGGACTTGGAGGGTAT
>NW_005371792.1:7006-13426 GCF_000412655.1 Myotis brandtii | reverse complement strand
CAGAGAAAGACAAATACCATATGATTTCACTTATATGTGGAATCTATAGAATAAAATAAATGTGTTCAGAAACAGACTCATAGATATAGAGAACAACTGGTGGTTGCCAGAGGGAATAAGGGTTGAGGGCTGGGTAAAAAAGGTGAAGGGGTTAAGAAGTACAAATTGGTAATTACAGAATAGTTATAGGGATATAAGGTACAGTATAGGGAATATAGTCAATAATATTGTAATAATTATGTATGGTGTCAGATGGGTACTTGAAATACTGGGGAAATCACTTTGTAAAGTATATGATATCTAACCACTATCTGTACACTTAGAATTAATATAGAATAATATTGAATGTAACCTGTAATTGAAACATAAAATAAAAGATGTAATAGTGAAAAAAAAAGAAGAGTTAATACAAATTGGGTGTTGGGTTCTACAAGTTTCAGAAAGCTGCCCGTAGCTGCAGAATTAGACATAAACACCTGTTGTAAGGCTGTTACTAGCACACCTGTACAGCAGGTTGGAGCCAATAAATTCTGATGCATAAAGTGAATGATCTCAATATCTTGGATTTGTCATTATAGTGTATATTTATTTATATGCATATTTGTATATGTATATATTATTATGGTATGTTATAATACAGGGGGGGGGCAAAAAGGTTTCTAGTTGTGAATATTCAAAACAGAGTGTATTCTTGCATTATTATTTATTCATTATTGTATTACTTTCCACAGGAACAAGTAAATCATATCATATCATATATCATTCATGACTTCTTTTCTAAGGTAAGTATACCCCAAAGGCTGACCATACCTTCTGTACTGCTAGTTGTGTAGAGTTAGGTAATAAGACAGAACTGTACACATACAGATCTAGTGCATCTCTCCTTCATTTTTATCAATAAGAATGCAGAGCATGTTTTTTTCTTGTATTCGGGTAATTTAATGTTAATTCTTTTTTTAAATTTTTAAAAATTTATCTTTGTTGTTGAAAGTATTATAGATATCCTCCTTCTCCGCACATTGGCTCCCCCACCCAGCTTTATCTTTATTGTTGAAAGTATTACAGATATCCTCCTTCTCCGCACATTGGCTCCCCCACTCAGCACCCACCTCCCCCAAGGCCTTCACCACACTATTGTCTGTGTCCATGGATTATGCATAGCATATAAGTTCATTGGTTAATCTCTTATATCATGTCCTGCCAGGAAAAGAAGACAGAAAGGGGACAGTGCAGGAGTAGCTTAGGCAATTCCACAAGGTTGGAAGTAAGTGATGCCCCCATAGTTCATTCCAGGTCCAGGCCGAAAGGTCACATGACTACATTGCCTCCACTGTAATTAAGATCCACAATTGTTATATTCAAATTAATTCACTCTATCATGAAAACTTGAAGATGTTAGAAAACCAACCCAAATTCAACATTCTGGAAGTAGCCTTAACTTTAAGGAACTTAATGTTGCAAAATGAGACTCCTTCCTTCCACTCCTACCCACATATACTGACCAAATGTCTAAGCGAAGAAAGATAGTTTTCATATAGCTGTTCAGTCTTTGCTTCAGGACACAGAATCCTAAGAAAATGCCCCGTGGTTTCCTAAATGCCCTAGATTCCCATCAGGGATCACGGAGACTCAGAAAGTCCATTACTTGCAAATCATTATCCCCTGCAGGATTCACTGCCCAGGTCAGAGAAAGTTTGATATGGGTATCAGTTAAAGCTCATTGGATTACAGTTTGTAGTATATTTTCAAAAAGAGTTAACCCTCGGAGCAACCCTTATCCAAATGGTGACTGCCTTTTCCAAGTCCTCTCTAGCACACCTACCTCACCATAATTAGCTTGGTTTAAACTGCTTTTCTACATCTACTGAACTGACAAGCCAACGCTCCACTTCCTCAGAAGTTACTGCAGAATCACACATTAAAGGGCTTTACTTTGCACATATCCCTCTGAATCCTTATACTACATATTGTCAGAATTATTACTCTGCTGATCAGTTATCCCAAACTCACATGATGTTTTCATATGGTATCATCTCATCTAGAAGAGTTTATTAAGTTTTGTCTTTACATGCAGTTACACTTACTAGTATTTACCCATACTCCTAAGAAGCACTCCTAGAATGATTCTATAATAGAATCAGTACCTGGGGTGAAATGAAATAATGCTAGTTGTATAAATGCATTGTCTTCTCCTAATTCTATAATTTATTTATGGAATCTTAACATTTGTGTAAAAGTTATTTTACTGTTAATATTGTTATATGTTATTTGCTTTCAGATTTTAGTATCTAAATTCTTCTTTCTCAGTAACAAACAAAATTTGTGATCATGGTTCATAATGTATTAAATGCTTTATCATAAAATCTCAATGGGTTTTTGGACAAAAGTCCTAAATGAAGCTCTGTTACACAATAAAAAATGATAATGCAACATTGGAGGCTGTTATGTACTTTAAATGAATACATTTCAGTGCATCAAGAAGCGGTATAGAATAATTGTAGTTAATCTGTAAACACCCAACCCATTTCTCAAAAATGGGAAGAAATGCCAGTGTAATGAAGTAGTAATGCCAGGTGCATTTTACAGAAGGAAAGTGGAAATGAAAAAAACTGTTTACTTTGAATGGGTAGGTATATGGGTGTGGCATTTCTTTATTAAGAATGACCTTATATTTTAAAAGGCATTATCTATTTAGCTTTGAGTCACTTTGGTCTTATTTGCAAAAATGTTTGTTTTCTTATTTATTTTTTAATTACCGTTTATATTTAATATTATTCTGTATTAGTTTCAGGTATTACAGCATAGTGGTTAGGCAATCATGTACTTTACAGAGTGGTCCCCTAAAATTCAAGTACCCACCTGGACCCATTCATAATTATACAATATCATTGACTATATTCCCTATGCTGTAATTTACATTCCCATGACTATTTTGTAATTACCAATGTGTATTTCTCAATCCCTTCACCCTTTTGTTTTCTTTCAGGGAGGATAATGAATGACAAAGAAAAATAAATCTGGGTATCTGATTTCCCCCCATCTTTTTGTTTTGTTTTAAATCGTTCTGGTACCTCTATTCTCTTTACTGAATACAAAACAGAAAATGAATGACAAAGAAAAATAAATCTGGGTATCTGATTCCCCCCATCTTTTTGTTTTGTTTTGTTTTATTTTAAATCGTTCTGGTACCTCTACTCTCTTTATTGAATACAAAACAGAACTTAGTGGATAGAGCATCGGCCTGTGGACTGAAGGGTCCCAGGTTCGATTTCCGGTCAAGGGCACATGCCTGGGTTGCGGGCTCGATTCCCAGTGTGGGGCATGCAGGAGGCAGCCGATCAATGATCCTCTCTCATCGTTGATGTTTCTATGTCTCTCTCCCTCTCCCTTCCTCTTTGAAATCAATAAAAATATATTAAAAAACAAACAAACAGAACTCAGGCCACAGAAATAATGAATTAAGGATGGGGTAGATTGGTCTGAGAGACATGGACCATTTTTCTAGCACACAGGCAGCCCATGAATGGTTGGGAGCGTGTGCCACCTATAGCAAAGCAGTCATATGTAGTTGCTATGCTTTGGGTCATATGATCCAACATTTTTTGCATTCCTAATCAACCAAACCATGAATTTGTGCTTGACCACAAAACTAAATATGAGCAAAAATACTGCCCAGAATTTTAAAAATTCTTTATTTATTAGAGAGGTTAAACATTATTTCATTTGTTTATTGAATGTCATTTTTATGACTTAATCTCAACATCTTTGCTTATTATTTTAACCCGGGTGCCATTGCAAATATTACTTTTTTGACAATAAAAAAAAAGAAATAAAAAAATATTAGTTCTTTAAAACTCAAGGAAAAGGGCCAAAAAGATGGCAGAGTTGGCAACTCTTGGTATTTGTTTCAAAGGGCAACTCATAGACTGGTCTGTGCATCACTAAGCAGGGGCTCAGACTGGCGACTACAACATGCCATAGAGCAGCGCTGAGTGCGTCTTCAGTGTCCTGAATTTTCTTGGTTGTTTGCCTCAGTTTAGGTTGCAGCGCCAAGTACAAAGAGAGGTATATGTGGCTGAACTAAACAGACACGATTGTCCTGGACACTCTCTAATAATATCTTCATCTTTTCCCAGCCAATTATCCCAACCTGGCATGGTTGCATAAAACCACTGTCTGAGCTTATGTGAGGGTGCTGGGCCTGGATGGTGGGTGCAATCAGATGATGGGTTCTAATCCCTTTGTTTCTTGGGCTGATCAAATGACATCTTTGTGTCTCGTTTTCCTCATCTGTAAAGCTCAATTCTTCATAACCAGACCCCATGCATACCCATCTGGATTGTTTCCCATTATCCTCTCATTTAAACCCCGGGTACCAACCATTCCAAACTCTGTGCCGTGACCTCTGGATGTTTTTCCAACTTTCCCTTCCGTTTACAGTGCTCTCCTTACACGGTCTTTGCCCAAGATCTAACTCAGTGCAGGCGCTTAGCTAAAGGATTGAGAAATGTTTTTTGAGTGAAAAAAAAAAATCAGTTCAACTATAATGAGTAAGAAAATTTGTAAGAATAATTTGAAGACACTAAGAAATTTAAGATGTAACAGTGAAAAAAATATGCAAAAAATAGCTGTGATATAACACAGGACAAATCATTAAAAGGGGAGGTTTCTCTACTCAAAACACTCTGACACCAACTACCTGGAGTCAGTGCAGACCCCATAGGTTAAGGGCGCAGTCCCATAAAACTGACCCCACTATCAAGTCCAGTACTTCTGATTGACCAACTATAAATCCGGGGTTTTCACAACCCCCTCTTCAGGTTTAATAATTTGCTAGAACAGCTCATGGAACTCGGATAAAATAATAGTTTGAAATGGAAGTTTACTTATGATCACAAATTTATTACTAAGGATATTTTAAAGGATACAAATGAACAGCCAGATGAAGAGATATATAGGACAAGGTCCAGAAGGGTCCTGAGCACAGGCACTCTGTCCCCATGGAATTTGGGGTATGCTACCATCCTGACACATAGACACATTCTTGTTTGTTGTTTGGAGACGCTTCATCATGCAGGCATGGTTGATTAAATCATTGGCCGGTGGGGCTATAAGTTCCAACCCTCTGATCACAGGGTTGGTTCCCCTGGCAACCAACTCTCAGCCTTCTAGAGTCACCTTCTTAGCGTAAACTCAGGTGTAGTTGAAAGGGGCTTATTATGAAAAGATATTCCTCTGACCCCTACCACTCAGGAAATTGCAGGGGTGTAAGAAGCTCTGTGCCAGGAAAGGGAACAAAGACCAAATACACACACACACACACACACACACACACACACACACACACACACACACCTGTATATATATTTCTTATTATATCACTATCATATAATGGAAAACAAACTCTCTTGCTTTGGGATCATAAAGAAGGATAAGATGAATTCTGGCTAAGGTCTGAGAAAACATTCGCAAAGATGGGCCTCAAAGGACAGGTAGTATAACCGCAGAACCAGCTCAAAATGGTCCCATGCTGTTTAACAAGATAAGGGAACAAAGACCAAAAACACACACACACACACACACACACACACACACACACACACACACACACCTGTATATATATTTCTTATTATATCACTATCATATAATGGAAAACAAACTCTCTTGCTTTGGGATCATAAAGAAGGATAAGATGAATTCTGGCTAAGGTCTGAGAAAACATTCGCAAAGATGGGCCTCAAAGGACAGGTAGTATAACCGCAGAACCAGCTCAAAATGGTCCCATGCTGTTTAACAAGATACTGGGTTACTTTTCAGAGACAGCAAACCAAAACTGCAAGTAATGCAGTCAAAGCCTGCCCAGAAGAGAGAACTTTGACCTCCAGCTGCACCTGGATCAGTCTCAAACTCCCTCCTCCCCTCCTCCCCTCCAACAAAGAACTGGGACAGAACCTGAACTTGAACACAGGAACCATTTCAGAAGCCAAGGGTCCCTTGTACAGGAAGGTCGGTGCTAACGCCCCTTTACCATAAATGGCCAAGTTCCAAGGTTCTCCAGTTAAAACTTGCCCCAGCAGCAATTCTGCATACCTGTTTCCCCTAACCCCTGAGAAAACCATTAATAAAGTCTAGTGAGCAGGATGGGTTTGAGACACCATTAGGTCTCCCACCCTCTTGGTTGGCTGCTTCTCAATCAACACACCTTTCCTTACTCAAACTGACATTCTGAGTTTTGGCTTTTCGAAGTGTTGGGCACACGAACTTGGGCCCCGTAACAGAGGAAGTAGACTTACTGAGTCTAAGCCCATTAGGGGGCAAAGTCTGAATCCACCACTGTTCTTCACCAGTGATGCTCATTCTCCAGTGCATCACTGGAAAATAGATGTGGGGTGTGTGTACGGTGGGGTGGGGCATGAGGGG
>NW_005371792.1:0-6990 GCF_000412655.1 Myotis brandtii | reverse complement strand
GGGGGGGGGGGGGGGGGGGGGGGGGGGGGGGAGGTGGTATGGTGGGGGAGGGTGAATGTGTGTAAAGGCCATGATAGGCAGAGAGTAATCTGAGCAAAGGAAAGGGAGAATGAAAATTGTTTTTTGTTTTGAGGGAAGCAGAGTTTGCAACCCCCGAATATGCCTTTTATGGGATAATGATTGTTTTAAGCTGGTTATTTTTAAGAAATGAAAGACTCAGGAAAAACATTTGACCTTTCCCTAAACTACCTGAAATAATTTAGATAGAGGACCTTTTCCAGGAAGGGAGCTATCATGATATATAACTATGGCTTAATACCAACTAGGTGGGAGAAAACCCAGAAAACATTTGTTTACCAAACATGTGCTTTTCATCTCCATAGGAACTGCCTTCCTGCCCTTTGACGTCCCAAACCACAACCTCCCCCCTTCTTAGCTCCGTGGCAAATAAGCCTCAATTTTCCCAAATTGTCCTCTGGCTCCATATTCTTAGGTATGTACATATGTAATAATTTGGTTATTTCCCCGTTAATCTGTCTCATGTCAATTTGATTATTAGACCATCCAGAAGAACTTAGAAGGGTAGAAGGAAAATTATTTTTCCTCCCCACAGTTTGTTTTTGTTTTTCTTAAGTTGTCATAAGAAGTTTTTATTTGCTGGCCTTGCAATCAGCAGAAACTGTCAAAATTTACGCATGGAGGTCAACCATTATCTATTAATATTTTCATTGCCATCCTGTGTCCCTGGGCTATAAATAAGAATCCCTAAACTCTGAAACTCTCTCAATTTCTTGATAGATACACACAGATAGTATTGAGGAGAAGGTCAGTGCTAAGATCATGAAAATCTTCTGGAGGTTTCCTACGCTCTCATGTAAAGAAGAGGGCTTGGAGAGAGGAAGCTAAAGATTTCTTTTTGTGGCTTCATGCCTGTCACTCACACAAACACCAACAGACTGGGAGATTGCTCCCTGATTCAGCAGATTCAACTAAAAACCTGAGGTGTGGAGAAAGTTACCACATAACCCTTAAATACATAGTTAACTTCTATTTTATCAGAAACTATTTCATGCTATGCTGCTGCTTATCATTTACAGAATAAAAAAAGAAAAGCCAGTTAGCCTAAATCTCATTCTCTTGTGCAAGGTTGTTAAAAATCAGTGGACGATTAGTAGAGGCTCCTGAAGGTGAACAGCTCCCTGGGCAGGGAAGGGAGGAGTTCAGGTGGGATGGAATGCTCTAGCAAGCCAGCATTTACCCACAACAGACAAACAAACAAACCTTTTTTTTTTTTTTTAAAGGACTTTAGCTCCTAATATTGACATAGCCTTTCTGAATGGAAGATTTACATATTCCAGCTACTAATTAAAGTTCAATAAGTGTGTTATGTAGAATAGGCTCAATGGAAGTGTTAACAAGTCATAACTGCAAGTCATTCTCCCTTTACTCACCTTCCACTTATCTACACCCAGTTACCCTTCGAGGCGAGCCTCTTTCTGAAGGCTTTCCTAATAGCTTCAGTTACTACCCATCTTTTTGTTTTTCACTCCAAAAATCTACTGTCTATCTATGCCACTCATCAGGGCACTTAGCCATGTGCAGCCTTATAACATTATTTAATTTTCTGCATCCTGTCCACCCAAATAGATTATCCATTCCTTGAGTTTTACACTTTGTATTTATCATAGTAGGTTGCATAGCCCATCCAAAGAGTAGGTCCTCAAAATATTTGTCAAGTAGCTCTTCTTTTAATAAAAATGAAAGTATCACTAATCTTAATCGCCCAAAGATGCTGGGATTTTTTTTTTAAGTAAATTCCCGTCATGATAAACTTGGAAAGGGGTATCTTTTTCATTTATCACCACGCCTGCTGGAGATAACATTCTCAGCCTTGCTGATTTGAGCCCAGAGATGTGCATTCAATATATTCAAGCCGATTCTGGAATACCAGGTCCAGAGGACCTGCCAAGGGCTTCATCTTGGTGCACAGCAGCTTACCTGGTAGGTGCTGGGTAGCCAACGGTAGAATGATGGCTTCGCCTCTCTCCTCGGTGACTCTCGACAAGCTTTCAAACCAAGGTCCCCAGCACCCCAAGCTGGTGGGCAGGGCACACCGAAGACAGAGACTCCCTCACTGGCGGAAGGGGAAACACATTTCTACGGATCCTGGACCGAAGAGGAGGGTGCTGCTGAAAAGCCGGCTTGCTGCTACTTTACGGAGGTAAATAGCCACTTGAAATATCTTGGGGCTTTTTTTGAAGGGAGTGGGGGAGGGTATTTCAGTGATCAGTTGGTCTTAATTATTTTCGCTTAGAATAGGAGAGAAATAAAGCTCCTGACAGAATTCCAAAGCTGACCGGGAGGAAATGAGACCAGGTGCAGTTGCATCTGGCTGGCTGGGCACCTGCTGCCTGCCAGGCTGTCCCCCTCAGTGTGTGCGGGTGGTGTCCCTGTGGGCCAATCAGTCCCTCTGCTGCTTTCAGCTTCTCCCCAGAAGTCCTCCCCCAGGCCATCTGGAGCTGGGAACACGGTTAAGCTCCCTTGCCAGGATTCTGCTTGGAAATGTGCGCACTCCTCACTTCACCCCCAATCCTGCTCGCAGGCCCAAAACGACCTGTATTACCAAGAAATAACATTCATTGAGAGGTAATGTATCTACATGTTTAAATGTTGATAGGAATTGGTGCCTTTAGTATTCAGAAATATTACCTCACTCTGGACTCGCAAAGTGTAGAGTCCACTTGAATCCACCAGTTCCCGTGTAAACAGTAGCTCAAATGCCAAAGACGTCAAAGCTGGAACCTGAGTTTGTCTGCACGCCCCTTTCTCCCTCCTCCTCCAGCCAGTCAGCCACTAAGTCCTGCTAATTCAACTTTCCACATATTTCCTGAGTCGCTCCCCTTCTCTTCATCTCTAGTCAAGGTTCCTAAACACATCTTTCTTCGAACCCAGACTTAACCCTTTACCCAGAGCCATTTCACACTGTCACTGTTGCTCTAAGCATTTTGGCGACTCTGCTTAGCCTCTAGCTTGTACCAGGCTCTCCCTGGTCAGTCATGGCCTCTCATTCTACTGATACCCACTGCTGACGGTGCCTCTAGCTCCACCTTCACCTTTCACATCTTGTGCCTTATCTCACTCTGTTTGCTCCATTTGGAGTGCCCTTCCTATCTTTGTTTGCCCCACACCTCCTTCAACACTCAGTTCAGGCACCATGTCCAGCAAGTCTTCCCTAACACCTCACATAAGGTCAAATGGCCTCGGTATCCCTGCGGGCAACTATTTTATCACCTGCTGCATTTTAGTGAAGATACTGTTTTTAAATCTACCTCCCTCACGACGTTGAGAGATTGTAGAGAGCATTTTTGTATCTCTGGTAATAGTGTAATTGGATAACCAATGGGTCCGTGCTGCCTGTCACTACTTGAGCCAATTAAGCAGGAACAAGGTTGAATCATCTGTGAGCGTTTATTCCAATACTGCCGGCAGCATGGGAGAGCAGCAGGTCATCCACAAAAATCTGCTCTGGCCCTCCCCATAAGCCAGCTGCTTATATTGGGTAGGAAGCAAAGATTATGTGGGAGAGTAAGAATTACAGGCATGGGAAAGTAGGCCCAGGATAATGGTTACAG
Source organism: Myotis brandtii (assembly GCF_000412655.1). NCBI lineage: Eukaryota > Metazoa > Chordata > Mammalia > Chiroptera > Vespertilionidae > Myotis > Myotis brandtii. The sequence goes on along the minus strand of NW_005371792.1, from coordinate 3,358 downwards.
GCAATTCGGGCTGGGGCCGGGGAGGGTGGGGGGCGGTTTGCAGAGGGTGGGTGCCTCCTGAACCAGATAGTTTCAGCCACAAGGTTATTAATCTTTTCATAATGGTAGGCAGGTCTTGAGAAAGGAGGAGGGACTGCATTCCAATGTTAGCTCCCATGTCCCAGGGCGTACAACTCTCATCCCAGGGCGAGGTTAGAATGTGCTTTCTCAAATCAGAACAATCACAGTTAACAGAGCATGATTAATATTTCTTATAATTGTAGCTAGTCCCCAATATTCTATTTCTGCCCCTAACCCTAGGTTCATAGCAGGATCTCAGTGTATCTGCTAAAGAAGTGTTTGATGCCTAACAGAAATATTGTTGAATCATAATATGGAAAAAAATCTACCCTGTGGGGCTCTGACTCTAAAGAAGACACAGAGGTACCCAGACCTCTGACCCCTGATGCCGGGAGGCACTGTGTGCGCGGAGGGTCCTGAGGCAGTGACAGGGTCGAAAGACAATTAATTGCCTTCATGCTGCAAATGGAGGAGCTTGTCGTATTGATGTCAATGTAATTAACCTAGTTCATTAATTACTGGAAAGGAGCAAAGAAAAGGCCAAACAATGCAGGCATGTCATGTGGACAGTTTTGCCAGGAAGCTGCAGTTAACACTCCCCAGGGAGGCACTGTTCTGTTCCCTGCAGATCCTCGGGGAAGGACTGGACAAGGGCAGAGTAGACGCATGCTCAGTAAAGTCTGGGTGAAATAGGGAAGGTAACTGTCTGTCAGTCACCCCTGGGAACAGGTCATTGGCCAGAGAAGGTGTGGCCACTGCAAGCACGGGAAGATTTGAGACACTTAAGCTCCTAAACAAGGGAGTTTTCTCTCTTGCCTCCTGGCGTAGTGCCTTGACTCCTGGCCTGTGGGGCTCTCATGTTCTGCATTTGCCCATATGGCCAGGGGCCGTGGGCAATGGCCTAATGCAGTGGTTCTCAACCTTCCTAATGCCACGACCCTTTAATACAGTTCCTCATGTTGTGGTGACCCCCAACCATAAAATTATTTTCGTTGCTACTTCATAACTGTAATTTTGCTACTGTTATGAATCGTCATGTAAATATCTGATATGCAGGATGTATTTTCATTGTTACAAATTGAACATAATTAAAGCATAGTGATTAATCACAAAAACAATATGTAATTATATATGTGTTTTCCGATGGTCTTAGGCGAGCCCTGTGAAAGGGTCGTTTGACCCCCCAAAGGGGTCGCGACCCACAGGTTGAGAACCGCTGTTCTAGCTCTACTGAGTCCTCAACTGCGCTTCTTCCAGGACTGGATTAAGGGAAATGGGGCTTCACTAAAGGGATGTAATTCCATGAAAATAAAGCTTTCTACCACATCTCATCTCCCGTGGGGGCCTCTGGAAATGCTTATTCCAGCAGCACCCCACTCACACTAGCAACGGAGAAAGGCCATCTATGCATTTTTCCAATAATAGTATCTGGCAGCCGGTTGACTGATGACTACCTGCCTCCCAGGAAGGAAGGCAGATCCAAGCCAAAGGAGTGTGGGGACCTGGCTTCCCTCCTCAAGAGACCCAGCCGCTAGAGGTGCAGAAGCTCCCATCTTTAGGAGCCTGTGCCTGTAACCCTCGGAGATGAGCTGAAAACAGAAAAGCATTTTAATCACTTTATGATAAAACTAAATTGTTGTTTTGGAGCACTGTTTGGAAATTGTGGCATTAACACCATTTGTTAGTTGGTTTTTAGGCACATGTAAGCTGTTTATAATAAAAAAAATGACACTTATTGCCTGGCCAGCATGGCTCAGTGGTTGAAGGTTGACCTATGACCCAAGAGGCAGCCAATCGATGATTCTCATTACTGATGTTTCTATCTCCCTCGCTCTCGGAAATCAATAAAGATATATTTTAAAATAAATTTTTTTTTTTTTAAAAAAGACATGTACCACTTTGCTCCTGTAATCTCCCTCCTCTTAAGAGGCCAGAACAAGGTGTTATAAGCTGACACATGGGATTGTGAAAAAAAGCTGGGGAAGAAACTGGAGCCAGAGCTCAGTAAAACTGGGTGTGTGAGTGCTAGGCAGAACTAGGTGAGGGTGGGGCCAGTGTGGCTTTGAAGGTGTAGATAGCTACCCTGGAGGGAATATGTTACTCATAAACCTTTTTAAGAGTTTTGCCTGGATGGCAGTGGACAGACATGACCTAATTTATTGGCCTTTTCAGTGGTCCATGGAGCCAGTGCTAGAGCATAACCCACAACTGTAGAGCAGAGAGAGCAGAGGGGTGGCTAGATGCCCCCGACACCCTTCCCAGGGGGAAGGCCACTGTCAGAAATGCCCCGCCCAGCTGAGCCCAGGGCTTTTTCTGTTCTGAGGAGCCAGCAGAGTTCTCACTTGGCCTTTGGTGATTCTGAGGGGAGTGCGAGCTCAAGTGCAAATGCAGTTAATTCAGCCGACAACCTAGACCTACCCTCTAACACGCATAGTCCATGTTCATGGACCTCACCAGCATCTGGAGGGACGGAACAGAAGCACACATAAAGTGCATGATGGCAATTTTTAAAATAGGCTGTAAAATGCCCTGCAGTTTAAAAGCCTAAAAATGAAAAACAAAACACAAGAAAAAAACTTGTTTTGCCATCTGGGCTCTGACACAATTTAAATAAAAATGCTGGCTATTTAGGGGATTTAATTAAAACCTATAAAATTGTCCTCAGGCCATCTGGGGGCCTCAGAGGATCCTGTCGTCAGAGCTCCTCAGCCCCACCATCCTGTACTCCTGCCTGTATCCCTCCTCCCTCCTGCCTGTATCCCTGCAGCACCTCCAGGATGTTCACTGAGGGGCTGAGTGCTGCAAGCCCCTTGCCGGCAGTGAAGGCGGTCCTGTGCAAACCTTTGCTAAAGGGACAGCACTTGTGTCTCACTTAGATCATGAGCTCACTTGGTGTGACAGTAGGTGATGGAAATCATGGAGGGCCTCAGTCTGACCTCACACCGCTATTACTGCGATCACACGCACATGCTCTCTTCCTGTTATTTAACTCCCTTAAAGCTGAGGTATTAACTTCCCTTTGTCCATTGCCCGTGTCTGGATTGCTTCACCTGTAGAGCCACAGGACATGCTGCACAAGTGCCACAGGGGACAGTTGGAGTCCTATGTTTTGTCCCACGTCCACACCTGGGTGTTACTATGGTCTTGAGGCTCTTTGGGAAAAGAGAAAAATACAGATAATATCTCATCCAGAAAAAATGAGGATAATGATATCTGCTCTTTCTACCTTAAAAGGTATGGGAGGGGGTCAAGTGAATGTGGAAGGCATATCTACACTAATAAAAGAGAAACATGGTAA
>NW_005371791.1:2499550-2511807 GCF_000412655.1 Myotis brandtii | reverse complement strand
ACATCATATAGTCACAGGTTTCGTGGACTGTGGGGGGCTGAAGATTAGGGGGGGACATCTTTAATGGGGCCATTCTGCCTACCACAGGCTGTTAAAAAGCTCCCAGAATTATTTAGTCTAACTAATCTGATCATTCCACAGATGTCCCTTATCTAAGGCCAGTCAGGTGGTTGGTGGAAGAAGTTTGGGTAAAAATCTAGCCTTCCTGATTTCTGGTCTAGGCCATTCATGACCAGACTATCTAGTACTCCCAACTCTACCTCCTTCAACCCCATCCAGATGCTCTCTACCAAATCCCTTTCTTTCTTTCATTGAATCCATGAGACCCTAGAATGTTATTAGTTTACTTATTTACTGGCTGTCTTCTATCACACGTTTGTAAACTCTAAATAAGCTACAAGTTTAGAGTAGGGATTTTGTCTTTTTTTTTCACCATTGACTCTCCAGTGCTACAATTAGTTTTTGATACACAGTACACTTCAATAAATACTTGTTGAATGAATAAATGTCTGAATGATAATAACATTTCAACCGAGTATGTGAATCTTTAGAGAAAGTAGCAACATTACAGTCCAACATTTTTTCAATCTTCATGTTGTTGTTACTTAAATCTAGAGCACTTATCTTCTAATTCTTTTGGCAAACCCTCTTGATTTCAAATATGCTTTTGCAGCATACCCACTCAAATGATAATATCAACATCTAAATAGTTGAGATTCATTGTGGTTGGGTTTTCCTCAGACTATGTATTAAATTGTGTATGCAAAGAAGACCATTTTAACCTTTTAAAGCAATATATCTTCCATGAGTGTTACTGTTAAAATAAATCAGCAACAGTAAGGCATAATTTTGTTTCCTATGTAACACATTAATGACTGTTACTAAGCCAACTGGAGATTTGCATGTGTTTATACTTTATATGGTGTTTTGTTATAAATTTTACCTCTACTTAAAACTTGTCATGTTGGGTTGAAAATAACTCAAGAGGCCATCTTGTCCACCCTCCCCCTTAAATTATAAATGTATGAAAACCATCCATAAAGTCAGCTGAGTAGGTATTTCTTAAATAGTCTCCAAAAAATAAGGTTCCTTACCAAAGTCCCAAGTTTCACAACTATGAAAGCAAGTATATTCTTTCTAAGGCTAACCCTTTTTTGCATTATTTTATAAGTTGCACTGACTTAATTATACTCTTGTATTTATTTCAGTCAACACAGTAACATCAAAATAATTTATGTCCTTCATTCTTCTTCAGTCTTCCATTGTAGATGATAGCTATCAAGTTAGTTTATACTCATTGGGATTTTATTTTAAGGATTAACTACACAGTCTTCTAAGTTGTATCTTATTCATGGGACCTCAAAGTGAACACAATTTTTTAATGAAGTCCTAATCAATGATATTTGTAGTCATTGGATGCCTTATCCTCCCTGTATACTACATTTCTCAAGAAATACAGGCATTTCCTTTCTGATCTCTTACTTGTCTTGGGTTCTTCTGTGACTTATAAATTAAGGGTGGCCTGGCCAGTGGCTCAGTTGGTTAAGTGTCATCCCATACACCAAAAAGGTTGCAGGTTTGATTCCCCCGTTGGAACACACACAGGAGGCAACCAATTGATATTTCTCTCTTTCTCTCTCTCCCTTCTGCTCACTCTCTCTAAATTCAATAAAAATATTCTCGGGTGAAGATCTAAAAAAATTAAGGGTGCCACCTGAAATGAGTTCTGTGTGCATTTTTATAGGAATTAGTTTAAAATGAACTCCAGAAGCATTAAAACAATCAGCAAAGTCGGTTGACTATCTCCTTGAATAGCTGATCTCTGTGATTCATTTTTTTTTTCTTGCTTACAGCTCAACTTCTAAATCTAAAATTTTTAAATATAAGTTTTCTACCTTTGGCATTCAACCTGTTTCTGATGCCTTTTTAGTGAGTGTGTGCTTAGACTTGCAAACACATTTTATTACAGAAATGTATACAATTTCTTACAAAGTGAGATCTTATTATTGAGGAGCTACTAAGGGAGAGAAAGCATGGGTATTGACATGGAGTTCATTGGTGACATTCCCTGGAACCTTCATGGTCTTAATGAACTTTTACATGTTCTATTACTCCAAGAATAACATATCTTCCATGAGTCAATTTTTAGATTCAATTTTTTTTAAATTAGCTATTTTAAAAACAATTTCAGGCTTGTCTGGGACTGTAGTGCCTGGACACCATTCTCATTTCCTTTGTATAGCCTCAAGTTTCTTATAGCTTTACATTGTGTTGATGTGAGCTGATGCTATGTACTATTAATGACAGCACTGAAAAGCAAGCAATTCCAGGCTTGCCAGTAGTGAAATATAGTGAAGCATTATTCACTAATCAATCTTATTGTAACCTAGTTAAGGAATAACATGCAGAGGAAAAGGGTATCACAACATACATCTACAACCTGAAGGCCTGTCACTATTTCTGAAGTTACTGCTATCCTTTTAGATGTCCCCTTAGTGTGAATCACAACCACAATATAAACAGATAAATGTTGATTTATTCTCACTTTTTACATATAATTCAGACAATATCATATTTCACAATGTTTTAAAATGTGAAATTATTGTGACTTCTTTAGCACTTGTGTTGATTCTTTGAGTGACAAGATGCAATGGCTTTCATTATATAATAGCAGAGCATTGTTTGACCAAAAATATAAGAAAACCTGTGGATCAAAAGAAATTTGCGTTTACTATGTAAATATTCTGGATTACCTATACTTCACTTCAATAGAAGTTTCTCATTGAACAGACATACAAATGTGTATATCAATTCTTTCCCCAACTGCCTACATTTTTCATTTTGTGAAGTTAGGGAAGCTTTTCCTACATCCTATCTAATAAAAGAGAAACATGGTAATTAGCCGTACCTCCGCTACCCTTCCCATTGGCTAATCAGGGCGATATGCAAATTAACTGCCAGCCAAGATGGCGGCCGGCAGCCAGGCAGCTTGAAGCGAACATGAGGCTTGCTTGCTTCAGTAAGCGTAATATGCTAATAATATGCTAAGGCCACTCAACCACTCGCTGTGATGTGCACTGACCACCAGGGGGCAGATTCTCTGACCGGTAGGTTAGCTTGCTGCTGGGGTCAGGTCGATCGGGATTGAGTGCAATGGGCCGGATACACCCTGGAGCCCTCTTGTGGTCCCTTCCCAGCTGGTTAACCTCCCGTGTTCCTCCCCAGCCCTGATCATGCATTGATGGGGTCCCTCAGCCTGGCCTGCACCCTCTCACAATCCAGGACCCCTCGGGGGATGTCAGAGAGCCAGTTTAGGCCTGACAGCAGAACCACCCATTGCTATGACATGCACTGATCACCAGGGGGCAGATGCTCAATGCAGGAGCTACCCTCTGGTGGTCAGTGCGCTCCCACGGGGAGTGCAGCTCAGCCAGAATCTGGGCTCATGGCTGGCGAGCACAGTGGCGGTGGCAGGAGCCTCTCCCACCTCCGCAGCAGCAGCACTGGGGATGTCCTACTGATGGGGGAAGCAGGCCTAAGCTGTCAGTCAGACATCCCCCAAGGGCTCCTGGACTGCGAGAGGGCGCAGGCTGGGCTAAGGGGACCCCCCGCTCCGAGTGCACTAATTTTGTGCACCGGACCCTAGTTTTATATATTTTTGAACAGTTACTACTTGGAAATGTTGCTTTTGTTCAATATTTACAGCTCCTCACAATTTATGCCAAGACTGACTTTCTTTTTATGCATCTTCAGGGCTGTGTGCCCAGATCTGGAGTGGTGCTTGTTATCAAAAATATCCCTTAGGGATATCTAATATATGGTTTCTTTGTAAACAATATTATCCCTTCAAAACCAGGTTCTTTTTCATTGGCTAGATAAAATATAACAAGGAAATGCATATGCTTTCTTTTTGCACCCACAATGGGCTAGTTTCTTTAGTGCGTAATAAATCACAGTCCCTAACCTCCCTAGAATGTGTGTAAGGAGACAAGATGGATAAGCATATTATAGACACAGAAACACATCATAAAAACTGCCATGAACTACAGTTTAGCATATTACCAGTTATATATCACTGTTTCTCATTGCTATACTTTTTTTCTATACTTAATGCCATTCTCATACCCCAATGCTTTATTAGAGAATCTGGAGTAAATTAGATTAGATACAAAAAGCTATTGAAATCAGGGGAATTGGGCAAATAGAGCAAAATATTTTTACCCTGCCAGCAAAAACAAACAAACTGGGACAATATACCTCTTTCTGAATTAATTCATACTCCAGTGTGTTTTCAAACACTTTAAAACATAAGGTAATTAAATTATTATTAAAGCCAAAATACCTGTATAGTTATAGAAATCATTTTCTGAGGAAGACAAATGTGTTGCTATGCATTGTATAAAAAAGAGAAATAATTATTTTAAGTAATTGCATTAATATAAACGACTTGAAAGAGAAAAGCCTGCCTCTTGCACTCTTATGCAATTCTGAAAATTTTTCACATGAAAACCAACTGCTTTAACAACAGAAAGGCCTAAAGAGAGAAGAGCTGGAACTGGATCTTGGGAAATAGGTGTTAACTGAGTTATATCTTCTGGTAATTGCTGATAGCTGTGGATGTTCAGGAGATGGGAGAATGAGAATGATATGACTCACCTGGTCAATTGAGTCCTGTAGCCTTCAGTACCTGGTCTGTGAGCCCTTCCCATCTAAATTGGAACAACTTTCTATCCTTCTTAAGGCATTTAGCTGGCCTTATATCCCAGAATTCATAAAGCCAAAAACCTAACGGACACAATCCAGACTAGCAACAACATTATGGATGGATAAAAAGGAACACAGATTGTGAAGTCTCAACGCACCTATGACTATTAGTGTACCTCTCTTGTATGAATGTTGGGATTATTGGCTTGTGTTCTGCCATGGTTTTCCATTGGAGACATCGAGGGTCTAGCTTCACCCATCAGAGTCAGGAGTGGATCTCACCTAGAAGATAAGATTATTCTTCCTGTCCATCCTCAGGGAGAGATGGATCTCCAAATAGGACACCTGGTATGAGAAGGAGAACGTCAGGTTAATGAGGGAAGTCAGACTTTGGGGAATTTAGGAATCTATGACTGTGTTTCTACTACAAGGAATCCCCTACTTTTAATAATTATGGCTCCTTGGTTCCTGGAGTAAAAATAGAGATTTTCCTGGGTTTAAGACTCAGATTTTGTTGACTTAATTATACCTTTGTGCATTCTAGGAGCAGACCACGAATGTGTCAAAAACACTTGTAAAGGGTTTCTTTTATCTCTCTCACTCTTCTAGCTTCTCTCTCTCTCTGTCTCTATCTCTCTCTCTCTCTCTCTCTCTCTCTCTCTCTCTCATACACACACACACACATTCAAGCACTCATGTGTGGGTAATATAAACCCTTCACTCATTTTAGCATTTTCCAGTTTTCTCTCAGACCTTTACTCCCACATCATATAGTAAGCAGCAAGAATGTTATCAGCAGAGATAACAACTCTCTATTTACCCACCAATTTGGCCTCCGAGATCATATCTCTTTTCTAGTGAGCTTTCAGAATCCTATTACAGAAAATATATGTAATTCATCATTGAAAATATTTCCAGATAAATCTGCATCTGAATATGTTTATACTAAAGTTATCTTATGGATTCCACATGAGTAGATCAGATGAGTATCAAATTTACATTTATCTTACCTGCCAACTAGACAACATGTGAAGGTAGACATTCTTTTTTAAAAAAATATATTTTATTGATTTTTTACAGAGAGGAAGGGAGAGGAATAGAGAGTTAGAAACATCGATGAGAGAGAACATCAATCAGCTGCCTCCTGCACACCTCCCACCACAAGGTACATGCCCTTGACCGGAATCGAACCTGGGGCCCCTCAGTCTGCAGGCCGACGCTCTATCCACTGAGCCAAACCGGCTAGGGCAAAGGTAGACATTTTAAGAAGGGAGTGCAGCTTATCACGACTAGAAAGATGAGCACAGACAGTGTTTCCACAGTGAAGCTGTTACAGTGCTGGATCTGAAGAACATAAGGGAGAAACCAATTCAGGTCTTTCTGCTTGAGCTGCAGGCCATCAGAGCTCCTCTGATTACAGTAGAAGCCCACTCTCAGCACCGCCCAGTGAGGGAATATGTCAACCACTGGGTCAGTGGGACCAGAAGCTTGGCAAGAGACCCAAGCAAGATGTCCTTTTTCTTCCTAGGGTCTCACGCGCAGGGGAGTGGCAGCACACCTCTCTGCCAGGAAAGAAAGTCAGTGTTACACATTATAGAATCTAGAATCCAGCACTCTCTGTGTTTATTTCTTCTTCTCATTCCTTAGCCAGTGGTTAGTTCTGAACCAAACCTGAATAACAGGACCGAATGCCTAGTGAGATGCTTCATAAGCATTCAGAGTTCTCTGCACCACCATAGTTCATTTTCTGTAAAGTCTGTGATTGAATTCTGTTATGAGTGAAATTGTGTCTCTTCATCAAAAAAGAAAAACATATGCTAGTAACTTCATTACCTCAGAACGTGACCTTATTTAGAGCTGGGGGTCTTTACAGAGGTAACCAATTAAAAGAGGTTCTAAGGGTGGGTCCTAATCCAATAAGACTGATGTCATTATAAAAGGGGACATTTGGACACAGAAACAGACTTGCAGAGAGGAAAGGTGATATAAAGAAACATAGGGAGAGGGTGGCCATCTGCAAGCCAAGGAGAGAGGCCTGAAGAGCTCTGCCTCTGAGCCTTCAGAAGGAACTAATCTTCCTGACACCTTAATTATGAACGTGTACCTCCGGAACTGTGAGACAATACATTCATGTTGTTTAAGCCACCCAGGTTATGGTGCGTTGCTACAACAGCCCTAGGAAACTAATACAGATTCCATTTAAGTTTTATCTCTATAGCCACACAGAGGAGAAATTTATGATTGTAATCACTTGTCTACTTCCATAGAAATCAGGAACATCTCCTGGGTCTCCAAATGCACAAAAGTCCACAAGGGACTATTTCCTTCTCCTTATGTATAAGGTGAAATTGTGTATAGAGTACTGCGGTGGGGCTGCAAATCGGATCCCTTGTTTATCTTGAATGGGCAGATGCTGAGGGGTCCTGGATTTATCTCTTGTTACTTTCATTTTCTAGGACATATATTCAGGAATTATTTAATGTTTCAGAATCTTAGTCTTCCTTCCTAAAAGAGGGTTAACATTTGCTCTTCTAGGTATTCTTTTGGTTTCAGTTAGTGAGTGTAGCAGGCCTAGCATATATTGGGTGTTCAATGCATGTTAGTTCTGTTTCCCTTCTGTTCCACTCTCCCTCTGACCAAATTAAGTAAGTACTCAAAATGTAAATTCATCCCTGCGACTCAAACCCCTCACCAGTATCTGAGGGTAATAATAAAACATGCTTCAATTTTGCAGGATGGTTGTATGAATGAATGAGTGATTACATATAAAGCATATACTAGTATATAGCATTGGCCTGGGAACATTGGAGTACCCAGTAATTCTTGGCCATTTATACAAGCACCACAGAATCATTAGCATCTCTGGGGAACAACAGCTACCATTTAATGACATAACCATTCATCTAAAAACACAAGTGTCATCAGGCAATATCTAAGAAATTAAATAAATTAACGATTCTTTTTCTAAATGGTTTTAGTTTTTACCTGTTCATTCAGCCAACCTTTATTTTTCTGAGTCAATGACTGAACCCAGAACGTGATATCTTTTCACTATAAATAAGGGATCCAATACCCCACTGTGGAGGCTTCACAAATCCCTCTATGCAGTTTCACCTTAGAGAAGTGGATTGTGCTTATGATCAAAATTTTTCCTCAGTTTGGAACCAACTTGGCTCCAGAGATAAAGCACCAGTAAAGTGCCCAAAACAAGACCCTCAAAATTAGATCTCAATTTAGATTTCAGGTAATTTTAGAGATTAAATAAATGTAAACAACATTTGTGAAGTGTCAAAAACTTCCAGGTAAAATATTGTTCTTCCTGATTCAATTCTATTAAATGGTATGGCTTAGATATGTTCACATAATTATACTAATTTCTATAATAAAATTGAAATGGAAAAGATTTAAAAAATAAGCAATTTTGAATAAAGAAGAAATGAGTGGCAAAAACTTCCATAGCTTTAATCTCTGATATTACTGCATATACCAAGTTACATGGCTTTGAAGAGTTACACAGAAAAACTTCTCAATTTTGTTTCAAATAATCCAAATACTAACCAGAGCTATTAGATAATTAAGTCGTTTCTTCATTTTGTGTTTATATTTAGCTTACATTTAGGCAGGCATCCGTACAGTAGGCAATCTTTTCCTACGTAAAGCAAAGAATGCTGCCCACACAATCATGAATGAGCATCATTGCCAAGGGCTGAAAATCCCTCATGGGCAGTGTTATTTAGGCAGTTCTGTCACCATGGGGATGTCAGAATGGAGAACAGTGGGCATCTTGTAAGATCCTCACGTGAGGGAAGGAACCTTGCCAACGCCTCTGCAAAGGAAAACATTTAGCATTCTACTTGCACAGGTCAATGGTGGACACAACAGAGTTTTATTCTTTTTTAAAGTCTGAAGGCAGCTTCTGTGTTTGAGATCTTCCATACATCACTCAGTAACTTCAACATAAACTCTGCTTCCTCGTGGAAACTTCTCCTCAGGTTACAAAGTACACGAAAACAAGAGGGAGGGTGCCAGGGGGGAAATTCCACTCTATAGTTGGTTCACTTGTATAACTTCAACAACAGTGACATTGATCAGATTTATTCCTATGGGAAAGTTACAAGAGATGGAATTATTGCCCAGCGGTATAAACTGACTTCCACATCTCTATTTTGGGAATAAATACTCTTTAAGAAATCCTTGAGTGAATGATTAACACACATGGGTTGCCAAACAACAAGACAAGATTTTTAGACCTGGGCTGGGGAACTTCCCATCTACTGGCTCAGAATAAGAGGGCACCATCCCATCCAAGTCCCATTGCATGTAGTTCCAACCCCACCCCCCCTTGCCCACCACCAGGAGCTCCAGAAAGAACTTCTTTCAGAGAGAAAGGGAGAGGGAGAGAGATAAAAATATCAAGGATGAGAGAGAATCATTGATCGGCTGCCTCCTGCACACCCCCTATTGGGGATTGAGCCCACAACCCAGGCATGTGCCCTGACTGGGAATCGAACCATGACCTCCTGGTTCATAGGTCAATGCTCAACTACTGAGCCACACCAGCCCGGCTGTCTCTGATTTTTAAAAGGGCAATTTAATTTCAGCTAACAAACCATTTTCCAACACATTTAACCAAAGGAGGGCAAGTTGGATATAAAATTCTGGAAAAATTACATCTCATATAATTTTAGTATATGACCTTTCTTATGAAGTATTTTAACAAAATTTAGTTTTGCAAAAGAACATAAGTTGAGAAACAACGTGGGAATGACTAGCTGAGCCTAGAAAAAATGTCATCAGATACAATGATGCCAATTTAAAAACTATTTAAAATAAATCTAAATCAATTTAGAGGACCCCCTGACAGACTTTATGTGTTAGATGTAATAATGTGCATCCTTCTCATGGCATGAGGGAGGGCAGGCTTCACACTGCAGGCTTTGGAGACAGACAGCTGGGGTTTGACACTCAGCTCTGTCACTCCTGGTGTGTGATTTGGGGGAACATATTTAACCTCTCAGAAACCATTAGTTTTTTATCTCTAAATTATGGGGGAGCAAAAGCCTCTCCCACCTGGGATTGAGAGTATTAAATGAGATGCTGATTATAAATGACTTAGGACAGTGCCTGGTGTATAGAAGGTGCTAAGTAAATATTGGCTACTTTTATTATTCAAAAATATAGGAAACAAGTCTACTAAGAATGTCACTGGTTACCTAATAGAAACGTGAAATGTAACTACACTTGGGAGACTACTTATATCTAGCCAGTGATGCTGTGTGCACTCGGGATTCAGCAAATCTGGACCCATCTGCAGGATAACAGAGGCAAGCCATTTAAGGTTGAGTGAAGGACTAACAAAAATCCCATGAAAAGACACATCCTAGTGGCAGATAATAACTCAAGAACACAGGGCAGATTTGGGAGAGGGAGATTAGATTGTGAGAATCACACCAAGTTTGCCACTCAGGTACTGGCCTAGTCCTAAAGAGTCCTTGACAAGAGTCTTTTCATTGCATTGTGTGGCAATAAAGGGACAAATATCACTCCCCCCACACATACACACACCAAACAAACAAACAAAAAATCAAGGAGGAATTTACTAAAATTTGCTTGGAATGTTAAGAGTGCAAAGTGGCCGCCCTGGTGTAGCAGCATGGGCAGTGATAGAAAACACCACCAGGAGCTCTAGAAGATAAAGCCAGCCTTGCAGAGAAGTCAGCATCCTGAACATTAATAGCTTCAGGACAGACATTGCAGAAAGCTGTAGTGTGGGCCTGATCAGTGGGCACCAGTGAGGGAGCCTTCTAAGGGCTTCTGCACCATAATTAATGTAGTTGGTGGCAGCAGCAGCAAAGGATATCTCTATAGGAACTCAGAGCAGAAGAGAAAGAACAATGGCAATCATGTGGCAAAAAAGAGGAACAACTAACTGGGCACAGGTGAAGCCACCCTGGCGATTCAGGATTCTCTGTACTGATGGCTATAATGAACCCTAGAAGAGGCACTCGCCCATCCAAGCAGATATCTCTGGTCCAACCTGATGCTCATCCAGCAGAACCTTTGGATGTCTGTTCCCACTAGGATCACCCACCTTAAACAGCTTGGAAGGAGTCCCAATTGTAAACATTTACAAAAAGTAAATACTTCTAATTTCAAAGTGTCTTATAATACTACTAGAGGCCCAGTGCACGAATTCGTGCACCAGTGGGGTCTCTCGGCCTGGCCTGCGGGATCGGGCTGAAACTGGCTCTCTGACATCCCCTGAGCGGTCCCAGATTGTGAGAGGGCACAGGCCAGGCCGAGGGATCCCACCAGTGCATGATTGGGGCCAGTGAGTGACCGAGAGAGGGCTCCAGGGTGGGTCAGTCCAAATCGGCTGGACCCCAGCAGCAAGCTAACCTACCGGTCGGAGCGTCTGCCCCCTTGTGGTCAGTGCACATCATAGCGAGTGGTTGAGCAGTCTTAGCATATCATTAGCATATTGAGCTTTGATTGGTTGAACGGACGACCGGACACATACCATATTAGGCTTTTATTATATAGGATAGTAGAAATTTTCACTTTTTGCTTTCCAAGCTTGATTTGTGGCCTTGCTCCCTCGCATGGCCCTTCTCCTTTAAAACTAATCACTATATTGGTAATTTCAGCCTTTTTCAAAAGCCAACTCTTTGCTCTAATTTTGATGACTTTTGGTGAAATATAAGAAATGTGAAGGGTGAAAAAAAATTTTTTCACTTAGAGCTACAAGTTTGCAATCCTTACCTGAATGGGCCATGATCTTCCTGTGAAAAGAATAAAAACACATATTTTGGCCTGTATCCTGTAGGTGGAAATACATCCACAAAAATAAGTAAAGACATAAACATGAATAAATAATAATAAAATAAATAAATAAATATAAAGTGAGTGGCTTGATCAGAGTCACTAAATTAAATAGTCTGAAGTCTGGAATGGAATTACAAAAAATGCTTTTTGCTAAAATACATAGTTAATATTAATATTTTATGACTTGATTTAATGTAGGCTTTGAATGTATAACATGGACCAAAACCTTGAAAAGATTTATTAATTTATTCATTTCTTTTTCTTTTTTTTTAAAATTTTCATCCTCTCTGCCCTTCTCCCCTTTGGCAATATTAGCGTGTTCTCTGTATCTATGCAGAGTTTTATTTAAACAAACTTGAAGCTTAGGAATGTCCCTTTCTTTTCTCTCCTTCTTAGTTAATGTTATGAATCCTACTGTTTTTCTGTTTCACTGCCCCCTTGTCAGATTCATCTGGTCTTCATCTTGATTGGCCCAGCCCCGGCTCCCATGCTCATCACTTTGGGTGTGACTATTTTAACAGTATACTATTGGTGAAATTCCCTCCATGATCTTCCCTCCCAGCTCTTCTTTTATAGTGTGACTAGAGGCCCGTGCACAAAAATTTGTGCACTCAGGGGGAGAGGGGGTCCCTCAGCCCATCCTGTGCCCTCTCGCAGTCTGGGACCCCTCAGGAGATAATGACCTGCTGGCTTAGGCCTGCTCCCGGGTGGCAGAGGGCAGGCCCAAT
>NW_005371791.1:2494439-2498566 GCF_000412655.1 Myotis brandtii | reverse complement strand
ATTCTGGGCCAGCTTTAGCTCTGAGGCCTTGGCTGCTGAAAGCAGGTTTCTGGCCTTTGTTTACCTTCTGTATTTGATACAATGTTGCAGTCCGGCTGGCTGAAGCCCGGCTGACTAAAGCAGGTTTCTGGGGTTTGGTTTAGCTTCTATATTTGCAACATAGTTTCTTAGAGTTGCAGCTGAGAGGCCGGCAAGTCAGGCGGGGAACGTTGGAGTCCGCAGTCACTGGAGCAAGCAAGCCTGCCTGTTCACTTCAGTGCATGGCTGGCAGTTAATTTGCATATCGCCCTGATTAGCCAATGGGAAGGGTAGCAGATGTATGGCTAATTACCATCTTTCTCTTTTATTAGATAGGATCTGCACCAGAATAAGACTCTTGTTTTCTGCTTTATCCCCAAGAGTTTGATCAGAGGCATGGGCTGGTTTTGTTTCAAACAGTATTTCAAGGATATTTGTGTAGCAAATAGTCTTTGAAGACAGAGATGGTGCCTCCCTCAAGGAAAGGGTAGACAGGCTTGTTGTTGCCCATTATAAAACACTTGGGTTCTCTAATATCAGGGTTCCTCTTCTGGAACTCAATCCACTGCACATTCTGGTATCACCTGGCTCTCTTCATATCACTCTGTAGAAATAGGCATTTGTAGAAGCAGGGCACATGCTGATCCTCTAGCTCAGTGGTTCTCAACCTTCCTAATGCTGTGACCCTTTAATACAGTTCCTCATGTTGTGATGACCCCCAACCATAAAATTATTTTTGTTGCTACTTCATAACTGTAATTTTGCTGCTGTTATGAATCGTAATGTAAATATCTGATATGCAGGATGTATTTTCATTGTTACAAATTGAACATAATTAAAGCATAGTGATGAATCACTAAAACAATATGTAATTATATATGTGTTTTCCGATGGTCTTAGGCAACCCCTGTGAAAGGGTCGTTCGACCCCCAAAGGGGTCGCGACCCACAGGTTGGTGACCCACAGGTTGAGAACCCCTGCTCTAGCTACTTCTACTGCTGTTAGCAATCGGGCTGTTCTTGGTCTCTGACTCTGGAGACTCATGTCTTTTGTCAGCATTCATGAAACTGTGTAGGGCCTACACTGTAGGCTAACTTGCTATCATGCAAGTACAGAGCATCTCAAACCCTTCACAATCCTTGATAATGTTCGCCGTCATTACCATTAGAGAATGCAAATTAAAACACAGCGAGATACCACTGCATATGTATTAGAATGGATAAAATTTTAAAAAATGCTTGCACCCTGGCAGGGTAGCTCAATTGGTTGGAGCATCGTCCTGTGTGCTGAAAGGCTTTGGGTTTGATTCCCAGTCAGGGTACATACCGAGGTTGTGGCTTTGATCCCCAGTCGGGGTGTGTATGGGAGGCAACTGATCAATGTTTCTCTCTCTCTCTCTCTCTCTCTCTCTCTCTCTCTCTCTCTCCCCCTTACTCTCTCTCTAAAACCAGTAGCATATCCTCTGGTGAGGATTGAAAAACATTTACAAGGATGCAGAGCCACCAGAATTGTTGGGAATGCAGAAATGGAACAACCACTTTGGAAAACAGTTTTCAGTTTCTTATAAAGTTAAACATATACTTATATGTGACCCAGCAATCCTACTCATAGGCACTTAGTGTAAAGAAATCAAGTATCAGGGTCATACAAAAACCTGCACACAAAAGTTTATAGCTTCTCTGTAATTGCCCAAATTGTGAATAGCCTACATGTTCTTCAATGATTTCAATAAGTAAATGAATTATGGTACAAACATAAAATGAAATGCTATATGGCAATACAAGGGAGTGAACTTTAGAAACATAGAACAACTTGGATAGATCTCAAAGGCATTATCTGAGTGAAAGAAGGAAGTCTCAAAAGATTGCACGCTCACGCTGGCTGGTGTCTCTCAGTGGTTAGAACATCGGCCTGCGCACCAAAGGGTCATGGATTCTTGGTCAAGGGCATGTACCTGGATTGCGGGTTCATTCTCTGCTCCGGTTCCAGGCACATGCAGAAGGCACCCAATCAATGAGTCTCTCTCAACATTAATGTTTTTGTCTCTCTCCCCTCCCTTTTACTCTCTCTAAAAATCAATGGAAAAAAATATCCCCAGGTGAGAATTACAAAAAAAGGTTGCACACTGTATTAATCCATTTACATGACATTCTCCAAAAGACAAAATGACATAAGTGGAGAACAGATCAGTGATAGCCAAAGTTAAGGGTATGAGGGAAAAAAGTGGGTGACATGAGGGAGTTTTTTGGGGGGTGATGAAACTGTTCTGTATTCTGATTGTGGTAGTGATTGAATGAATCTATACACATGCTAAGATTCATACATAGCATAAAAGAGTCAGTTTTACCATGTACTATTTTTTAAATGAAATTTAAATTTTCACTAAAATGCTTACCAGTGTAATTCTACCTGTCATTTTGTAAGTTTCTAAACAATGCATAATATTTTGTGAAATAATTAACATAGTAAAATGCACAGATCTTAACTGTATAAGTTAACAAGTTTGACAAACATAGCAGATATATGTTTTGACATACAAGTCTAGATATTTATTTTGAGAAACAAACCATTTTATTGTCATTTTCTCATCATGAATGCTATTATGGCATGTGTCAGTGATGCTATGATATTACATTTTCTTATTTTATCTGTTTATTTGTCCTACATACTCTGCATTTACTCAGGAGTGAAAGGCAATAGCATAACAGTCTCATCTAAACGAAATAAAAAAAGTAGTATTTTTTATTCATTCATAATAAAACCCCAGATTTTTATTATTTTAATATTACAAGTATATCCACATTATATTAATTTATAGAAAATTTTGCACTAAAACTTTATAAGCTCAATGTTCAGCATAGAGATTGTAAAGCCAGCTATAACTAAGTATAATGAAATGTAGTAAAAAGACTTTTTTATATAAATATATGGCTAAAAATAAATTTCTCAAACATATTTCATCTTTCAAATATATTGACAAAACATTGTTTCTTTTAGCCAACACAATTATAAAAACGTACAAAAGTTTTATGACCAATAACTTACAGCATGATAATATCTAAAGAATGACAAAAAACATCTAACTCAATGGCCAAGAGAATCATAAATAAACTTTGGAGCTTATTTTAGCCAGACTCAAATGAATTTGCAGTCAGAAAAAGGATAATCAAATAGCTTAAAAAGAACATAAATGCTAAGTAATAAATTGTATTCAAAGCCAATGAGAACTAAATAGGAGCCAGTGCAAATAAGCACAACTATTTTACAATTCTTTCACATTTTAACCCTGAAGAAATCTAGAGACAGGACCCAACCTGTTCTTTAACCAGTCCAGCAAGTAAAAACTATGCTTGATACTGGAAAGAGAAACTCTAACCCCAGCCATTCTAACTTTGAGAATGAAGGTGATCCTTTCATAACAGGCAAGGCATCTCAATGGTTTAACACTTCCTAGTATGTAATTTAGCACTTTCTCAAATCTAGTGCTAACCTGAGCAGTTAACCTATTTCCTCCTTCTTTTCAGATTCAAAATTGGGCTTAAAAATAATGAGTGTCTCAGGAAAAATAAAACAAAATTGGGTAGTTTGATTGAATGAACCTCTCATATAGGATCAACTATATGGTACACTAAGTTAATCTAAGCAGTAGTATATTTAAAACAAATTACAGCTCTAGCCCGTTTGGCTAAGTAGTTAGAGCATCGGCCTGTGCCGGAAGCCGGTCCATCCTTGCTGCTTGACACAGTCGCTGCAGTAAAGAAACATCTGCACAGCGTATGTTTCAAGGGACCTGGCATATATATAGCATATTCTTAATATGTTTGCTCTCCTTAGTGCCATGTGTTTTAACCAAAGTCACCTCTCCGAGAAACGTTTTTTCCCCAGGTGGGGATTTTTCCCTGAGGTTAGGGAGGGGATACAACCCCTTAACTAAGTGCCAGGCGGGTAGTTAATCACTTTAACTACAAACAATCACGCTTAAGCTACATAATCTTTACTCCCTGGAATGGAGATAAGAAACGCCCTAACCTTTGCAATAGAAATTGACAGGATTAAAATCAACTGGTATAAATACAGATGTAACAAGACAATAAACACCAGAACTTGGC